>NW_004955452.1:6288377-6303984 GCF_000276665.1 Chinchilla lanigera | reverse complement strand
TATTTAAGTGACACACGTATTTTATGTAGACATGTGTATATATAACATATATGTATAGATGCATGTATATATACACATATATCTACAGTCTTCTACATGTATATGAGATATTTCATAGTAAACATTTTAAAATTTTTATTAGTATGTGTTTGCAGTACAGCATCCTTACTTTCATTGTGAGGAGTTGGTATCACAGTAAAAGTTCTAAAATACCACCAGGTGTGGTGCATACCTGTAATACCAGCAACTCTGGAGGCTGAGCCAGGAGGATCGGAAGTTCAAGGCTACCATAAACAATTTAGTAAGATTCTGTCTCAACACTTTAGTTGGGCAGGAGTTGGCTAGGGATGTACTTCAATAGTCAGAATGCTCCCTGCCCCTGGGTTCAATCCTCAGTACCACCAAAAAAAAAAAGAAGAAGAAGAAGGAGAAGAAGAGTGAGCAAGGAAGAAAGAAAAGAAGCAATGCAGGCCAGGGACGTGGGGATGAGGCTGCAGAGCCTTGGCCATGTCTGGATCTGGACTGGGGCACTGCTAAGAGAGCCCAGCGATGATGGAGACTGGATTTCCCAGCAGCCAGATGGAAGGAGAGCTCTGGGTGGGTCTTAAAAAGCAGATAGCCCATTTGTTGCCCACCTGGATGTGAGCACCAGTATTCATAGGATTGCTGAGTGTAGTGGCGCACGCCTGTAATCCCAGCACTCGGGAGGCTGAGGCAGGAAGATCGTTCTGAGTTCGAGACCAGCCTGGGCTACAAAGTGAGCACAAGGCCAGCCTGAACTGCATAGCGAGACCCTGTCTCAAAAAGACAAAAAAAAACAAAGTATCCCTAGTATCCATACCCACCATACCAGCTTCTGCCTTTCCTCTCTCCTTTTTGTCTCTTTTGGAATCTCTAGGTCTCTGTCCTCATCTCATCTTGTCTGCCTCTCCCCCGTCTGTCTGTCTGTCTGTCTGTCTGCCTGTCAGTCACACACACACTGCTGTTCTAATGGCAGCTTCCAAGCCCAGCTACAGAGCACTCTGGATGCAAAGAAAGAGGCTTTGGCTGTCTTTCACTGGGAGCACAGCGAAATGCTGGGCTGGGACCTCCCTCCCTCTGCTTCTCTTTCCGTCCACCTCTTCCCATGTCTCAGGCTGCAGCGTACTGGCTGCCCTCATCGGCTCCAGACAAGCTACAGGAGGAACCGCAGGGCCCAGGCTGGTGTCAGATGTGGGGCTGCCTTTCCCTCTGCGGGAGGCCAGGGTAGTACTGAACTCCTGGCCAGACAATTCCCTTGGCAGAGCCTGGGCATCCTTGGGACCAGCCCAGAAGCATGGATAAGCTCAAGCTCATTCAGCCAGAGGCTGAGCTGGGACCAGGCTCCAAGTTCCCAGCCTCCCTCCTACCCGCTTCCTGAACACCAGAACTAAACCTAACAACTACCTTCCTTCCCTACTTGCAAGGGACTCTTGCTCAGACCTAGCCAGAGACACTCTGGTTTCGCCCAGACACTCCAGAGACACTCTAGCCCTATCCTATGACCTCTGACCTCCACAGTTCCCCTCTCTGCTATGACTTGAATATATAGCCTTCAAGGGCCCATGTGTGAAAAGTTTGGTCCCGACTTGGTGCTGTGGGGAGGTGGTGGAAACTAAAAGACAGGGCCTAGTGTGAGGTCCTCAGGTCACTGGGGATGCACCCTTAAAGGAAAAGTGGGGCCTGAGCTCCTGACTCACTTCCTCTCTTCCTGGCCTGCTCTACTACGTGTTCCCACCAGGATGTGCTGCCACAGGCCCAAAGGAACCTCTAAACTATGATCCAAAATAAGCCTTTGTCTCTGTAAGTTGATTATCTCTGGTATTATTAAGGGATGAGGCGTTCTCAGATAAGACCTGGCCCCCAGACAGTTGCTCACAGGGGCTGGATCACACAGGGGAGACCTGAGGGCAAAGCTAGGGCTCCCCTCGACTGGCGCTCCTTGAGGACAAATGTGGGTCTGCTCACCTCCATCCGGGCCACCTCCTCACAGGGTTAGGTTTCCTCACAGGGCTCTGCCCACAGAGAGCAAAGATGGGCGCCTTAGGGGAGGCTGCACAACCCCAGCCACAGCTCCTCTCACCCTGGCTTAGGAGGGAGCCCTCCTCTCCCTCACTTTCTCTATGATTTTTGGCAAGAATCGCACAGGTTGAAAGGAAGCCAAGAAGAAAAGGAATTCAATCTGAAGTACTTTTCTCCTTGGAGCCTTAGTTTGCTCATCCATACAATGGGAAGAATGCTGTTCCCAGTCGGTCTTCACAGAAGGTATTGTGAGGCTTTCACCCTGTCACTACCTGGGCTGGGAGGTGGCTGGATCTCTCAGCTCCAGCCCCACTGTCTGGTCACCTCCCCTGGGACGCAGTCCAGAGCTCCTCCCTGGACCCCAAAGGGCCCTGGACGACCTTCCAGCGCAGCACGAAGCCTCTCACTGTGTTGGGACCCGGGCTATGGCCTGCCGCCCAGTGTCCCTTGCGCTCCCTGTGATCACACGTCAAGTCTTACCTCTCTAACTGCCAGGGGCAAGGCCGGGAGGACCACAGTGAGACTTCTCAGCTTTTGTACTTTTTTTTTTTTGTCTTTTTGAGACAGGGTCTCTCTATGCAGCTCAGGCTGGCCTTGAGCTCACTTTGTAGCCCAAGCTGGTCTCGAACCCGCAAGGATCCTCCTGCCTCAGCCTCCTGAGTGCTGGGATTACAGTTGTGCGCCACCATGCCTGGCCAGCTTTTGTACTTTGATCACTGTTCCACTCCCACCTCACTCCAGCCTCGATCCCCCCACCCCCCCGGGCGCTCACTGGGAGGTCTTGGGGCAGGGCACGCACCTCCGACAGATGCCCACACTTCTCTACCCTCGGATTCCACCCATTTCCTCGGGCTGCAGACCCAGGGCGCTGTGCTGAGCCCTTCCTCAGTGGCCTCCAATGAGCCAGGCCTCCAGGTATCTGTGTCCTTGCATGGTCCTGTCCTATGCTGAGTCTGGGCTTGGCTGGAGGATTTGCTTTGGGCAAAGGAACCTTGGAAGCACGATGCAAGCAGAGGCTAAGCAGCGCTTGCACCCTGGGCCCGGCCCTCTTGGGAGCCAGCTCTGGGCTCTCACAGGCCACTGAGACTTCTGATGAAGTCGTGGAGCAGGGGGAGACATCTGGGACAATCCAGCCCCGGCCGAGCACCCACAGAATGCGGCCACGCCAGAGACCCAAAGCACAGGATGTTCAGAAACAATACATCATGGTTGTTTTAAACCACTGTGTTCAGGGTAGCTTATTTCTCCACAACAGAAAATTGAAACAAGAGACAGCCTGAGTCCTTTCTTCCCTTGCCTTCCACATCTAGTCCTGTGGAATCCACTTCCGGGATCCACTGTAGATCTGACTACTCTCACCATGTCCAGGGCCTGGCATCTCACTTGGATTACAAGACAGACGCAGGGTCTTTCGAACCCTGTGGGATGGGCTGTTGCTTGTCCCTCCTCCCCCTCTGCAGTCTCCCCAGCTCGCTCACTGCACTTCAGCAGCACTGGCTTCCTTCCTGGGTCCCAAACACACCAAGCCTCAGGGCCTTTGCACCTGCTCTTTACTCTGCCTGGAAGCCTCTTGCTCTCGGTCTTTCTGTGTCGGTCTTTGTGTCCTCAGCTAAAATGTCCCCTCCTCTGGCAGACTATTCACAGAAGAGGAAACTGAGGCTCCAAGATGTGAAGTGACCTTTACTGGGGCCCGATGCTGTGTGACCTCAGCTAAGTCCATTCCCTTCCCAGGCCTCATTTGCTCCTCAGTGGTCAAAGGGTTTGGATGAAACTCAGCACAGGACTCTGGGAAATCATCCTATGGGTACAGAAAACAACTCAGGACCAAAGAAGCAGCCCCTGCCTCAGCCTGGTGTAGGACAGTTCACCTGTGGCTCCCTCCAAGCCCAGCATCTGAGCGTATGCCCAGCTAAAACCAGGGAGCCCAGGGGTCCCCCAGGCTCAGGTGGACCTGAGCGGGCTTCCCACCCAAAGGTGCAACCTAGAGCTCCAGAGACTCCTACTCCCAGCTCCTCAAACTCTGCCTGCACCTCTAGCCACAGCATTCACCTCCCAGAGCCCAGCTCAGCTGCCCTCACCCTCCAGGGAAACTCCCAGAGCCCCCTGCTTAGGCTCCCAGACACACCACCTTCTGGTCAATGAAGGGAAGGGTAGAGGCAACTCTGAGCAGCCACTGACCTGTTGCCTGAGCTCACAGATAACCTGACCCATCAGAGGAGCTGAGACACCTCAACTCATACCTTTCAAAGCTGCCGTATCCTACACTGTTTGGCTCCCTTCCACTCGGCTGGATTCCCTTTCAGCTGGTTCCATTCTGTTTATTTCTTTTTGTTTGTTTATTTTTTGTCTTTTTGAGACAGGGTCTCTCTATGAAGTTCAGGCTGGCCTTGAGCTCACTTTGTAGCCCAGGCTGGTCTCGAACTCATAGTGATCCTCCTGCCTCAGCCTCCCGAGTGCTGGGATTACAGGCGTGCACCACCACGCCTGGATGTTTAGCCCATTTAAAATTCCAGGTGGTGCACACCTGTGCCTGTAATCCCAGCACTCTCTGGGAGGCTGAGGCAGGAGGATCATAGCAAGTTTGAGACCAGCCTGGGCTACAAAAGGCCAACCTGAACTGCATAGCAAGACCCTGTCTCAAAAAAACAACATCAAAAAATTTATCTATCTATCTACCTACCTACCTATCTATCTATCTATCTATATCTCCTGAAAATTCTATGTAAGGAAAGAGGAGTGTGGGAAGCAAAATTGGAATTGATTACAAAAGGGATGCTTGCTTATTTGCTTGCTTTTCTGCATTACTGGGGATTGAACTCAGGGAATATTGAGCTACTTCTCAAGCCATTTTTTACTTCTTCTTCTTCTTGTTTTTTTAGGCTAAGTCTTACTAAACTACCCACACTGGCCCAAACTTGCAATCCTCCTGCCTCAGCCTACTGAGTAGCTAGGATCACAGGCATGTGCCATCATTCCTGGCTAGAAGGGAATTCTTGAGGGAGAGCCCTCCATTCTTCTGAGGTCTGAGGCCAAAGCCAGAACCCAGTTTCTGGGGTATCCAAGGGAACCACTACAGAGAACTCAGGCTCTGGACCAGAATGCACTTAGGCTCAGCTCTGGGTTCTGTCACTTAGCTGTGTCACTTGCACAAGTGGTTGAAGTGTCTGAGCCTATGCTTCTTTAGCTATAAAATGGGTGCTTAGGATCTACTCACTCAGTTACTGTGAGTTATTCTATAACAAGAATAAGTCATATCAAGTCATATCATATGTCTAACCCATAGTAGGTGGTGATGGTCAATAGCAGTATTTTGTTCTCCTGCTTATTCTGAAAGGCAATGATTTTTGCCTTTGAGAGTCCTGGCCTGGGAATGGCTGGGGTGGGGAGAAAGAAGGGGTTAAGGGTTGATATAAAATAGCTTACACCTCAGTAGCGTTTACTGTGTGGTGTGCTCTTTTTGCTGTAATCACCACACAGAACTATTCTAGTCTTCCTCCCTTATCTGCAAGACCCTCAGGGAAGCTGGGCATGGTGGCACATGCCCAGCACTCAGAAAGCTGAGGCAGGAGGATCGCTATGAGTTCAAGGCCAGCCTGGACTACATATCAAGATCCTGCCTAAAAAAAAAAAAAAAAAAAAAAAAAAAGATCTTCAGGGATGCCTGAGACCTCAAATAGTACTGAACCCTAATTATACTAGTAAAAGTTATATAAATGTGATCTCTCTCAAAATATCTCACTGTGAGAGAAAGGAGGCTGTAGGTCAGGGGCAGAACACTTGCCTAGCATGCACTAGGCCCTGAGCCTAGTACTTTTTAAAAAAATCTTATTATACTGTAGATCTTAGCAACTTCAGTGTGTGGCTTTTTTTTCTTCCCTTAAATCAAGAATTTTCACATTGTCACTTAACAGAAGCACTTATGAACCAGGTGTGGTGGCACAAACCTGTAATCCCAGCACCCAGGAGGCTGAAGCAGGGGGATCACTGTAAGTTTAAGACCAGTTTCATGGTGAGACTCTGTCTCACAATAATAATAATAATAATAATAATAAGCATTTACAGCTCCTCTTTGGCATATCCAAATTGTCAGCATGACTGCCTATGCCCTTTGGGGCTATTACTAAGTAAAATAAGGGTTTTTTTGGTTTTTGGTCTTTTTGAGACAGGGTCTCACTATGCAGTTCAGGCTGGCCTTGAGCTCACTTTGTAGCCCAGGCTGGCCTTGAACCTGCAACAATCCTCCTGTCTCAGCCTCCCGAGTGCTGGGATTACAGGCGTGCGCCACCACTCCCTTTAAATAAGGGTTATTTGACCACAAGTCCTTTGAGACTAGGACAATGGACCTGCTAACCAAGATGGCTCCCCAGGGCCTAACAGGCAGGCAGCAGACCCAGGGAGGATATTCAGGACAAGGACTGACCACGTCTCACCCTGACACCCTAATGTTTCATCATGCTACTCAGAATAGCACCCAAAGTAAAACTCATAAAATGTTTATTTCTGAAATTTTCTGTTTACTATTTTCTGACTGTGACAGAAAGGTCAGGGAAACTGCAAGCAAGGAGAGCCCACTGCGCTCCCCTACTTTACAGATCTCTGAAGCACAGAGACGGTCGAAGACTCAGCCACACTCACGAGCCAGTGAGTGGTAGAAGAGAGTTTCAGGCCCTCGGTTTCAGAGTCACGCCAGCCAGGCGCGGGGGCGCACACCTGTGACCCCAGCACTCGGGAGGCTGCGGCAGCCTCGTGACAAATTCGAGTCCAGCCTGGGCTACACAGCGAGTTCAAGGCCAGCCTGGACTACATTGCAAGACCCTGTTTCAAAAAGAAAGAAAATAAAAGAAAGAAAGAAAGGAGAGCGTTCACTCTCCAAGCATTATGGAAGTCTACCTCACGTAAACCTATCTTTGCCGGGCGTGTTGGTGCACCAGCCTTTCCACTGCTGCGTGCTGCCCCCTGGTGCCCCGTGGGAGAAGTACACCAGGGGCGAGCAACAGACGCCAGGGGGAGGCAGGCTGGGGGCCGGCTGCGCTCGGCACAGCCGCTGACCGCGGCTCCTCCCCAGACCCGGAGCTGCAGCTTCTAAAGAGCGCCCTCAGCGTCATCCCTAGTACAGTTCTGAGTGTCTTGGCTACCTCACAAATCCTCCAAACGTTTGACACTGTTTGCATCCTTAAGCCTCTAGTGTCCTTCCCAGCTGTCTCCGTCCACCCAGTAACACATCACAGGAAGCCCAGAGTCACCTTTGTAGCTCCTGCCCCACCCCCAGCCTGTCGCCGGTCCAGGAGGCTGAATGGGGACGGAGGAAGGTGACCAGGAAAGTACAATCTCGGGATAGATCACAGCAACAATGGTAAAAAGCAGAGTCGGGACAAAGGCCCCAGGTGGAGGCCAACGGGCAAACTGAGCCGAGGCAGCCTGGATTACAAGGCAAGCTCAGGCCTGGCGTGCGGCTCCACAGTGGGACGCCCAGCAGTACAGAAGAGACAGAAAGACAGGCTCCTAATCTGTGTCGAAAGAGGCCCAAACACAGTTCGAAGGGCTTAGGGAGAGGAGCATTGTGTAATGAGCAGGAGCTTGACTCTCTACCCAGCTGCACTGCCCTTTCACAGCATGGCCTTGGGCAAGTGGCCCAGTCTCGAAGGGTCTCAGTTTCCCCATCTGTAAAATGAATATGACAACCCCCCCATAGGGGTATTGTCGTCACCAAATGTGAGCCATCTTTGTGGTACAGCCTAATACCACCATTCAGGAGGCTGAGGCAGGATGATTGCCACAAATTTGAATTTCTCAAAAAAAAAAAAACATTAAAAAGGTTGGGTATATAGGTATGTAGTTTATCACTCCCTGCATTCAATTTCTAGTACCGTAAAAAAAGTATGTCTCTTTTTGTTTTGTTTTATTTGTTTTGACAAATAAAAATTGTCAATTTTAAATTTTTTTTTAAATTATGGCAAAATACCTACATATAACTAAATATGCAATTTATAAGCTGGGCATGGTGGCACATACATGTAATCCCAGCACTTGGAAGGAAGAGGCAGGAGAATTCCTGCAAGTTGGAGGTCAGCCTAGGCTACACAGTGAGTTTAAGCCCAGCCTGAACCACATAGTGAGACACTGTCTCAAAAAAATATACATAATTTAAGTTAAGGTAGAATAGAAGAAATAAAGGTAGGTAGGAGGGAGACAAAGAAAATCATAATTTAAAAGTTGTACTTTTAGCCTAGCAGGGTGGCGTGTGCCTATAACCCCAACACTTGCTTTTTCTTTTTTTGTTTTTCCAGTACCAGAAATCAAACTCATGAGCTCACGCTTGCCAGGCCGACACTGCCACCGAGCTAAATCCCCAGCCCTAACACTGGGAAGCTGGAACAGAAAGATTGCAGAGAGTTCAGGGCCAGCCTAAACTACATGGCAAGGCCCTGTCTCAAAAAGCAAGCAAACAAACAAAACCAAAAGGATTTTAATTTTGACAAGACAGCAACTTTAAGACACAATCAAAGTTACTCAAGGTTGCCAGGCATGGTGGCATATGCTTGTAATCCCAGCACTTAGGAAGCTGAGGCAGGAGGATTCGGATGCAGAGGTTTCTAATAATGTTTTGGGCAAGAACAAATCACTCATTTTAACAAAATACGATGCACTGGGCCCATGCATTTCCCCTGAAAAATGCATTATCATTCTACCTGTGAGTGGGCACTTTTCTTGAGTAGTAAAATTTGTTTTGTTCATTCAGGCAGTGTCTCCCTACAGGTATGTAGTTCAAGCTTACCTCTAATACTTAGCAACCCTCCTGCCTCAGCTTTCCAAACTCTATAAATTCACAAATTCCTTAGCTTTCCACCACCAAAAAGTCATAAATAGTCCCAGCTCCAGACCATAATGAACCCCTCTGACATGTAAGGGCCAGCGCTCTATTTCTCTGAGTGTGTACCTGTACACTCTGTCCAATAAACCCTTTATGCCTTTTGTTTGTTTGTTTTGTTTTGTTTTTTGTCTTTTTGGGACAGTGTCTTGCTATGCAGTTCAGGCTGGCCTCGAGCTCACTTTGTAGCTCAGGCTGGCCTTGAACTCACAGTGATCCTCCTGCTTCAGCCTCCCAAATGCTGGGATTATAGGCGTGCACCACCATGCCTGGCTATGCCTTTTACTGACAAATCCTGAAAGTTCTCTTTCTGTGATGAAAGCCAGTAAACATACAACCTGCCCCCACCCAGGGAGGAGGTCCAGGTTCTGCTTTGGGGATCTCCTTGGATCCTGTCCAGTGACAAAATCATTTCAAAGTATAAATTCAATGATATTACATTTACTGTGTTGTGCAACCACTATCACCTCTATTTCAAAAACCTTTTCGTCACCCCAAACAAGAGCTTTGTACCCATTAAGCAATAACTTCCCATTCCCCACTTATGCCAGCCTTTAGTAATAACCTCAAAAAACCTTCTAATCTTTTTTTTTTTTTTTTTTGGCTTTTTGAAACAAGGTCTCGCTATGCAGTTCAGGCTGGCCTTGAGCTCACTTTGTAGCCCAGGCTGGCCTCGAACTTGCAACAATCCTCCTGCCTCAGCCTCCCAAGTGCTGGGATTACAGGCGTGCACCGCTATATCAGGCTCATAAACCCCACCAAAAAGTCATAAGTAGTCCCAGCTCCAGACCATAATGCACCTCTCTGACATGTAAGGGCCGGGGCTCTATTTCTCTGAGTGTGTACCTCTACACTCTGTCCAATAAACCCTTTATGCCTTTTGTTTGTTTTGTTTTGTTTTTTGTCTTGATGGCTCTATGAGTTTGACTATTGTCAAATTCTTCATATAAGCAAAATCATTTAAATATTTGTCCTTTTTAATTTTTTTTTTTTCAGTGTCTTGATGTGTACCCCGGGCTGGCCTTAAAGCATTGATCCTCCTGCCTCAGCTTCTGAGTACTAGGATTGCAGGCATGCACCATCACACACAGCTTCGGGTCGGGTTTATTTCACCTAGCAGAACATTATCTCTGGTATAACGTCAGAACTTCTTTCTCTCTCTCTCTCTCTCTCTCTTTCTTCCTTCCTTCCTTTCTTTTTTCTTTCCTTTCCTTTCCTCTTTTCTTTCTCTTTCTTTCTTTCTTTCTTTCTTTCTTTCTTTCTTTCTTTCTTTCTTTCTTTCTTTCTTTCCTTCCTTCTTCTTTCTGGGAGACTAGCGATAGAACCGTCCTGAGCATACTAAGCAAATGCTCTAGTGTCACCAGAAAGGATTCTAGAAGTTCCTGAAGCTGAGATAAGGACTCTTGGCCACTTTACCAGCAGAATAGGCTTGCAGTATGGAAAAAGAATTTTTCAGGACTAGTTAGTAAGAGACAAGGGAAGAGTTTTATTGGGAAAATTTTAAAGGTACACACCTGGGGTGGGGGATGAGCTTGATTATTTCCTGGAACTGGGAACATGTGTTTCTCTTCAGGGTGAGGAAACCCCAGGAAAAGGTGGCTCACTTTACACCACCCCCCCATGTTACAGTTATGAGCTCACTTGTTTTGGTATTTGTTTATTTATTGTTTGGGGGCTTTTGTTTGTTTGTTTGTTCGTCTTCTTTTTGAGACAGTGTCTTGATATATGCAGTTCAGGCTGGCCTTGAACTCACTTTGTAGCCCAGGCTGGTCTCAAACTCACAACAATCCTCCTGCCTCAGCCTCTCAAGTGCTGGGATTACAGGCATGCACCACCATGCCCGGCCTCCAGGGTTTCCTTAAAATGGGTAGTTTGAGCACATTTTGAATTTTCCCAGTCTGTTCCTTTATCTTAGGATCAGGTGTCAGGTTCCTGCCCTTTACTTTCTCCATTAAGCCAATTTAGGGCCATTCAGCAGTCCGGAGGGATTTGGGGTGAGATGGGTCTGGAAGGACAGGACTTTAAATTTAACCCAGGGGATGCTGACGTGGGTCACCTTGGATGACTTGCACTGGGCCCCGGGAGGGTGCAGTCTTCTTAAAAGTACAACTTGTAGTTATGATTTCCTTGTCTCCTCTCTACCTATGTTTTTTTTCCTTGTGCCCTATTTCACCACCAATTAGCTACAGCATCAATTCTTTTTATTTTATGAGGCAGTATCTCACTAAATTGCCTAGGCTGGCCTTGAATTTATGATCCTCCTGCTTCAGCCCCCTAATGCCTAGGCTGGCCTTGAACCTACGATTCTCCTGCTTCAGCCCCCTAAAGTGCTGGGATTGGCATACAAATCACTGAGTTCCTGTTTTCCATTCTTTTGAGAATGTACCTAAAGTGTTTCTTTGTTTTGAGACAGGGTCTCAATATAGCCCAGACTGGTCTCACAATCCTCCTGCCTCAGCTTCCTCAACCCTGGGATTGCAGGCACACCTGGCTGTCACTGTTGTTTTTTTTTAACTTAGAAATTATAGTATTTATTGTAAGATCATTATAATCAATTCATTTAGCTACAAACTGACAAATTAACAAATAATAAAAGCTAAATAAGAAAGTGCCATCCCTGGGGCTGGGGATTTAGCTCAGCGGCACAGCGCCTGCCTGGCAAGTGCAAGGTCATGAGTTCTATTTCTGGTACCAGAAAAAATCCAAAAAAAAAAAAAAAACCCACAAAGAAAGTGCCATCCCTTTTCTTCCAAAGCAAACTGAAGCACGCAGATGCTTACAAAGATTAAGGGTATGTCACTGGGATTGGACAGTTTTTTTGAATATGCACTGTGACGGGCAGTGGCCCTGGGAAGGGGCTCAGTGTCCGAGTGCAGGTGAGAGGGGAAAGACTGGGGGAGCAGTTTTATTGTGGCTGTGGCAAAACACTCCTTGCAACCCTCTGTGGAAAGTATTATCATCTCTGTTTTGTGTTTATTTTCCTACACAGTTCAGGCTGGCCTTGAACTTGCTCATGTAGTCCAGGCTGGCCTCAAACTCACAAGGATCCTCCTGCCTCAGCCTCCTGAGTGTGGGGATTACAGGCGTGCGCCAGCATGCTCAGCTCATCCTCATTTAAATAAGGAGAAGAGAAACAGTTTTTCCAAGACCACATCACTGGTGCAAGGCAGGGCTAAGTCTTGAGGAAGTTCTTCTCAATATCAGAAAATATAGCCAGAGGCTCAAAGGTTAAATCTTACCTCCTCTCTCCTCTTTTTCTTCCTTTGTTTTCTTCCTTTTTTTCTGCCTGCCCACTTCTTTTGTCTTTTTACAAAAAAATTTTTAATTGGTACATGTTCGCAGTATACAATGATTACATTCACTGTGGCACCTTTTTCTTCTTTCTAAGTAACTACTTCTGAGCTGCCTCACTCATCACATTCTTTTTGTTTGTTTTTTGAGACAGGATCTTGCTATGTAGTTCAGGCTGGCTTTCAATTCACTAGGTAGCTCAGGTTGGCTTCGAACTCATGGTGATCCTCCTCCTTCAGCCTCTGTGCTGGGATTATAAGCATAATCACCACACCCTGCAATATTTTGAGTTTTTAAAGAAAAGGAATGAATAAATCAGCAGGGAAAAAGTTAAATAAGACTAGAATTTCAGAGCTGGGTGTGGTGGCGCACACCTGTAATCCCAGCACTCAGGAGGCTGAGGCAGGAGGATTGCTGTAAGTTCAAAGCCAGCCTGAACTGCATAGTGAGACTCTGTCTCAAAAAGACCAAAAAAACAAAAAACAAAAACAAAAACCCAAGACTAGAATTTCACAATTTTGCACACCACTAGAACTTTGAAAATGACAAAATCATTAACACTAGAGCATAAATTTCTATTTTTAATTTATTATTTATTATAAAATGAAAGCCTCTGAATCTATCATTCAACCCAAGAATGCTAAAAATCAAATCTACCCGTAGGTTTTTCTGCTGGCTCTGTCTCTTCTCTTATCACCTCCAAGTTATCATTATCCTAAACTTTGTGTCCCTCATTCCCCTGCTCTTTCTTTGTTTTTCTTCCACATATAAATTAAGCTGTAATTTTTTTAAATTTTGAGACAAAGTCTCATTCAGTCTCTGAGTTCCCCAGGCCAGGCTCAAACTTGTGATTCTTCTGCCTCAGCCTCCCAGAGTGCTGGGATTACAGGGATACACTACCAGAAGCAGCTTGTTCTTCCTTCATTTTCAAGTGTTGTATAATTATTCCTTTGCGTGTATTTTCCACATTTATCTCCCCTCAGTGGTAATCGAGTGTTTCTCGTTCAGGGCTATGGTGAACCATGCTTCTCCGAATATTCTGTACACATTCCCTCCTGGCGCAGAGCTGCGGAGCTTCTTGCGGCTGTGCCACGGGACTGGGTGGGTCTGAGAGTACTCGGATGCGCACATGCGCGCAAGGGGACCCATCTTCCGCGCTCCAGAGGACAACGCGCTGCCCTACCTGCCCTGGCCGGATGAGATATGGTGGGAAGGGATGCCACTTTCCTGTCCTGGAAAGTGTACACCTATCCCAAATTCGCCCCAGTGATCCCTGATCTCTTCCCACATCCTTTGTGTTTCGTTTTCAGTAGCAGGGATTGAACCTAGCACCATTTAAGGAGAGTGCAGGGCTCAGAAGTCAAACTATTTGCGCCAACAGCTTGAGCAATTTCCCCTCTGGAAGCTTTAGTTTCCACATCAGTAAAATGGGAATGTTAGTAACTGACTCACCTCACAGCTGAGTGGAAGGCTTAGATAACACTATGCAAGTACAGTGCTCCCTACATCACTGGTTTGCTGGTTCTACTGCTATTACTATTATTCTGGGGGGCAGGAACCCAAGGTAATCTAAGCCCTCACTTCTTATTTATTTATTTATTTATTTGTCTTTTTTAAGACAAATTTATTTATTTGCCTTTTTTTAAGACAAGGTCTCACTATGCAGTCAGGCTGGCCTTGAGCTCACTTTGTAGCCCAGGCTGGTCTCGAACTCACAACGATCCTCCTGCCTCAGCCTCCCAAGTGCTGGGATTACAGGCGTAAACTACCACGCCTGGCTTACACCCTCACTTCTTGTCACCCAGTACTGTCACCTCTTGTAGCAATTTCCTTGGGATGTAGTGATCCTGGCCCATTTTTGCCTCCTCCAGGATGTGTCTTTCAGGGCTGCACAGCCTGACCCTTCTTCCCTGCCCAACGCCAGGGCCTCACAGCTGAGGCACTTCCTTTGTAGATTTCCCAGAACAGATGAGAAGGAGAACTGACCACCAGGCTGAGCACTCAAGCCCCCAGGCCTGCTTCCCAGCAAAGGAAGAAATGAGAGACCAGTCATGCCTTCAGTGGTAACTATTTGGGGCATTCCTTTATGTGCCAGGCACTGTGCCGGGCCCCAGGAATGTAAGGGAACAAGACTGGACTCCATCCTCAGTTTAAGAGGCTTAAAAGAAGAGGTAAGTTCTCGCGGGTTTCTTTACAATTTGGACATCATAAAGGAGAGGCACCACGAGAAGAACTCACTATAGTGGCTTTTCCTCAGCATAGCCCACCCTGCTTTCTCCAGAATGCTCTATGATCTTGTTTTTTCCTCTTTTACTCTGCCCAGCCTCGCTCTGCAGAGCCAGTTTCTCCCCGATTCATTTTTTCTTTGTCCAATAAATTTTGTCACCATTAAGGAAAAAAAAAAGAAGAGCCGGGTGTGGTGGTGCATGCCTATAAATCCCAGCACTTGGGAGGCTGAGGCAGGAGGATCGTTGCAAGTTCGAGACCAGCCTGGGCTACAAAGTGAGCTCAAGGCCAGTCTGAACTGCAGAGCGAGACCCTGTCTCAAAAAAAAAAAAAAAAAGGAAGAGAAAAGAAAAGAAAAGAAGAGGAGGAGGAAGGGAGGAGGAGGAAGAGACAGAAAACAAAACAGCCTGCTGAGTAATTAAGGAAATGCAAGGAATTGTTCCATGAAGCAGAAAACCAGGCAAGCGCAGGGGTCAGGGAAGGGTTCCCAGGGAACCTGGCCTTTGAGCTGGAGCCGGAAGGCCTGGCAGGCGCTCAGAGACGGCTGGGACATCAGCCCATTGAACAGAAGGGGAACCTGAGACCGCAGCCCATTTGTCTCTCCCCGCCAGGTCTCGCTCACCCAGGTGAGGCCAGGAGCGCCCGGCCGAGGTGCCCGCCCAGGTCGCGGGGGCGGGGCCCCAGCCCAGGTGCGCGGCGGAGCTTCGCGGAGACAGGAAGTGTGTCCCCAGCGGCGGCCCGTGGAGCGCTCCCGCGAGACGCGCACCTGCGCTCCAGGTGAGCGGGGAAGGGGGCGGGGGAAGGGCTGAGCCGGAGGCGGCTCACCTGGCGGGACAGGTAAGCCTCGCGCGGGCCGGAGAGGGCGCGAACTAGGGCGGCGCCAGTGTGGGGAGCCCCTCGAGGCTTCGTCTGGCCGGGGGAGGGTCCCGGGCCCGGTTCCTCGAGGGCCCCCCACCCACTTCCGGGGTGCGCGGCCCGGCCGGGGAGCGGCCTCGGCGGGCAGTGAAAGGCGAGCGGTGCGGGGCAAGCGGGCCGTGCACGCCCTGGGGTTGCGGGGCCGCGGCGGGGAGCGGTGCCCGCCCAGGGGTAAGACTAGAATTTCAGAGCTGGGTGTGGTGGCGCACACCTGTAATCCCAGCACTCAGGAGGCTGAGGCAGGAGGATTGCTGTAAGTTCAAAGCC
>NW_004955452.1:6266516-6288032 GCF_000276665.1 Chinchilla lanigera | reverse complement strand
CCTCCTGCCTCAGCCTCCCAAGTGCTGGGATTACAGGCATGTGTCACTACATCCAGCCAGAGCTCCAGATTCTTGATATGTAAAGTGGGTGTGTAATCCTTATTCACAGGGCAGTTGTGAGGGTTAAATAATGTGAAAGTCTTCTTGGATTCAAGCCTGTTTCTGGCCCTTTCACCGCTGTTTCCTCAACATTTAGTGCAGTGCGGGGTCCAACAATAAATACATTGGATGAATTTAGTCAACAGCAATGAGTCCTAAAGCCTTGGAGGTGAGAAAGAAGACGGTGACCTAGCCCATGGTCAGTGGCTATTGATGCTGTTACAGAGCCAGGCACCTCAGAGTTTAGTGTGGTTGAACTATGTAGATGTTGCCACCCAAAGGGGTGAAAGACTGGTCTCTCCGCAGGCCCTCCCTGGGCACAGGTTGTCCATGCAGCAGGCCCCATTTGACTGCCCCTTTCCTTGCAAGTAACACGCGGGAGGGGATAGGGGATAGGGGATAGGGGATAGGGGAGAAGACTCTTATTTGAGTGCTTGGATGGGTAGTGGAAAGAGTCTGGGGCCAGCCACTTGGGTACAAATAGAAGTGTGGCTTCGGATAATTTATTTAACCTCTCACTGTTGCAGCATGCTGATTGCAGTACTACAAAAAGGGTGGTGAGAATTAATTGGCTTATTACAGACAGAGCACTTAGAACAATGTAAGCCATCAGCGATCACTTTAGTGTGCAAAATCCTGAAGTTAGGGGGTTTTGTCTATTTTACTACTGTATCCACAAAATTTAGAACAGTGTTTGGCACAAAGTAGGCCCACAGAAATTTTCTTTTGTTGAGACATGGTCTAAATTGTTGAGGCTGGGCTCAAGCTAGGGACCCTCCTGCCTCAGCATTCCAGAGTGCTGGGATTTTGGGAGGTGCCATGACACTCAGCCCCTCAGTAAATATTTAAGTGAATGAATGAATCCATACCCAGCCCTACACTGCTCAAACCAAGGAAAAGATTTTTAATGACATCCCTCCAGGTTCTGAAAGATTTCAAAGTCACTTATTCCAATTTCAGTTTGCACACCTTTGGAGATGGGGTTTTACATACCCACTCCTCCAAGACTGTTGGTTCCCACTCTGGTCAGCTTAGGCCTGCCTCCTTTTTCTTTCTACCCAGTGGTCCTGGTTTTATCCTGAAGCCACATAGAAAGCTTTCACCCTCTGGAACGTCTCTTCCAGACTGAAGCAGTAGGGAAGCCAACACAGGCCCTGCCCCTCAGCCATGGTCCTTGAGTAGATAGGCCTATCCTGGCACACTGGATACAAGGCTGAGCCAACCCACAGAGTCCAGCAGAAGGCTGTGGAGAGAGGGGCTGCCATCTTTCTAGGGGTTCTTGAGGTCCTTGGAGAAGGAGTGGTGAGTAGGGTCAGAGGAGTAGCTTGAAGAGTTCCAGATTCTCTACCTTCACAGTTTGTTGTTTTGTTTGTTTGGTTTTGTGGTACTGGGGACTGAACCCAGGGAGCACTGAGCTACATCACCAGTCTTTATTTTGAGGCAGTGTCTTGCTAAGTTGCTCAGGGTGGCCTGGAACTTGCAAACCTCCTGCTTCAGCCTCCTGAGTGCCTGGGGCTACAGGCATGTGCTACTGCACCCAGCTGCTTCTAGATATTTGTTGGTTGGTTTGAAGCATTTGGAATTAGGTTGCAGACATCATACCCCTTTACTTCTCAGTGCTTTGGTTTGTGTTTTCTGAGAATAAGAACATTATCTTTAAAAAGTATAGTAAGCAAATTCAGGAAATTTAACACTGATATATTATTATTATATAATATAGTCTATTTTCTAATTTTACCAGTTACCCAGTTTCTAGTTTTTTACATTATGTAGTTACTAATTTTTCCTCCTAATCCCTGACCCTGTCCCAGGTAATACTGTATTTAGTTGTCATGTCTCAAACTAGGCTTGTTTGGTGTCATGGTTACATTCAGCCTATGCATTTTTGGCAAGAATACTTCAAAGTGCTGTTATTGTGGGGGGGTTTTTGTGTGTGTGTGTGTGTGTTTTTTTTTTTCATCTTTTTTGAGATGGAGTCTCTCTATGCAGTTCAGGCTGTCCTTGAGCTCACTTTGTAGCCCAGGCTGGTCTCGAACTTGCAACAATCCTCCTGCCTCAGCCTCCCCCAAGTGCTGGGATTACAGACGTGCCACCATGCCCAGTTGTATTCTTCTTAGTGCACGGCATCGGGAGGTATTTGATATCCTTTCATCTCATTATTGGTAATATTAACTTTGATTAAAGTGGTGCCTGCTGGAAGACCTATGTGTTTTGGGTTTTTTTTGTTTTGTTTTGTTTTTTGTTTTTTTAAGTTTTCACTGGCTGCAACAAGTAGAAGGGATTGGAGCTGGTCAGAATGGGAGAACTGGGCTATTTGGATGAGAGAGGATGGTGGCCCTGTTTAGGGAGGTGGTATTGTTTTGCACAAGGCACATAGCTTGTAAGAGCCAGAACTGGAACTAGAGTACAGATAACTTGGTGCCCAGTCCCTGTTCCTCATGAGTCACCAGTTTTTAGGACACTGGTCTCATTAAGTCAGACATAAAAGGACAAGGGATCAGTATCTTAGAAAAGACAAACTAGGGACAGTTACTGATTAAGGACACCCCACCACCACCAAATATACCACTGCAAAACCTTCCCTGACTCCCTCGGGCACTTATTTACTCCCATAGTGCCTCTAATGTCTCATATATGCTACACGTCTCTTTTTTTTTTTTTCTTTAAATTGTTGCTGGGAGTGGAACCCTGAGCTTCCTACACATGCGAACAAGTGCTATAACCAATCTAACATGATCCTTCATATAAACTTTTTTTTCTTTTTTGCAGGACTGGGGATTGAACCCAAGGCCTTCCCACTGAACTACAACCCAGCCACTTTTTTGTTTTGTTTTTGAGGCAGGTTCTCACTAATTCACTGAGTTGCTCAGGCTGGACTTGAACTTGCTGTCCTCCTCTTTCATCTCCCAGAGTGCAAAGATTACAGGCACGTACCAACACAGCCAGCCCATCCTATAAGCCTCTTTGCATGTCCGGGGGAAGGGTCTCACTATGTAGTTGAGGCTGCCTTGAACTATGTAGTCCGAGCTGCCCTCAAACTTGCAGCGATCCTCTTGCCTCACCCTCTCAAGTACTGAGATTACAGGCAAGCACCACCATGCTCAGTGTTTATGAGCTTTTAATTTTAAATATCTGTTTTTCCTATTAAAGCATGTATAAATTGAGAACAGGGTCTGTACAGCCATTCAGGCTAACCTTAACTTTATAAAGTGAGCCTCAGTTTTCTTGTCTAATCAAAGGAAGCAAAACTGCTTGGCGTTAAATGTTCTAGGAGGGCAAATCTGGTCAGAGTGAAGAGGACCATTCCATGTCTGACCTGAAGGATGGAGGAATGAACGTGGCAATGGTCATTTCCATAGCAGGTCAGAGAGAAAGGTGTTTGTTGCGTAGCCTCAGGGGTTCTGCCTGAGCGAACAATAGACGAAAAAGAGCCCGGGAGATCATTTTTCACAAGTAAGATCCTAGATCTTTTTTTGTGGTAAAATATACATTAAAAGTACCATTTTTGCTTTACATAGTGGTACATGCCTGTGATCCCAGCTACTTGGGAGGCTGAGGCAAAAGGATTGCAAGTTCAAGCCCAACCAGCTGGGCAGTTAAGCAGAATCCTGTTGCAAAATTAAAAAAAATAGAGTGCAAGCATGTAGTTCAGTGGTAGAGCCCCCCTGGTTTCAGTTTTCAGTACTGCTGACGGAAAGAAATTACTGTTTTAGGGTTTGGGTGGTATAGCTTAGTGGTACAGCACTTACATGGCACACACACAAAATTAGATCCTCACCACCATTTTTTTAAAAAGTAGAAATGATCATTTAAATCTTTTTGTAAAGCCATTTTTAAGTGTACAGTCCTCTGGCATTAAAAACATTCACACCATCATCCATTCCCAGAATTTTTTCATCTTTCCCAGCAGAAATTCTGGATCCATTGAATACTAAGTCACCATTTTCCTCTTCTCGCAGGCCCTGGGAACCACAATTTTATTTTCTGTCCCTGTGAGTCTGACTGTTCTAGATATATAAGATAATACATTTGTTCTTGTCTTACCATAGTATCTTTAAGGTTCATACATGTTGTAGCATCATCAGAATTTCATTCCTTTTTATGGCTGACTAATATTCCACTGTGTGGATATAGCACCCATTGTTTAGTCACTCATCTGTTGTTGGATACTTGTGTTGTTTTCACTTTGTGTTTAGTATAAGTAATGTGAAGGATTGTACAAATACCTGTTCAAATTTCTCTTCTCAGTTCTTTTGAATGTACATCCAAAAGTGGAATTGCTAAATCATGATAATTCTACATTTAATATTTTTTTTTTCTAACAAAAAAACCTCTTAGATCAAACCCAGGGTCTCATCAAGGCAAGCAGTCTACCACTGAGCTACATCCTCAGCCTTTTATTTTTTATTTTGAGACCAGACTCAAAGTTGTAAAGGCTGAACTCAAATTTTTTTGATCCTCCTGCTTCAGTTTCCCAGAGTGCTGGGATTACGGTCGTGTGCCACTACACTTGGGTAAATTTTTGAGAAATTGTCATAGTTTTCCACAGTAGCTGCACCGTTTTATATTCCCACCAACAATGTATAAGGGTTCTAATTTATCTACATCCTCATTAACACTTGTTATTCTCTGGGCTTCTTCCCCTTCTCCTTGTCCTTCCCCTTTGCCTTCTCCTCCCTCAGTAACAGCCATTCAGTGATGTGAAGTTCCAGGAAATTTAAAAATCAGAGACCACAGAAGTTTCACTTTGGGAGAGAAGAGCACGGCAGGTGAGGGTATATGGGCACCCTCAGCCCATCCATATCACAGGCCTCTGAGAAGCCAGAAGTCTGAAGTTCTTTGGTCAACCCAACAGCTTGTCCCTGACCTGTGGTCCTGGCTTCTCCCCTGCAGGTGCCTGGCTGTGGCAAACCATGCAGTGAGCCATGCCCCGACCAGGACAGCCTCGCCCATCCTCTGGGCCGGCTCGCTTAGGACCGTGGGACCAGCCAACAGAGCTATGCCTGGAGACCTACAATGACCCACCCCAGCCTCCCCCAGGCCGACGCACCCGTAGGCCGGACCCCAAGGACCCTGGCCGCCATGGGCCAGAGAGTATTACTTTCATCTCTGGTTCTGCCGAGCCTGCTGCCGAACCCCCTGCCTGCTGCCTGCTCTGGCGGCCCTGGGGATGGGACTGGTGCCGGGCCGCCCTGTGCTTCCGCCGCTGCTGGGATTGCCTCCAGCGCTGTGGGGCCTGTGTGCGGGGCGGCAGCTCCTGCCTGTCTGCTGAGGACTCCGTTGAGGGGCCTGGTGAAGCTAACTGGGCCAAGGAGCACAATGGGGTGCCCCCCAGCCCTGACCGTGCACCCCCCAGGGATGGCCAGCGGCTCAAATCTGCCATGGGAAGCAGCTTTAGCTACCCTGACGTCAAGCTCAAAGGCATCCCTGTATACCCCTTCCGCAGCACCACCTCCCCAAATCTGGATGCGGACTCCTGCTATAAGGAGCCGCTGGCCGAGCCCCCTCCCATGCGCCACAGCCTGCCTGGCACCCTTCCCAGCAGTCCGCGTGGCTCCGAGGAGTACTACTCTTTCCACGAGTCAGACCTGGACCTGCCCGAGATAGGCAGTGGCTCCATGTCAAGCCGGGAGATCGACGTGCTCATTTTTAAGAAGCTGACTGAGCTGTTCAGCGTCCACCAGATTGACGAGCTGGCCAAATGCACATCAGACACTGTGTTCCTGGAGAAGACCAGTAAGATCTCGGACCTGATCAATAGCATCACGCAGGACTACCACCTGGACGAGCAGGATGCCGAGGGCCGGCTGGTACGAGGCATCATCCGCATCAGTACCCGGAAAAGTCGCACTCGCCCACAGACCTCAGAGGGGCGCTCGGCCCGGGCTGCTGCGCCCACTGCTGCCGCTCCCGACAGTGGCCATGAGACCATGGTGGGCTCAGGTCTCAGCCAAGATGGTAGGTGGGGCCAGAGGGCACAGTAAGGGATGCTGCAGCCACAGGAGGGTTAGACTGGGGACTCGGGCCACTGTCGTCCTCCCCTGAGCCAGTCCCTGCTCTTCCCCTTCCTCTCAACTGTGCAGCACTCACTCCACCTCCCACTCTGGCCCTCCCCAGGGAGGTCTGAACAGGACAGAGGAGCATGCAGACCCTGGAGGCTCTCTGGCCGCTGCTATTCTCAGAAAGGACAAAGTTCTCTCCAGGTCATGGAGCTCACCTAACAGGTTCCTTTTCTCCCCTGCTACCCGCTGCCGGAGTTGCTTCCAGACCTAGCCTGAGCAGTAAGGCTCAGGGCCCTTATAAAGTTGGACTTCTGACTTGGCTGGCCTGACCAAGTCACCTACCCACCTACCCACCTAGCCACCCACCGCCACACACGTGCAGTCACTAGTGAGCACACACCCACACAGCTTCTCCATGTTTAAGCATTATTTCTCCAGCCCTGCCCAGGGTGAGGGGCACTTCCTTTATTACATCTCAAGCAGAATCAGGAGTGGGGTTCAAAGGATGTGATAATGACCACTTCCCTCTCATGTCCCCTCTCCCCCAGAACTGACAGTGCAGATCTCCCAGGAGACGACAGCAGATGCCATCGCCAGGAAGCTGAGGCCGTACGGAGCCCCAGGTGTGGTCCTGACCTGAGGAGGAGTGCAGAGGGTGGGAGACTACCCCAGGGCCCCCCATACATGCTCCTCCCAGCTGCTGCTTGGGGTGGGTGAGAATGGGGTCAGAAAGGTGTGAGAGGCCTGAGCAGCCCCAGATCCATTCCACTGCTGTAACTGGCTTGAAGCAAGGGGCAGGTGTCCAGATACACGAGTTAGAAGTGACCCAGTCCCAATCTCTAATTAGGACGGGCCCTGAGAAGCGAGCTGGAGTACAGGCCATCCAGCCTGTTGCTGCACAAGTACCTGTTTCTACCAGTCCCTTCTGTGCCTTCGCAATGTAACCCTGGGGGCACAGTCAGTCTTACCCTTCTGCAGAGAGGGAGGCTGGGGGTCAGAGGTCAGAACAGAGTGGGTCCCCCAGGCAGGATGACTGACCACATTCAAGCCCTGCTCTATTCCTTCTCAGCAGGCTTCTTCCCCGCTCTGAGCCTTTGCTTCCTCCCCCTACCAGGGTACCCAGCCAGCCACGACTCATCTTTCCAGGGCACCGACACGGACTCATCAGGGGCACCCCTGCTCCAGGTGTACTGCTAACCCCTGCTGGGCCCAGCAGCCCCGACCCCTCCTGGGAGAAGCGTGGCCTACAGAATAGAGGGACCAGGATCCCTTTGGGGAAGGCTGGACCATAAGCAGTACCCACTCTGCTCTTCCTGCCTTGGCTGACTGGTTCTTGGACCACATGCATTTCACAGGGTCACGGTGCCCACTCCCCTGCATCCCCAGCTGGCTTGACCCCTGCCTGAGCCTGTTCCTTCCTGTGGCCTGATCATGGACATAAGGACTTGGGAAGTTACCTTCTGGGACTGAATCCTGACTCCATCCCCATGTGTTACCCTAGACAAACATGAAAACTTTAAAAGAAGTTTAAGTGGAGTGGGCAGGGCCTCTCTCTGTTCTGTGCGTAGTACCCACTCGACATGTTCTGTGGTTTGTTGTGGTTCTTGACTGAGGTACATGTTAACATGAGTGTTTGCAAGCCTGCCTGGTCGTCTGGGCTACCTCATCGTTTCTGTCCCATCTGCAAGTGCTGGAGACGGGACCTAGGCAAGCAGTATGGCTCAGTGTTGCAGATAAGGTGGGTGCAATACTGCCTCCCACAGGTTCACTACAAGTTCTTAGCGATAAAGGGCCCTGAAGGGCCTATACCTGAGGAAGATTTGGCAATTGGTTTTTGTCACTGCAGAGGTTCAGGGAGGCTTGTCAGGACTCCCTGTGCCTGCACACTGGCCTCTTTGTGGCCACTCATCAGTCTCCCTAAGTTCCTGGTCAGCCACTGCCTCCCCTCCAGCCTATAGCCTGTTGCTCTTTGTGGTGTTAACACAGCACCAGTTTTGTGACCTGGGCCTTCCTAGTAAATGTAAAGTTGGAGTCTGGGCCTCAGAAGTCACAAAGTCAGTGAGTCATTTAGCTGGTGACTGGCTCAACACCTCGAAGCTGACCTCGTAGCTTGGGGCTGCCCCCAGCTACACTCATCCTTTTTAGCTGCTGCTCACACCGGCATGTCTATTAGTCCTTCCTTGGAGAGACGGGGTGAGCCTGCCAGCCCATCCTCAACTGAAAATAAGATGTACAATGATTAGAAACTCCCCTTTCCCCACCCTCTCTTCACTTGCAGCCATCTTTTGGTGAGGGGGTACTGAGACAAGATCTTACTATATAGCTCAGACTGGCTTAGAACCCAAAAAATCCTGCCTCAGCTTCCATCTTCTGAGTGCTAAAATTACAGATGGGCACCCCACAACAGGTTTTCATTTTTTTTGGCAACAGCCCGTGTAGCTGAGGGACCAAAGCCTTTTTTTATAGCACCACCACCAGGGGCATGCTTCAGCCGACCACTAGACGCACTGTACTTGTTACTGTTTCCATGAGTGGCACAGGATGGTGCCCTGGGGCCATGACCATAGGAACCAGTTCTAGCTCCTGCAATCTAACTGGTGGCTGTCTCATCCAGGTCAAGGCCTCCACGACAGTGAACTGCCCAGGCTGGGTGTGGCTCAGTGGTAGAACACTTGCTCTGCAAGTTTGAGGGTTTGAGCCTCAGCACCACTAAGTGAGTGAAGGAATGAAAGAAATAACTGCACTGCGCCAGAGCTGAGTAGGGGAGTGATACCCTCCACTCCAGCCCTGGCCATAAGAATACCATTTTCTAAACAGCCTTGTGAACCACTATTTGCATTCCTGCAAAAAAAGGGCTGATCAAGCTTGGGAAAAACAAGGCCAGGTGCTGTTGTAACCTCCTGGCCCCTGTACTTGGTGACCTCCACCCTCTGGCTGGAGCAGGCCCAGGTCAGCTCTAGGGGGTGATCTGGGCAGAGGCAAATACCTCCGGCCTCGCCCTCCTAGGAGGCCTGAAATGTGAGAGGTCCGTGTCAGAGCCAGTGTGCTTCACTAGACTTCACCCAGCCCACACTGGGCAGATATGAAGAACTGAGCCAGTCCTATCTCCCTCTCATGAGCTACAGGGTCTCCTAGGCCCTGTTGCTCTTGTGCCCCTGGGAAACAGCCCATAGTTTGGAAAATGTTTGCCTCAGGGATAGGGGTAGGCAGCTGTCTTAGAAAAGAAAATCAAATCATTATGTCCAGCTGGTTTTAACCTTTGCTAGGTCATGGACTCCCCTGAAAATCTAACGTGTTTTAATCTCTTCACCCAGAAAAATTCACCTCTCCCCAACACCAGAGACTGAAAGCCTTGTCCTAATCCTCCCTGTAAGTAATGGGAAGAAACTGAGGTGCAGAGAGGGCAAGACAAGGACTTGCCCTGGGTCACACAGCCGCTTCTCAGCCACCGTCAAAATCCTAGCTTCCAGCGACTGACAGGAGCTGGTCCCAGGGAAAGACCAGAGGGAGAAAGACCAGAGGGAGGAGAGGACAAAGGTCGAGCCAGGTAAATAGCTTTAATGTGTAACAGTAGGCCTACCAGGGAGGACACGACCTCCAAGGCCCCAGCCCTTCTCCCATGATGTCCTGGAACCCATGTACCCGGGCCAGCCCCATGCTTGCCCCAGCCCTGAGGCTCCCCAAGTCCCAGGGAATGGTGGGAAAGGAGGTTGGATGGCTGGGGGCTCAGCCCCAAGAGTTCAGGGAGGCAAACACAGAGCTAGTTGAACTTGGCCTTGGAGAAGTCCATCTCTGGATGCTGATCCATGAACCTGGGGAAGTGGAAGTAGGAAGTTAAACAGGCGGCCTTTCTCCCCTAACCATGGAAATCAAGTCTAACCTCTTCAGAACCCTGAGAAATGTGGCACTAGGCAAGGCAGGGACCTGGGTGTCTGAGGCCCATCTGAGCCCCTGGGGCTGGAAACAGAGGTGCCAACACTGGCACTGTCACAGAGGGCAGTGACCGCCTGTTACCCTTGCTTTCTACTGAGCTGGCCTTGCCCTCGAGGTGACCTCAGCAAGTGATTAAGATAGGCAAGCCAATGCCACAAAGCCAAAAACTTGGCTGGCTCATGCTGGAAACTGGGCAGGGAAGCTCAGTCCTGCTGAATGACCCACTCACTGCCGTTCCCCAGGTCTAACTTCCCAGGCACCCACCCTCCTGACACCCCCATCTCTGAGCTGCTTACTTTTTCAGGATCTCCTGTTTCTTCTGCTCATCCGAGGTGGGCAGCCCCATGGACTTTTGTCTCTGGTCATACATCATTTTCTCCACCATGCTCCGTGTCTCACTGTCCAGGTCTGACAGCTAGGGGCAGGCAGGGACAGGGATGGGTGATGCTTAGGGACCACCTAGGACCCTCCCCTTCCTGAAGCTCCCCAAACCAGCTGGGGCTAACCTTGGAATTCTCAGGGTTAATCTTCTTGGTATTGATCTCAGGGTCACTGGATACCAAGCGACTCCACCACTCCATCTTATTGACCTGTGAAAAGGAGGACAGCAGGAGGACAGGAGAGGCTCATTCTGTGCCCCAGAAATCAGCTCTCAACCTTCCCAGAACCAAACTATCTCCCATCCACATCCTGTAGCTGAGACCCACACAGGTGTGTGCTAACACTGGGGCACAGATGAGCCAGACCTGTGCCCTCCCAGCAGCTGGGGCAGGATGACTTGAGGCCAGTGCTCAGAAGTCAGTGATGAGGGAAAGGAAAAGGTGGAGGGAGATGCCATCCAGGGTGCGGAGAGACGATAGAGTGACACTGAGGATAAGCCTTGAACTATGAGCAGCGTGTACCCCAGGACAAAAGGAAAAGAGCAGGACAGAGCACTCCAGCTGCGAGGGAAGCAAGTACAAGGGCAGCCAGGTGGGCTGGGGCGACCCTCTCTCCCGGGAAGGGTTGTCCCTAGACCCTTTATAGAGGGCCGTGACTTATTGGTGTCTGTCCCACCTCTCTGGGAAGGCAGTGAACTGGAGAAGCAGTCTTTGGGGCTATTTTGCTTTTCTACATTTTGCTCACTGTTCTCTCTCAAGCCTTAGAAGAGCACCTGGTGCACAGTAGGTGTTCAACATGTGTGGAACTAAACACATACGCAAACCTGACAGCAAAGAGGCTCAGCCCTCCCCCCACCCACTGCTGCCCCCATCTTGGAGGGGCAGGGGCAATCTCAGCTCTTTCCTTACTTTCAAACAAGGGGTACGACTTTAAAGGTCTCGCTGTGGGGATTACATAGGATAATTGCACATGGCCCCAAGCACAGCCCAAGTGAACAGCAGACCTTCCCACCCCAACTCCCGCTGTCAGCACCCCGGCTAGGAGGGCAGGCCACTCGTACCTTCTCCAAATGCACAGTCACCACCTTGTTGTCCTCAATGAGCCAGGAGCTCTCCTCTACCTTCACTTCATTGTACAGCTCCCCATCAATGACCGCTGGCTGCCCCTTGAGCCCCACCTGGAGGTGCCGTCGCTGGATGACCACCACCACGTCCTTCCCCTTCAGCCGGAAGTTGACATGGAAGGGCACTGCCAGCTGCACGGAACACAGGAAGTCAGGAGGGGTCAGCGGGAACTACCAGGACCCCAGAGGCTTCCTAGCCCTTGCCCCTGGCCCCAGCACTCACGTCCAGCTCCGACAGGGTCTGGGTCCAACGGTAGAAGGGCAGGTCAGCCCCGTTTCCCAAGTTAGGCTTCAGCTTCCCTTTGTCCTTCTCGTCCTCCTCTTCTTCATCCTCCTCAGCCTCCTGCTCACAGTCAGTGGTGCTCAGCTACTTGACAGACACACACTGAAGCCCCCACTGGGCCAGGCCCAGCGCTGGCACGGAGCATATAACCACAACACAAAACAGACCTGGTCCGCAGACTCCCAAACCCGGGTCGAGAGGGACCCAGAGAGGGGTAAAACTGGGTTCTGATCTCTGCCCAGGAGTGTGAACTATTATACCACGTGACAAAGGGCATGGCTGGTGCCTGTGCTGATGGTGCCTATACAAGCCCTGCCCTCTCTGGCTCTTGGCTTTCCCATCCAAGGTAAAGGCCAGTGGGTTTTCCGTTTGTTTTTTAAACTCAGATCCATTTGTTCCATGTGTCTGAGTGGGATGTTGAAATATGGGGAGGATCCCCGAAGCTGGGGGCAGGGAAGGGGAAGGAAGAACATTCCAGAGAAAGAGGAAGACTAGTGCCCAACATGCTGGCCAGCCGAGCGCCTCCAGTCCCTCTCACCTGCTTCCCTGGGGGGCCAAGGCTGCCATTCTTAAGCTGGGCCTCATGATTCTCCGCGTCCTTTTTCTGTGGCAAAGAACACAGCAGTTGGCAACAGGACCCCACTTCCTAGTGCCCACAGGACTGAGAGGTACAGGAAGGAAGCCTAGCCTCACCTTGTCAATCTCCAACTGGAGCCTCTCTGCCTCCTCATCCGTCAGCTCCTGGATCTGCGGCCCCGAGTTCTCTGCCTTGGCTTCTTTGGCCAGTCGGGCTGCTCGCTCTGCCTTCTCCCTCCGCTCAGCCTCCTGCCGAGCTCGCTTCTCCCGCCGGGCCTTCTGGGCCAGCTGGTTGTGGTGGTTAAAGGTCTGTGTGATGAGCTGGGGAAGGCAGAGAAGGCGATGAGGCACGAGGGCAAGGCTCAGTGTCCCGGGGGAGTCCGGTCTTGTTTCTATCTGCTGAGTGCCAGGCAAAGCGCTGTGTGCAGAACCTCAGTTTCCTCACCCCCAAAATGGGGACAACACACCAATAGAGCTGTAATTCATACATCTCAGTAGCACCTGGCTCCATAAATAGTGGCTGCTTTAGAAAGTGAGCCTGAGCCAGGCAGAACTCAAGCCTCAGCCCTATCTCGGGGCCATCCCTGCCTGCTCCTCAGGATTTCTCTTACCTACACGCATCCTCTCTCCAGGGCAACCCTGCTGAACAACATGAAATGCCACCCCAGAATGGCCACAGTAGCAGGATGCCAGTTTTCCTGAGAAAAATTTGCCCTCCCTCTCCCCAGCTAGCAAGCCAGCAATTTTGATTCTTTTTTCTCTTACAAGCCTTCCCAGGATGTTTCCACCCTGCAAGCTGCTAGCTGGCCTCCCTGCCACCCAGGTGTTAACCCACTGGCTCCTGTCATATCTGGGTGTGTGTCTTCAGACAAATGAACAACTTCTAAACCCCAGTTTCCTCATCTGTCAGGACTGAATATGACAGCACCCAGCAGGAGCCTGGTCTGGTCCTGAGCTCATCAAAGCAATGTATAAAATGCTGGCTTCCCCAAACCCCTTGGCTGGCTGGGGCCATGCCCATCAGCGGCAGCGGTGAGGAGGAGCCTACACTCTGCTATAGCAACCCAGTGTGCTAATTCCAACCTGCAGTGTCAGCACCACCTGGAACCAATTTCAAAAGCTCAATCTCAGGCCCCGCTCCAGACCTACTGACCAGAGACTCGAGCGGGACCCCTGTGGTCACCTCTATCTAAAAGCAGGTTTCTCTTTTTCCCTATTTCAGGGTGCTCTAGGGTGAGCTCAAGTGTCTTTTTTATCTTTGCTAGACCATACACAGTGCACACACAGGGAGGCCTCACACACACCGGGAGGCATCACACAGCATCCACCATGTGATCACTGGTCTATGAGCCACATTCCAAGCACCTGAATCAGCTGGAGGGAAGAAGGGGTCTGCAAGGGCTTAAGGTCACAGAAGTCACTCATATGGTCTCACACCTAGGATTCTGCCAAATGCCTGTGGCTTCCTATTTGTCTTTGCCCAGTCCTCCTCTAACTCCCAACCCTCAGCCCCACGCCTCATTCTGCAAGGGCCACCAAAAGCAGCCCCCCACCACATGCATTGAGAGAAGAGGGAGGTAGCCAGGCATGTGGTACACACCTGTAATCTCAACACTTGGGAGGCTGAGGCAGGAGAATCGCAACAAGTCTGAGGCCAACCTGAACTGCTTAACAAGACCTTTCTCAAAAAACAAACAGAAAAATAAAAAAAAACCAAAAGAGAGAGGTGAGAGAAATGATCCACCTGAAGGCCATGGTGTTGTTAAGAGAAACAACAGGTCATGAGACAATTACGCAGCAGAGCTGTTCCACTAAGGACCTTGTCCCATGTCCCTAATCGGGGGGACCTTGAACTCAAGCCATTTGCCAACCAGTGGCCAAGGGAAGGCAAGACCGGGGCCCTCCCCTGTCCCAGCCCCGGTAAACCATGTCACATTCCATTTGTCCTGTTCCTTCCTAGCTCCTGGAGGTTACCTGAGGGCAGTGCTGAACCAATACACAGACTCAAGGCCGATCACAGCAGCCTCCAACCCCTCCTCGCCTCCTCCCCTCAGGACACCTGACCCGCTGGCAGCCTCCTCATAGGTGCCAACCCTGAGGCGGCCATGGAGTCCAGCTGCAGTGGCTGGACACATCGTTAGGGACCACAGCCCAGTGGGGTGGGCTGGATACATGTGAGCAAAGGCTTCCCTGACCAGGCGGGGGGACAGGCGAGGAGTGCTTTTATCTGACCAGGGCAGAGCTCAAAGACACTTAAACTGAACCCGCAGGCAAGAGGTCCTGACCCTGACCACCCATCCCACCGAACGTGAGAGAGATGGCACATTCAAACAGCACACAGCAGTGGCTGACTGCACCAGGGGTTCTCAATGACAGGGCTGGTGAACTCCTCCCCAGCTGAGCAATTCTGTCCCACAGCCCTATCACGGCCCTCCTCCCCCTGGCCCCCACACCATGGACCACCAGGCTAGAGCAGTAGGCCTGGCCCCTGCTCTTGCACCACTCCCTAGCTGCCTGACACAGTGTCCCTGGGGAAGGACTGAAAGGTCTCAGCTAGGGGTTATCTGCAGGACTGGTAAACAGCAGGCAGGTCCTCACCTAAGGCATAGATCCAAAGGTCCCGGACAATGTAAAGAACAGGACCTCACTGAGGGCCACTGTAAGAATCCCCAGAACTAACTCAAGGTCTCCTTAAAAGCCAGGACCCTAACCTTTTTTCTGTGTGTGTCTTCTTGAGATAAGGTCTCGCTATGTAGTTCAGGCTGGCCTTGAGCTCACTTTGTAGCCCAGGCTGGCCTCAAACTCGCAATGATCCTTCTGCCTCAGCCTCCCAAGTGCTAAGATTACAGGTGTGCGCCACCATGCTCAGCTAGGGCCCTAATCTTAAGGAGTGGCAGCACCATCCACCCAGGTGCCAAAGGACAGAGCAAAGGAAGTCCCTTGTGATCATCCACCTGGTATCAATGTTACAAGACACAGTGTCCTGCCATCCTGGCCACCTCAGACTTGAGCCTGTCCCTGTCCCCCAGGGCTGGGCCTCTGGGCTAATCAGCCTACACCTCCTCATGACATATGCAGAGTCCAGCCTTCCAGCTCGTCTGTGCCCAAGTCCTTCTGCCTGGCCATGGTGACCTTGACCTCTAGGAGGTGCTCAGCCCTTATCAGACCTAGTTTGTGTGGGCAGTGGCTAGACCCTACCCTGGTGGACTCAGGCTCTAACTCTGTAGCTCTCTTTTCCTCCCACAGTGCCGTACTCCGACCTTGTTCATATTGCCGCACGCAGCCAGGACACCCTCTGGCCCTTCTCCACTGTCCCAGCCGCACTGTAGCTTTCAGGGCACTCAAGCGCTGCCCTTCCCCAAACTTTTCCTGAGTCTCATCAAGTGCCTCTCTCCCTCCCAAAGACCCACAGATCTGTACTCAACCCCATGGCCACACCTTCCTCTTTCCCTACAGCCTTCACAAGCAGGATCCGTACCTGAGTACCTCTCTAGCACCCAAAGTACCTCAGACATGTGGTCTAAGACAGAAGAGTGTTATGAAATGACCTTTATTAAATGCTAATCTACTGGGAACTACATTTAGCCAGGCATGCACACCTGTAATCCCAGCACACTGGAAGCTGAAGCAGAAAGATCACCACTGTGAGGACAGCAGCGGCTACAGAACGAGTTCAAGGCCAGCCTGAATTAAAATGCCAGACTTCCTCAAAAAACAAACACAGCCAGGTGTGGTGGCGCACATCTGTAATCCCAGCACTCAGGCTGAGGCAGGAGGATTGTTGCAAGTTCAAGGCCAGCCTGGGCTACAAAGTGAGCTCAAGGCCAGCCTAAACTGCAGAGTGAGACCCTGTCTCAAAAAGACAAAGAAAAAAAAAAAACCACAGGAAATTTAAAAGAATCAATGACAAGAATCACCCTGTGGTTCAGTGGCAGAATGCTTGTCTAATATGTGAGGGCCTAGGTTCAATCTCTAGTCCCAAGAAATAAAGACAGAAAGACAGACAGACGGACAGACAGGAGGGGAGTGAGGAAAGAGTGACACAAGGATAAATAAATATGTATTTTTAAAAAAGAGCCATCCGGTACCTTTAACTAAGAGCTAAGGACAGACAGAAATAACTACTGAAAAGAGGAGGGAATTTGGCATAACAAAGACACCCGCAGATGCAGAGCGCTGTGACCATGCTGTACTCGCTCGGGGTGTGCACAGGGAAAAGGAAATGGGGACAGGGCCTGGCACTGCCATTGATAACGGCCTGTGTCCTTTGACACAGATTTCCCTCCTGACTCAGTAAGAACGCAACAGCCTGGCTCACATCTCCTCAAGTCCCGGAGTTTACAGCAGCAATGGGGAGAAGCCCACCTCACAGGTCACCTCACACTGTAGGGCTTTTCCTGCATATCCTTTCTCGGTAACCAGGGGTTAGTGCGGGAAAAGTTTCAGCTACGGAAGAAAGAATAACAGAGGCTCAGCATTTTGCAAACCTCTACAAATACAACAGGGTTTAGGCATGATCAACAATTGCTAATATTGCAAAGTGAGAAGCAACCAAACACTATGTGCTTACTGATGGAGTACACAGACCATCTATAAAGTAGTTCTGGGGAACAAAAAACCTCAACTAAGCAGAGCAAGCCTGCGATCTAACTACCAACATATAGCAAATCCAAAGGACAAAGAAACGTATTAGCCACGCATGGTGCTACAGGCCTGTCATCCCAGCACTTTAGGAGTCTACAGCAGGGGGATTGCAAGTTTGAGCCCAGCCTCGGCAACTTAGTGAAACCCTATCTCAAAATAAAAAAATAAGAGGGCTGGGGTTGTAGTTTCATGCAAAGGCCCTAGGTTTAATCTTCAGTACCGCCAAAACAAAACCAAACCAGAATGTATTAATACCATGGGAAGGTAAGATACCATAAGAAACACCAGTATCTGGTCTTTGTCCCAGGTTCCTGAAAGAGCTCCTAAATCCTTTGGAATGAGCCTGGGATATAGCTCAGAGGCACAAGCGCCTGCCTGGCAAGTGCAAGGTCCTAAGTTCAATTCCTGGTACCAAAAAAAAAAAAAATTAGCCAGGCATGGTGGCATATGCCTGTAAATCCCAGCACTCGGGAGGCTGAGGCAGAAGGATTGCTGCAAGTTCGAGGCCAGTCACTTTGTAGCTCAGGCTGGTCTCGAACTCACAAGAATCCCCCTGCCTCAGCCTCCAGAGTGCCGGGATTACAGGCGTGCACTACCACGCCTGGCTGAAATGAATTATAGGTTATACAGATGTGTCTGGAAAACTGGTTGTTGGGTAGGAAAAAAAAAAGGAGTAGCTCAGTAGTAGAACATGTGCTTAGCATGTTTGAGGACACAGATTTGATCCTCAACACCAAAAAAGAAAGAACTAGGTACAGTAGCAGACAATGTAATCCCAGTATTGTGAAAGGTCAAGGCAGGAGGATCACCAAGTACAAGCCCAGCCCAGCCCAGGCAACTTAGACCCTGTCTCGAGAAAAAAAGAAAAAAAGGCTGGGGATAGCTCAGTGTGAAGGCTCTCAGTTCAATCCCCAAAAAGAAGTACGGTCAGTCAGTTGGTTGGTCAGTAGCACGTATCTGGTGTTAGAAAGGTTGTGGGCTGGGCGTGGTGGCACAGACCTATAATCCCAGCATTCAGGAGGCTGAGGCAAGAGGACTGCTGCTAGTTTGAGGGCAGCCTGGGCTACAAAGTGAGTTCAAGGCCTGCCTGAACTATGCAGCGAAACCCTGTCTCCAAAAATAAAAAGTAAAATAAAACAAAAGAAAGGTTGTGAGTGAAAAGTTTATAGGCTCAAACTTCTGGACTCAAGTAACCTTCCTAGTTCAGCCTCCTATGTAGCTGGGTCACTATGCACAGTTTTTCCCTGTTTTTTGACAGAAGATACCCTAGTAAGAAAAATCCAGACCATGGGAAATATGTCAGGACAAATGAGCAAAAGGGAGGATCGCAATGTACAGGTTCCTCCCATCAACCAATATCTTTATCCGGACTATGGATCAAAGAAACAACAGGAATTAAATGATCCAATTAAAAAGTGGGCAAAGCCACTTGGGAGGTTGAAGCAGGTAGATCACGAATTCAAGGCCAGCCTGGACAATTTAGCAAGGCCCTGTCTAAAAAACAAAACAAAAAAAGGTACCCAAATGGCCAACAAGTGTATGAAAGATGTGCAACATCTCTGATCATTAGAGAATTGCAAATCAAAACCACAGTGAGATACCACCTCACACCTACAAGGATGGCTTCTTTAAAAAACAAACAAACAAAACCAAGTACCGATGAACATGCAGAGAAATTACAAAACAAGCATACTGTTGGGGGGAGCATCAAATGGTGCATCCACTATGAAAAACAGTATGGCAGTTCCTCAAAAATTACATGTAAGCCAGGCATGATGGCTCACACCTGTAACTCTAGGGAGTCCAGGCAGGAGGATCTCTGTGAGTTCAAAGGCAACCTGGGCTACAATAGTGGATTCAAGGCCAGCCTGGGCTACATAACAAGATCAAATAAATTAAGTAAGTAAGTACGAAATTAAATATAGACTACTTCTATTTCTTGGTTGTCATGAATAATGCTGCCATGAACACAGGTATGCAAATAAATCTTTGATATCATCCTGCTTTCAATTATTTCAGGTGTATATTGAGAATAAGACTGCTGAATCACATGGTAATTCTATCTGTAATTTTCTGAGGAGCCATGATACTGTTTTCTGTAACAGACACACCATTTAAGATTCCCACCAAAAGTATACAGGGATTCCAGTTTCTCCACGTCTTTCTTGATATTTATTTGCTGGAGTTTCTGTTATTACTTGTTTGTTTGTTGTTTTTTTTTTTTTTTGGTTTTTCTCCGGTACTGGGAATTGAGCTCACGACCTTGCGCTTGCCAGGCAGGCGCTGTTATTACTTGTTTTAATGCTACCCAGGCTGGTCTCGAACTCCTGCACTCAAGTAACCTTCCTGATTCAGCCTCCCAAGTAACCGCACCACTGTGCACAGCTCTTCCTGGTTTGTGGCAGAGGATATCCTAATAGGCATGAGGCAGTATCTTGTGGTTTTGATTTGCATTTCCCTAATGGTTACTGGTGCTGAGCATCTTTCATAGCAAGTTTAAGAGCTACAGTTCACTTTTACCAGCAATGTCAAAGAGTACCTTTTCTCCATTTTTTTTTTTCCAGGGCTAGGGATGGAACCCAGGGTCTAGATAAATATACTGCCACTGAGCTGCATCCCTAGCTCCTTCCACACCCCTGTAAGTAATGTTCTCTTCATTTTTGTCAATCTGACAGTAAGAAAAGGAGATCTCACTGCTTCTTTAGCTTATACTTCCAGCTAGCAAAGGTGAACGTCTTTTCATTTGTGCTTTGGATTTGCTCTTTTGGTTTTTTTTTGTTTTTTTGTTTTTCTCCGGTACCGGGAACCGAACTCACGACGTTGCGCTTGCCAGGCAGTGGATTTGCTCTTTTGGAAAAACTCCTTTTTCTGTTTATCCTTTTGTCAGTTTATGAGTTTCTACATATTAAATTGTCTGTCCTCTGAATTGTACATTTTTTTCTAATCTATTCGTTTTTCCACTGACTTTATAGGTCAAGATGGCTTTTTTATCATCACTGTCACTGCTGGAAGAGGCAAACAGCTACCTTCTCTTTCACAACTTCCAGTTTTCTAATCCTAAAGCCTCCCACAGTTTTTCTTGATATGCTCTTTATTTTTATATAAGCAAAACAGACCACACAATTTTGTTTTCATGCCTACTGATCTGAATTACTACACTGACTGTATTAAATCCTCATTTGTTCTAGATTTTACTTCTGGATTCTCTATTTTGCCTTACTGGTCCATTTTTCTTATGTCAACACTATTGTATATTGACCTGATCATGAAGTCAATAATCTCTTAATAGTAATTCCTAGCTCCAGAAATTATTAAAAACTGAAAAAGTGTTTTGTATTTTTTTTCTAAGTGTGCGGCACAAAGATATTTATAGTCTTCATTTCTCCCACTTGTGAGCCAGGCATGGTGGTATACTCCTGTAATCCCAGCACTTAGAAGGCTGAGGCAGGACAATTGCCGTGAGTTCAATCGCCGTGAGTTCAAGGCTAGCCTGAACTACATAGCAAAACCCTATCTTCCCCCCGCAAAAAAAGTGTTCTTCTCCCCTTGATATGCTGCTGTGTGTGTGCGCGTGGGTCACACTGTATATAATTCACTGTATACATAACATATCACCATCCTAAAATCCAAAAACTTCCAAGTCCAAAACACATTTGGCTCGGTAGGGTTCAGAAAAGGGACTGTGGGCTGCATTCTCACATGCCAGCCGTTTCATCTATACTACCCTTTTCTAATCCTTCCCACAGCCCTCTGGGATAAAGATCACCCCTTTTACAGGTAGGAATTAATGATCTGATTCACTGAATGATCATTCAATGAATGATCTGATTCATCAAATTTAGTGGTCACTCAAAGCCACACAGCTGCACAGTGAAAGGATGGAAACGGGAAAGACCAGGATCCAAACCATGTCCAACTCCAATGCCCCTGCCTGCTTGCTTTTGTTGTTGTTCTTGTGCCAGGGATCAAACTCAGGGCTGCCCACATGCTGGACAAGCACTCTACTGCTGCGCTATACCCCCAGCCCCAAGAGCTCAAGTGTGTAACAGGTGCTGGCTCTGCTGCTGGCTCTGCACGTAATGGCGGTGCTCAACGCAAGAGTCACTGTGCTGGACGTGACTGGAGACAGCAGGAGAGCCAGCCAGGTTTCTGCCTGTCTTGAAAAACTGACTTCCTGGGAAAGAGATGATCCCACGGGAACAGAGCGCAGAGCTACGGCAGGCTCTGAGAAGTAGACATCTACTATGTGGTAGTCATCATCACCCTAGGACAGTTCAGAGACATTACTTTATGTTTCCCCCCAATACTGGAGATTGAACCCAGACCCTTGGTACAGAACTACATCCTTAACCCTTTTTTACTTTTTGTTTTGAGATATGGTCTTGCTAAGTTGCTAAATTGCCCATACTGGGCTAAAACTTACAATATACCTGACTCAGCCTCCCACAGTGTGGGGATTACAGGTGTGCACTACC
>NW_004955452.1:6244790-6266416 GCF_000276665.1 Chinchilla lanigera | reverse complement strand
CTTGATTAGAGTTTACACATTTTCAAACCATTAATATGCACTAAGCAAATCATCCTCTAGAGAGACTGTCTCACTTCGTTAGCTCATACAATCTCCTCCACCTTCCCCAGTGGGAGTAGCACAAAAAAAAAATTTTTTTTTTTTTTTTTGAGACAAGGTCTGCTATGCAGTTCAGGCTGGCCTGGAACCCCCAGCGATCCTCCTGCTTCAGCCTCCTAGTGCTGGGATTACAGGCGTGCACCACCATGGTGGTATACCCATGTAATCCCAGCACTTAGAAGGCTATTCACTATTTTTTTAAAGCTATACTGTGAGAACTAATAAAAAAAAAGACCATGACTATATTCCCTTCTGTAACCCTGAAGTGTCTGGCCAAGGACCCCTCACAAGCACAGCGTTAACTGTGCTAGAACCAGAACGTGGAACTGGTACTGCCAACTCCTCTTCGTACAGAGCAGCCTCAGAGCATCAAGACATTTTCTAGAGCATCTCAGCTCAGTTTTACAAAATGTCTATTTTTTTTTTTTTTTTTTAGTCTTTTTGAGACAGGGTCTCTCTATGCAGTTCAGACTGGGCTTCAGCTCACTTTGTAGCCCGGGCTGGCCTTGAACTCGCAACAATCCCCCTGCCTCAGCTTCCCGAGTGCTGGGATTACAGGTATGCGCCACCATGCCTGGCACAAAATGTCTATTACTGTCTCAAATTTAAGTAAAATAAAAAATTATGGATATTTAAAAAAAAAAAAATCACAGTTCAGTGAGTTTCCACTCTCATTATTTACCCATTTGTTTTTCTTCTTTTGAGACAGGTTCTCACTATGTAGGCCAAGCTGGGCTCTAAGTCTTGATCGCACTGCCTCAGCCTCCCAAGTGCTGGGATTACAGGGGTGTTGCCACCATGTCTGACATGATTACCAATCTTCTTCAAAAACATAATTATAAATTAAAGAATCAGAAGGAGGTCAGAACTAGCACCACAAACCCAATCCCCAAACCACTGAATTTTGGGTCACTATACCTGGGAAGACAATGGATTAGCTGACTCTGAATTTTCCTAAACGCCTCTCTTCTGAGCTTTGATTTCTACATTTGCCCACTCATTTCTCAGCTAAATAATTAGTTAAGGGGCCGGGGATATAGCTCAGCGGCACAAATGCCTGCCTGGCAAGTGCAAGATCCTGAGTTCAATTTGCAGCACCGAAAATAAGTAAATGAACAAATGAATAAATAAATAGTTAAAACCTTTAGTGAAAAGAGAATCAAGAAGCTCTTGCGACAGTGGGCACAGTGCACACACCTGTAATCCCCGCATTTAGGCGGCTGAGGCCTTGTGATTTCAAAGCCAACCTGTACTGGGGCTGGGGATTTGGCTCAGCGGCACAGCGCCTGCCTGGCAAGCGCAAGGTCGTGAGTTCAATTCCTGGTACCGGAGAAAAACCAAAAAAAAAAGCCAACCTGTACTACACAAAATGAACCTCTCTTTTAAAAAAAAAGCAGCACTGTGTCATAGTACCAGCGACACAAGGCAGGTTTTCAACCCTGGTTGTCTTAAACTAGGCTCAAAACTTTGCAAAAGGTGCAAAACATCTGAGCCAATTTTCTTATCTATCTAAAATGGGGACAGTTAACAAGTGTTCCTCTCATAAAACTGCTAAAGAATCACAGGAAACAGCTGGACAATGCACCCCACAAGGAGGAGTCTTCAATGACAGCTTGCTTCCCTTCTCCCAAGCTTCATCCTAGGCATTCAGCCTCTAGTAGAAGTTCCCATTATGCTAAAGGAAGGCCAGATGAATGTTCCTTTTGAACGGAGACCTGCCCAAGAGACAGGAGCCTCCAACACTCACCTTCTCTGCCATCCCCTCTTCTCCTCCAATGAAAAAGTCCGTTTTGCGTCGAAGGAAGCTGAAAAAGGTGTTCACAAGCTGAAAGAGAGAGAGAGAAGCCTGGAGCTGCGGGGTGCCGTGCTAGGTACCCTCAAGTGCACAGAAGGCAACTTCCTTAGTCCAGGGGGGACTGCTTCACTGAGCCTCCCGGCCAGGCCCCCTTGGTCACTCCCACTAGCAAGCCTGCCCTACCCTTCTCTGACTTCTTGTGTGTATCTGTGTACACGATCCACTTTTGTTGTGGCGCTAGAAGCAGCTTGAACATATAGAATACTGTTCCTCTTTAGCTAGGCCCTAAAATGCCTAAACTCAACTTTCACCTCCAGAAAGTAGAACATCTATCAAAATCCCAAGAGAGCCAGGAAGGGAGCAAATGAAACCACTTCCATGAAGCTTAAAATGGATTAACTCTGGCTGAAGGACCAATGTAACCAAGTGCCTGAATTTGAGCACGGGACCAAGGGATTAGCTAGGTGACTTGGGGGAGCTTCTGAACTAACACTGCAGGACCCACTTCTAGGACCTTCTGAAGGTCACGTGAGGTAATGGGGATGAGCCTTTCACGGTGTCTGCCATACAGCAAAAGTCTCACTCGTAGAAGGTAAAATCATCTTAACACTGGAACCATCAACCATGGCAACAGACAGTTGCTAAATCATAACTTGTCTCAGGATCTTTTAAATTTACAGTGGTATAAAAACAACATACGTACAGAAATCAAATTTTGAATTCTGATCATTCATTGGGCCAGCAATGTGTCTGTTCTCTTGCAATGCTAGGCAGTGAGCCTCAGCTCCTCACCAGCTACTCCATCATGAGGGCAATGAACCTAGGATCTACAGTGCACTGTGTTGCTAAGCTGTGATGTTTAGTAAATGAGATTTTTTTTTTTGATAGCAGAAATTGAACTCAGGACCTCACACTTGCCAGGCAGGCACTGCACCGCGGAGCTATACCCAAGACACATTTTCCTGCTCAATCGTATTTCCAACTTACAATGGTTTTATCAGGATGCAACTCCACTGAATGTCAAAAAGCACCTATCTATATATGCTCAAAGCAATTCTTGCTAAATCTAGTAGTAACATAGGGTCAGCACAAATAAGCCCTTTTATTTGTCTGAGTGGTTCTAAGTCTGATGCTAGAATTATCTCAGCAATTCTTGTTTCTAGACACTTTTTCAATTTACTCAAAAATAAACTCACTCCCAAATCCATTTTGTGTCAATAATTTAGGGGACTGGTGACAAAGAGCCTTTTCACATTTGTAGAGCAGAAACACCCTACAATCTCAAAGGGTTTACAAATCCTTGATCACTATAGGCAACTAGGGACAGAGTGAGAATGGAAACTCAGTGGAAGCCTGTCCCCAGTGTGACACAAAATCTGCAGTAGACTGTGCGGAGTACACTGACCCAAGGAGCTTGGTATGTCCAGGTCAAGAGCTTTACAGTGATCAAGTCCCTGTCGCTCTCTCTGGCTTTCTGGGGCTTTAAGGAATGTGGGTTCTGTTTTTTTGTTTTGTTTTGTTTGGAATGTGGGTTCTAACCTAATTTCTCTTCTTTTTTTTTTTTTTTTTTTTTTTTTTTTGTCCTTTTGAGACAGGGTCTTGCTATGCAGTTCAGGCTGGCCTTGAGCTCACTGTGTAGCCCAGGCTGGTCTGGAACTCCCAACGATCCTCCTGCCTCAGCCTCCCAAGCGCTGGGATTACAGGCGTGTGTCACCACGCCAGGCCTGACCTAACCTCAACAGCCTTTTCTACTTCTAATTTCTGTTTCTGCTTGAGAAAACGAAGTACAGAATCTGTGTTACTAGTTGGGCCTTGTCATTTATACAAAATAAGTTACTGTGTCACACACAATGAGTTATTTGTCACTGGGCACGATTGTTCATAAAATGCTCTTTGTCAGCTCCAGAAGAGCCAAGTGCAGGATTCCCAGAATCCAGCTGTTTGAGGGTTTCACACACAACAATCATTCGTGACAAACACATGTTGAATGAACAAGTCTCCCTGAAAACTCAGTCCTTCAAGACACTACTCTCCTGTAACTAGAAACAGGGATTTGTAGTTCCGTCTTCTACACAGAAAAAGTGAGGCTTGAAGAGATGGAAAGGTCCCAAATTGGTATGCGATGGAAACCAACTGTAAATCCAGATATCCTATTCCCTCATTCAAGGCCTAAAACGCTGGGTGTGGTGGCGAACACCTGTAGTCTCAGCACTCAGGAGGCTGAGGCAGGAGGAACATTGAGAGCATGAGGCCAGTCTGGGCTACATAAATTCGAGGCTGGCCTGCACGGGACCCTGTCTACAAAAAAAAAGAAAAAAAAAGGGGGGGGTGCTAAAAAGACCAGGTGTTAACATCACCCAGCTCTCCAGCCCCCACCCCGCACACTTTGATGGGGGGGCTCTAAGTCTGGGTAAATGCAAATCACGATGCGATAGTTCAAAGGATGTTCTTCGGCCGCAGCGATCTAGGGGAAACGCGGCCAGTGCGTGCGTGGCACCAATGAGTGAACGGGGGAGTCCTAAGGCTCTGGGGAGATTCTGGAAGAGAACAGGAAGCGCAGAACTGCTAAGACAGTAACTACTGAGGGGCGTCTAGGGGCTGGGACAGAGAGCAGAGGCGGAGCCCTCCGGCACCGCGGCCGGGCCGGAAGCTGGGGCGTAGTCAGAATGCAGGGGAATCCCTGGCGCCCGCGAGGCCAACGGGGGTCGACCGCGACCCTCAAAGGAAGAGCAGGATGGAGGGAACGTGGCGAGCGCGACGCGTGGGCGAGCGCGGCCGAGCCCGGTGGGCCGACGCCGCGAGGGCCGTTACCTCCTGCACGCCGCCTTCGTGCTGTTGTGCCATGGCCAGCAACATGCCGTCGAAACGCTCCTCCTCCTGCTCTCCGCCCATCGCGCCGTCCCCGACCCACGCTCGGTGGTCTGCACTCGCGTCCCGCGCCCTGCCCGCTTCTTCAGACCGCCTTAAGGCCTAACCGCTCTGGTCGCCCGCTTCCGCAGCGGAGCCGGAAACACGCACGCGCCCCACCGCCCAGGCCCGCCTCCTCTCTCTCTTCCCGCCTCCCTCCAGCCCCATGACCACTTACCGCGCGGCAAATAGCCCGCTTCGCAGCCCATTGGTTGATGTGCCGAGCCAATCAACAAGCGCGTCCGCGAGGCGGTGGGCGGAACCAAAGGTCCAGGAGTTTGGCTTAAGTTGCTATGGTCACCAGATACTCTTGGAGCCCTCTAGAAAGCCCTGGACTCAGATGGGGGAGGAAGCGGGGGAGATGAAAAAAGGACTAGCTTTGCTTCGTGTTGCTAATGACCTCCCATCTTGTAGCACAGCGGAACCGCAAGTGCCTTTAGTCACCTCTAACACCCCTACGTGAGGCAACTGAGATTTAAAAGGCACTTGGCAGAGCAGCCTAGCCTACCTCCGTTGCTACACCCACGTATGCACACAAGGACAGCTTTATGGGCATACAAACCCCATTTGCACTTTAGGAGGTGTCACAGTTTGGATCATAAACGTCCCCCAAAAGCTCATGCATTGAAGGATTTGCACCCAAAGCAGCAGTGTTCATAGTGGGCCCTGTGGGGGTGATTTGATCAAGAGGGTGCTGACCTCGTCAGTTGGGGAGGGGGCTTTGTTATCAAAACCAGCTCTCTGCTGGGCATGGTGTTGCCCGCCTAGAGCAACACTAGGAGAAGGAAGATTTGGGGCTGCCTGTACTACACAGTTAGTCTAAGCCCAGCCTACATAGTGCTCAACATAGATAGTGGTTTGTTTGATTTTTTTTGGTACTGGAAATTGAACTCAGGACCTCGTGCTTGCCAGCCAGGTGCTTATGTCACTGAGCTATATCCCCAGCCCTTTTTTTTTTTTGGTACCGGGAATCAAACTCATGACCTCAGGCTTACCAGGCAAGCGCTTATGCCACTGAGCTACATCCCTGGCCCCCAGCCTACATAGAGACCTTGTCTCAGAAAACCAAAACCACCGAGTTTGGTGGCTCCTACCTGTAATTCTGGCACTCTGGGAGGCTGAGGCAGCGGGGTCACAAGTTCAAGCCCAGCCTGGGCAATTTAGTGACTTCGTGACTTACTCTGTCTCAAACAAACAGTCTGGGCTGTACCTCAGTGCAAGCTTTCTGTCTGCTCCACCGCATGCTCCCTGCTTCTCGGCTGTGTGTCACCAGCGGCCCAGACAGGCCGGGGCCAAGCAACCATGGACTGAATTGCGAGCCAGAGGAAATCATTCCTTTTTCTAAACTGTTCACCTGTAATCCCAGCACTCGGTAGACCGAGGCAGGAGGATCCTTGCGAGTTCAAGGCCAGCCTGGGCTACAAAGTGAGACAGCCCTGACTGCATAGCAAGACCCTGTCTCAAAAAGCCAAAAAAAAAAAAAAAAAAAAAAAAAAATTGTTCTCCTCAGGTATTTTTTTCATAGCAATGGAAGGTTGACTAATGCAGGTCTCTATGCTTAAGGTTGACACTCTAAGTTAAGTGAAGTTAACACTTCACTTGTAGCCTTGAAATTCTCAGTAATTGCTAAATAAAGATCCCCACTTTTCACTTTACATCGGTCCCCACAAATTGTGTAACAGGTGCTGTTAATGACTCCTATTAATGCTAGCACGGTTTGTCCCGTGCTGTGGACTCCTTCTAGAGAGTCTTTCCAGGTTCTTGTTGTCCTGAACAAAGACTTGGACAACTGAAAAAGATAACAAGGTTTTAGATTTATTAAAGGTAAGAGGCCAAACATGGTGGCGCACAACTGTAATCCCAGCACTTGGGAGGCTGAGGCAGGAGAATCACCATGAGTTCAAGGCCAGCCTCAACTGCATAGGAAAATCCTGTCTCAAAAAGACAATAAATGATAAATAGGAAAAGAAGGACACTCTGCAGAGTGACAACTGACCACTAAGAGCACAGTGGCCATGCAGGGTTAGGGGAGGCCTTCTTTGTATTTCCTGTTCTTCAGGCTGATGTCAGATCGATTGCCATCCTATCAAAAACCTGCTTGATCTCATACCAGAAGAACTGAGAATAACACTTTCTGGTTGGTCCCAGATGCCGGTCTTGTTTTTCTGAGCATGTGTCCTATATCTCTGTGATTGACAGATCACACTCACATCCTAAATTTCTGGCCTCATTAAATATGGGGGCTGGTTTCCAGCAATTTCAGGACAACGTCTACACTTATTCAATAAATTCAGCATCTTAGTTCTTTTGAAGATTCTCCCCTGTGATTCTTTATATTTCTTCGAGGCCCTGCATCACATATTTGTTTCTTCTGGATTATGCCCTTCAATGTACATGTGTGCTTTAATATCACTTTTTTTAAACTACTGCTTGAGCCCATGCTCTTTCTGCTGCCATCACGTTTTCAGTTCATTAACAGCAAGACCTGAAAAGATTGCTGTATTTTCCTTTCGAGGCAGGGTCTTGCTATATAGTTCAGGCTGGCCTTGAGCTCACTTTGTAGCCCAGGCTGGTCTCGAACTTGCAATGATCCTCCTGCCTCAGCCTCCAGAGTGCTAGGATTATAGGTGTGTACCACCATGCCCTCCCTGTCCCGAAATTTTTTTTTAAAAAAATTTTTTTAAAGAGTGCTGCCCGGAGGCCAGGGATATAGCTCAGCAGCCCAGCACCTGGGTGGCAAGCACAAGGTCCTGAGTTCGATTCCTGGTACCAAAAAAAAAGAAGAGCACTGTACTATTTCTTCATTTCCTCACCTTCTACCTCTCTCCAGTTTACTTGAATTAGTCTTAAAGGGCTTAGAAAAAGTCACAACACTATATATCACCAAAGCAAATGAACAATTATTATTTTACCTGACCTCTTAGCTATATGTGATACAAGTAACCCTTCTTTCAAAGAACACTTTTCTTCCTTAAGGTTTCTGTTATGGACTGAACTGTGCTCCCCCAAGATTCATATGTTAAAGCTCTAACCCCAACGTGACTGCATTTGGAGAAAGGGTCTTCAAAGAGGTCATTACGGTTACATGATTTTGTACATGTGGGGCCCTAATCCAAGAGGACTGGTGTCCTTACAGGAAGAGGAACAGACACCATGGGTGCACACAGTGGAAAGGCCAGGCCAAGGACACAGTGAGAAGGCAGTTGCCATCTGCAAACCATCTCTGATACCAGACTCAGAGCTACAGAGAACAGCACTGACTCTCCCTCTTTGGACTAGGGACACTGAGAATTGGCCCATGTCCCTTGCTTCAGACTGAAGGTGCCCAAGAACAGGATTCATCTCTTCTATCAGAATAAGGACTCTGTGGGCTGCCCTGGGTCACTCCATCAGATTTCAGGTTCCCAAAGTCAGAACTGTGCCTCCCCACTCAATATTGAGGTCAGAGCCTGGGCCAAGGGCAGCTGATGGCCCATCAGTCTCTGACCCCAGCTTCCCACCTCCAAAAGAAAATGACGCCTGTCAGGTCAGGGCTTTAGAGATTCAGCAAGGCTTTTCCTTACACTCAGGGACTCCAAAACAGACACCCCAGTCTTCAGGCCACACAAAGAGCTCAGAGAACAACATTTCCTCATGGGGTTAAAAAAAAAAATTCAAGACATGGCCAGGCATGGAGGTGAATGCCTGTAATCCCAGCACTCGGGAGGCTGAGGCAAAAGGTTCACCGTGAGATCAAAGCCAGCGTGGGCTACATAGTGAGTTCAAGGCCAGCCTGAACTACAAAATGAGAATCTCTCTCAAAAACAAAAACAAAAAAAAGATGACACTGGCTTAGCCAGAAAAAAACTAAAGAACACATAAAACCCAAGACATGAAACCAGGGACCTAGCTGACAGCCCAGCAGAGGGCCTCTCCCCCTTCAACTTCCTTTTCCAGAAAAGGGAAGTGACAGCAACCATGATGACAAGTGTCATGTACAGAGCACTTGTTGTATGTCCTCACAGACACCAAGGAAAGGCCCTGTCAGAGCAGATTTCCCATAAAGCTAAGAGGCTGGGGCTGGGGCATAGCTCAGTGGTGGAGCCCTTGCCCAGTGGGGGTGAGGCCCTGGCTTCCATGCTCAACACTGCAAATTAGCGGGGTGGCGCACGCCTGTAATCCCAGCACTCGGGAGGCTGAGGCAGGAGGATTGCTGCGAGTTCAAGACCAGCCTGGGCTACAAAGTGAACTCAAGGCCAGCCTGAACTGCAAAGCAAGACCCTGTCTCAAAAAAAAACAAAACAAAAAAAACCCTGCAAATTTAGGGCCCTGCACTTCCACACAGGCACATCTTAGGCACTAAGAAAAGCCCCAGCAATGTCTTTGTAGGTCAAATATAGAATTTATTTTTCCTTTTAACTTGAACAAGTAAAATTTTTGAACTACAACTGGTTAAGATGACTGTTTTTTCCCACTCTATCCGACTTTCCCTAGAATCAGGTGATGTCAAAGAGGCCACAAGGACTTGAGGATGCAACTAAAGGGAAGTTGTACTGGAGATGCATTTGGTTTGGAATTGGTGGGAGAGAGTTAGATGGCTGGTGTCCTTGCGAACTCTCCTGGCGTAGACAGAAATTATCTACAAACAATCCTGTCATTCACAGTGTGCCATTACCATGCTGAGCCAGAGGTCTCATCCCAACGAAAATGATTCCCAGCACACCAGAAATTCTTTCAGTCCTCACACGTGCAAACTGTCCCTTCATAATGACACTAACTCAGAAAGGAAGTTCTCTCTCATAAGGAAGATATGGAATCTATATCATTATCTCAGATGTTCTCTGCAGAGTTTTCTTTTTTTTTTTTCTTTAGTACTAGGGCATGTGTGTGTGTGTGTGTGTGTGTGTGTGTCTTTTTGAGACAGGGTCTCGCTATGCAGTTCAGGCTGGCCTTGAGCTCACTTTGTAGCCCAGGCTGGTCTCGAACTCCCAACAATCCCTCTGCCTCAGCCTCCCAAGTGCTGGGGTTACAGGTGTACACCACCACACCAGGCTTTACTACTAGGGTTTAAACCGAAGGCCTTCGTGCTGAGTTACCACCCCATCCCATTTTTTACTTTTTATTTTGAGAGAGGATCTTGCTAAGTTTCCCAGCTTGGGTTTGAACAGGTGCTCTTTCTCCTTAGCCTTCCACAGTGCTGGGATTATAGGCCTCTGCCACAATCTTTTATTTTTGTGGTGCTGGGGATGAAACCCAGGGCTTCCCACATGCTGGGCAAGGACTCAACCACTGAGCTAGACCCTCAGCCCTAGTTTTCTTCTTTTTCTTTTGAAAAGAATTATACCAAGTAAATTTTATCAAAATTCCTATTACAAAGACTAAACATGGTGGTGCATGTCTGTAATCACAGCACTCAGGAGGCTGAGGCAGGATGATTGCTATGAGTTCAAGGCCACGCTAGGCTACATAATGAATTCAAGGCCAGCCTGGAGTATACAGCAAGATCCTGCCCCAGGAAAACAAAAATAAAGTGAAACAAAACCAAAAAACACAAACAAAACTTCTACTGCAAATTTATAAACAGTATTACAAATAGCAAATATGTCTATGTGTGCAGTGTTTTACGTATCCTAACCACCAAGAATAATTTCTGTTTTTGTGTGTGATGCTGGGGATTGACCCCAAGGTCTCACACATCCTAGAAAAGTGCTTAACCCAGAATGAGTTGTTTGGAGTACTGGTTCAGTACAAGTTTGAAAAGTTGGTATCTCATTATAGGAGAAAACAAAGGAATATTCACAGAATGATGGTGGTGTGTCAAAAAGATATAGACTCTGCCAGATGTGGTGGCACACACCTATAACCCCAGCATTCGGGAGGCTGAGGCAGGAGGATTGTTGCAAGTTTGAAACCAGCCTGGACTACACAGTGAGCTCAAGGCCAGCCTGAACTGCATAGAGAGACCCTGTCTCAAAAAAAAAAAGATATAAAATCCAAGCCAAGTTCAGTGGCATATACCTGTAATCCCAGCTACTCAGAGACTGAAGCAGGAGGATCACAAGTTCAAGGCCAGCCTGGGTAACTTGGGGAGACCTTATCTCAAAATAAATTTAAAAGAGTTGGGGATATATCTCAGTGATAGTACACCCTTGAGTTTGATCTCCAGCACAAAAGGGAGAGAGAGAGAGAGAGAGGTTGAAGGAACTCCCACTGGCCAATTCTGTGATGATCTATCAGTATAAATACTAACACTTTACTAGCTACTGAATACATAAGAGACCACAAGTTCATACTCATCTAAACAAAAACAAACAAATACATACATACAAACATTCACAGTGTGAAAAGGAGTATCTACACAGTTTCAAAATATCTCTTTGAAAAATGCTGATATATTACAAAGGGGAAAAGTGTAACTCAGTGGGGAAGCCTGGCAGGTATCACTTTAATCAAATGACCAGAGCAAGCATGGAACAGACTGAAATGTTTGCTACCTGATAGAGTGTATCAAGAAGAATTGAGAGCCAGTTGTGGTGACACCTGCCTCTCTGGGAGGCTGAGGCAGGGAGATCACAAGTTTGAGCCCATCCTGGGCAATTTAGCAACTTACTGAGATCTTCCCACAAAAAAAAAAAAAAAAAAAAAAAAAAAGGGCTGGAAATGTAGCTCGGTGTGAGGTCCTGGGTTCAAGCTCCAAAATTTTTTTTGTGGAAAAAAAATGTATAAAATATGCATGCCTACTGCTCTGCGCTTCATCCTTCAGGAGAGGCTGGCAGGAAGCTGAGCTTCCACCCTCTATGCCGGGCCGCTGTCACCTGACATCCAGGACCTCACTCTGTCCTCATGGCAGCTCTGCAAGGAGCCTTATTGTCCCAGCGGCTCTGAGGCTCGGAAACGACACAGGATCATCCCAAATCACCCAGCTGGGACATGATGGAGTCAGAGGTAGATGCCTGGGCTGGCAGCATTGGAGCCTCTGTTTTTCCCCATCCAGGGCACCAGGGCTACAGAAGGCCTGCCAGGCTGAGCTGGCCAAGGTCCAGGGACACGGCCCAATGGAGGACTGCCTCCCCTCCCCTCCCCTCCCCGACACTCCTGAAACCTAGGGCAGGCGCTGTGTACGCAGACCACAGGTGGGAAGGTTTGCAACATCTGCAGCGCAGGAAGCAGCAAGGGCCACGGCAGCAGCCACTCACTCTGGGAAACTCAGTTTCTATCTGCACAATTAACCCAGCTGATCCAGAGGAACAGACAAGGACTTTGAGGTCAGGTAGATCTGAGCTCTGTCCCTTCCTGTCGGGGTGACCTTAGGCAAAGCACTTCACCTTTTCTTCTTCACAGAGGAAAAACCTATGTTGCAGAGCAGCTCTCAATAGTAGAGTGGAACCTGGCTGACACGTAGTAGGTGCTCAATAAGTGGCAGCTATATTTCATAATCATCATAGCACAGCCGCTTAGGAGCTGCAGGAATCCAGGCTCGGGTTGGGGCTCTGAAAGACCTTTTTCCTGTAGGGGCCCCAGAAGTGGAGCGAGAGGAAGGGGCCTCTGGACTGCACCTTGGGCAAAGTCCTCCCAGCCCCCTATGTCCTGGCTCCCTTCCCTGCAGCCTGTTTCTTACCGACAACAGGAGCAGGGCCCCAAGGTTAGGCAAACAACTAGCGATAAGGCACTTCCAGGCTGGGCCTTGTGTTCAAGGCTTGTCCAGCTCTGCGGCTGGCTTCCTGGCTTAGCAAGAACCCCGGGCTCGTGCGCACAGTTAGAGCGGGCACCAGCAGAACACCGGTCACAGCCACCTGCTGATTGTGCACCTGAGGCCTTGGTGCACTGGTACAGCCTGGGTTAATGACCCTGTTTATCCGCTTGAGTCATCAGATAAGGGGTAGCCGTGCAGCCGGCAGGCAGCCCTGTCTGTGGCACTTCATTGAGAGAGGCGATATCAATGCCACGTGGAGCTTCCAATGTCCCCTCCCCCGCCACTTCCCCACCAGTCCTGGCAGGGTCAGTGTGTGTGCGTTGTTTTTTTCAATGAACATGACTTCTAGAGTCAAGGTTGTCGGGCCATTCCCCTTCCCGCCCATCGGGGATATAAATAGCACCCACACTGAAGCTCAGAGGGCCAGAGAGCTGGGAAGAACTAAGAGCAGGTCTCCAACCATGAGCTCCAGCCAGCCCGGGGCCTGCCCGTGCCAGGGTGCTGTGGGCCGTCCAGCCATTCTGCATGCACTCCTGAGCCCCAGCCTCAGGGCCAGGCCCCCTGCACCCCCGTCCCGCTGCCTATGTAGGCAGCACCGGCCCGTCCGCCTGTGTGCACCTCACCGCACCTGCCGGGAGGCCTTGGATGTCCTGGCCAAGATGGTGGCCTTCCTCAGGAACCTGCCGTCCTTCTGCCAGCTTCTCCCTCAAGACCAGCGGCGCCTGCTGCAGGGATGCTGGGGTCCCCTCTTCCTGCTTGGCTTGGCCCAAGACACTGTGACCTTTGAGGTGGCCGAGGCCCCGGTGCCCAGCATACTCAAGAAGATCCTGCTGGAGGAGCCCAGCAGCGGTGCTGGCGGCGGCCAGCTGCCCGACAGGCCCCAGCCCTCGCTGGCTGCTGTGCGGTGGCTTCAGTGCTGCCTGGAGTCCTTCTGGAGCCTGAAGCTCGGCCCTAAAGAGTACGCCTACCTGAAAGGGACCATCCTCTTCAATCCAGGTGAGCTCCCAGACACAGCCATGGAGGGAGGGGCGGGGAGCAGCAGACCTCCTGGGGCTGCGCCTCTGCCCTGTCGTTCGGTCCTCACTACCTTCAAACCGCAGACCCACAGAAAACGCCCAGAGAGGCTAGCAAGTAGCTGAAGTCTCACAGCCAGGCAGAGCAGGAAGGGCTAGGAACTTAGGTCTGTTCCTCCCCAGACTGCGCTGTGCCCCTGGGCCTGAGAAGTTCGCTCGGAGCCTAGGGAATGGGGGCAGGCAGGGCAGCTGTGTCCCTCCTTGTCTCCAAGGGCAGACTGTGTGGTGACATTCTGAAGGTTACACTCCTCCAAGTTCTGAAAGACTACACAAAGGGGAGGGATGGAAGGGATTCTGGGGATAGGGAGGGAGTGCTTGGGAACCCCCCGCCGTGCACCCGCCACAAGGCCCTCTGGCAGTGGAAGGAAGCACAGGGCCCATTGTAGTGACAGCAGAGACCTATGTGACACTTGCCATATATGAGAGCCCATTCTCAGGGGGTGTGTTTTTGTTTTGTTCTGTTTGTTTTTTAAGACAGGGTCTCACGATGTAATTCAGGTTGGTCTTCATCTCACTGTGTAGCCCAGGCTGCCCTGGAACTCACAGTGATCCTCCTCCCACAGGGGCTAGGGAGACAGGTGTGTGCACCAAATCGGGCTTCTAAGGGTTTTACATATAGGTTCATGGAAGCCTCATAATGCCGAGCATGGTGGCGCACGCCTGTAATCCCAGCGCTCGGGAGGATCGCTGTGAGTTTGAGGCCAGCCTGAGCTACACAGTGAGTCCTGAACTACATAGCAAGACTCTGTCTCAAAAAAAAAAAACAAAAAACGAAGAACAAAAAAACCAAAAACAAATAAAAAAGCCTCGTAACAAGACAGTCATTATCCACAGTTTACAGATGAAGAAACTGAGGCACAAAGATGAAGTAACTTGCCCAAGGTTATTCATCTAATAAATGTCGGCGCTGGGACTTGAACCCAGGCGGCCAGGTTCTCAACAACCATTCTTCCATATTGCTCTATAAAGGGCAGGGGTGGCTAAAATGATAAATAATGCAGGCCTCAAAGGCCAAGCAAAGGTAGCAGGGGGCACGGAGGGTGCAGTCCAGCAGCAGAGCCGGTGTCCGGCATGTGAAAGGTTCTGAGTTCCATCCCGACTACTGCAGTGAGAGAGGGGTCACAGAAAGGCACCTGCTGGTGGCCTCAGGTCCCAGGGCAGCTTCGTTCTCTGGTGGCGGGGTAGGGGAGCTCACCAGCCTTCTTCCCCTCTCCGCCTGCAGACGTGCCCGGCCTCCACGCCTCCTCCCACATCGGGCGCCTGCAGCAGCAGGCACACTGGGCACTGTGTGAAGTCCTGGAGCCCTGGTACTCAGCAGGCCAAGGCCGGTTGGCCCGAGTCCTCCTCACCGCCTCCACCCTCAAGAGCATCCCCCCCAGCCTCCTCGGGGACCTCTTCTTCCGCCCCATCATTGGTGACATTGACATCGGTGGACTTCTTGAGGATATGCTTTTGCTGAGGTGACTTTGGGGAGGAGGCCCCCAGAGCAGTCCCTCAGCCAACCGCCTCCCTAGCTTGGACCTCCTTGGTGTGGACACAGGGCTTCAGCCACCTAGCGGGGCTTTGATGGTTTCCAGAGCCTCCTTCAGCGGGGATGCAGGTTTAGGCTTCCCGTATTGCCAGGGTTCCTGCTAACTTTTTTTGTTTTGTTTTGTTTTTTGTTTTTGTTTTTCTCCGGTACCAGGAACCAAACTCATGACCTTGCGCTTGCCAGGCAGGCGCTTTTGCCGCTGAGCTAAATCCCCAGCCCCTCTGCTAACTTTGTACAGAACTGAATTAAGTTATTGTTTTTGTAATAAAAGGTGTGACACCCTTAGAGCCTGATGCTGTAGTCTGTGTACATGGAAGGGGCCAGCTCAGCACCAGGGCCCAAGGGGAAGGAGCCTCGAGGAGAACAGGACCAGCCTCAGGCAGCTGCAAGATTGATTCATCACAGTGGGAAGGTGATTTCATTTCTGGGGGTGAAATGAGTTGGATCTTACACCTGGTCTGACTCCAAGGGTGGTATCAGTTCAAAATGTCAGCATCTCCTTGCCTTTATCCTTGAGCGGATGGGGTTTCTCTCCTTGTCCCCAAATCTCCTGGATTCCTTCTTTCTACAGGAAAGAAGGAATTGGTCTCTTACCTCAGGAAAAGTGGGGTCACAGCCAGTCAGGAAACAACCTATTTCCACGCTGAAACAGACGAGGTCACTGTGCTTTCTGTAGTTTGGGAAGATTCACCTCAGCTGCATTTGTGCAGCTGACAGAAAGAACGGTGCACTCCACTATTCTCCCAGTGCAAGGGGAGCTGGGGCCCAGGGAGGGGGTCTGCAAGCATGTTGGAGACTGAGGCAGGCCAACATCGAGATGGCTCATAGTGGCAGGGCCAACCTACTCGGCACATGCCTGTAATCTCAACACTCAGGAGGCTGAGGCAGGAGGATCACTCAGGAGGCTACAAAGTGAGTTCAAGGTCAGCCTGAACTGCATAGTGAGACCCTGTCTCAAAAACACACATACACACACACAAGTCTGAAACACTTCCGTGACAGTTTGTTCACAGCCACTTTCCAGAGCACCCGAGTCCCCTTCTACTGCCCCTCTGCCCAGCCCCTGTCCTGGAACCTCCTCCTGGACATTCCCATCCTCCAGCCACCCGGAGGCTGCACTTGGCCTCCGGCCTGCTCCATTCAGAGAATGGCTTGATCTCGTCTGATTGGTCTATGTCTGCACCTCCATGCTTGCTCAATATTTGGACCCAGTTGCAGGGTGGCTGACCTCAGATGGGCAGGAGGATGTGATAACAACGCGCACACACCTATAGGGCTTGCCAGCTCCTCCTTTCCCAGCTGCAAAGGCTGCCCTAACCACCCCCCGCTCTGCCACCAGTTTGGATTCTTCTCACAGAGGGCCAGGTTAATTATTGCTCAGTGAGAGGTCATTCTTTCAAGGACAACGGTCTAGGAGTCATCATGCAGGCCTCTCTCAGGCCTCCAGGTTAGCACCCTGGTAAATGGGCCATGTACCCAGGACAGCACCCCGTGCCAGCAGAAGAGACACCTGTGTGCCTACCCAGTTTCCCACTCACAAGCCTGACACTCAAGAGAGCAGAAACACACACATCAGACTCTACAACAGACACACCACCACTCAGAAACAGAACACAGATGCACCTGCACAGACACACAACCTCCCTCTCCTTCCTCCTCCCCGTCTCTCTCTCTCTCTCTCTCTCTCTCTCTCTCTCTCTCTCACACACACACACACACACACACACTCATATAACAGACCCGCCAAACCTACATGGCACAGAAAAGCACAACCTGGATACACTCACTCAGCACTGTGCAGCAGACCCAAGCCACACATCACAGCTCTGCCCCCAAAGATGGGGGACACAACACAGGGACACTCTCACACCAGGGCATGCACCTCATCCTCCCTACGTTATGGTAAAGAGAAAAGTAACTGGGGATATAGCTCAGCGGCACAGCGCCTGCCTGGCAAGTGCAAGGTCCTGAGTTCGATTTTCAGTACCAAAAAAAGCGGGGCATGGTGGCACACACCTGTAATTCCAGCACTTGGGAGGCTGAGGCAGGAGGATTGTTGTGAGTTCGAAGCCAGCCTGGACTACATATGTGAGTTCAAGGCCAGCCAGAACTGCATAGTGAGACCCTGTCTCAAAAAGACAAAACAAAAACAAACAAACAAAAAGAAAGGTGGCTGTCTAAGTAGGCAGACCTGCTGTCTACTCATCTTCAGGGTCTACCCAGGGCTCGGAAATCCAAGACAAACTGATCTGCCCAGCATCTACCTCAAGAAGCCAGTCACCCCTTTCTCCGTGGCGACCCTGACATCCAGCTGCCTCTCAATCGGTCCCTCCAGCCCGGACCCAATCGAATCTCTACACAGAAACATCTTTTACAGCCCAGAGCAAGCCCTGCCTGCCTCGCCTCCCACGAGATGCTCGAGCCCTGACGGAGGACGAGGCCTCTTTCTGGCGCACACCAGCCACTCTAACCTTGCAGATGCACGGGCTGGGGCTCAGCCTTTTTTTAAAATTTGGGGTCATTTTCTGTCTTTGATGCCTGTTCACTGATGCCTTCAACTAGCTACATCCTCAGTCTGTCCTTCCTGCCACCTACCCTGTCATGCTCCGTCCTCAGCAAAGCGTTAGTGAGCACATCCTTGGCTGGACACACAGCACACGCCTGCAGTCCCAGCACTCGGGAGGCTGAGGCAGGAGGGTCGCTGCAAGTTCAAGGGCCAGCCTGGGCTACAAAGTGAGCTCAAGACCAGCCTGAATTGCATAGCGGGACCCTGTCTCAAAAAGGCAAAGAGAGAGAGAGAGAGAGAGAGAGAGAGAGACAATTATGGTACAATGCGACAAGGATAATAATGCTCTCCCCATGCAACTTCAGGCTTTCCAAGGGCAGGGGACTGTGTCTTGGTCATTGGCATCCCTTGGTGGCACCTATGTTTCACTTCCGGGTGGGGGGAAGAGGAGGAACCGGGCCTAGACGAGGTCTGTGACTTGCTTGAGGTCTGGGCTGATCATTGTCTGCTCTGGGCGTGAGTTCAGACCCTGAGACCTGGGTGACTTTGGAGGCCAGGTGCTTGCCACCAGCACAGGCTGAGTGAGTCACGGCCAGGGTCAGCCTGTCTGGAGCCAGCTTAGCCACTGTTTCCTGACTGTCTACTTCTCAGCCAGGATCCCCGTCCTCCAGCCCAGCCAGGGATGACTCAGTGGAAAGCAAGAGCGCGGACGTGGCTCCGGGTCAGCCCAAGGTACCATTTTATTGCCATCACTATCTCTGTCTTCAGCAGTCAAATCCCTGGCTGCCTGTGCAGTCAGGCGGCTGTGGTGAGCTGATCCCTGCACTTTCCTGCTCCGCCCTTAGGGCATTTGCAGATCCTAAAACCTATGACAATGGCAAAGCTGACCTTTATTATCTATCCATTTTCTCATTCCATTACGCAGCATCTCTCCACATCCACTTTTACCAGATCCTCTGCGAGATGCCCAGCATCGAGGCGGGGGTCAGGCAGATACAGTTGCTGCCCTCATGGAACACCCTACTCAGGGCAGAAGAAGAGCGGGTGCTTGTACAATGGGAAGCAGCAAAATGACTAAATCTACCGCAGATTCGAAAAAGGCTTCGCCCAAGGGATGGCTGTTTTGAGAATGAACAGGGGTTTGCACAGTACAGCGATACAGAGAGACTGACAAATGCAAAGGCGCCCGCGCGTCAGAGAGCAAGGGACGCGCGCTGAGCATGGGGTGGCCCGGGTGGGGCTCGGGGCAGCAAGCGAAGGGCCTGAGAGGCGGACAGGAGCTGCGTCGAGGAATAAGAGGCACAGAAAGGAAACGCCAGGGACACTGGTGGAAGCGGCGAGGCTAAGGCGTCAGGAGAATCGAGGCTGTGGCATGCTTGAGCCAGGGATACAGTCAGGTGCAGTGGTGCTTGCCTATAATCCCAGCTACTCAGAAAGCCCAGGCAGCAGGATGAAAAGTCAGAGGCCAATCTGGACAGCACCGCTACCGCCTGCCCGGAAATTCCGCGGGGAGGGGGAGGGATCAAGATGGGCGTGTATCTCAGCAGTAGAGCCCTTGCCTATCTGACCCCCAGCCAGCAAAGCAACAACAAAGATCGAAGAGTCAGGGATGATCCATTGAAGAATAGGTAACAGAGATAATGAGATTCTCCTATATATACATATATATATACATACACTGTAAATAAAAGCAAAAATGAGGTTGTGTGTGTGTGTGTGTGTGTGTGTGTGTGTGTTACTGGGGGTCAAACCCTGGGGCATTGTATCATGAGCTACACACCCAGCCCTTTTTAAAAACTTTCTATTTTGACACAGGGTCTCACTAAATTGTCCTGCAGAGACTTAAACTTGCAATACCCCTGCCTCAGCCTCCCTCAGGGCTGGGATTACAGATGTGTGCCACCCCCAGCCAAATGTGAAATATTGGTTATCTTTTTTTTTTTTTTGGTTTTGTTTTTGGTACCGGGAATCGAACTCACGACCTCGCCCTTGCCAGGCGAGCGCTGTGCTGCTGAGCTATATCCCCAGCCCAATCTGGGTGATCTTTTTTTTTGTTTTGTTTTGTTTTCCGGTACCGGGCATTGAACTCACGACCTTGCGCTTGCCGAGCAGGCCCTTTCCGGGCAGGCGCTGTGCCACTGAGCTAAATCCCCAGCCCCCAATCTTGATTATCTTTAGGTTTAAATTATTGATGAGAAATAGGATCTGTGTATCCACCCAGGGAAGTGGTCCTCTTGTCCTTGGAGGAAGACCCAGCCACCCTCAGGGGTCTGTTTCCACATCAGGGCTGGGAATATTCATTCCACCAATGATTTACCAAGACGACTATGTATTGGATACCATGCTCAGGCCTAGAAATTTAGTTCCACAATTGGAACTTGTGAATAATTATATGCCTTGGTCACCTAACAGCTTTGCCAGAGCATATCATCTTTATCTTGGCTTTTGTTGTTGTTTTGTTTTGTTTGTTTTGTTGTTTTGAGACAGGGTCTCTCACTATCTAGTTCAGGCTATCCTTTTTTTTTTTTTTTGGTTTTTTGGTTTTTTGGTTTTTTCTGGTACCAGGAGTTGAACTCACAACTTTGCGCTTGCAAGACAGGTGCTGTGCTGCTGAGCTAAATCCCCAGCCCCAAGGCTATCCTTGAATTGACTATGTAGCCCAGGCTGGCTTTGAACTCCCAGCAATCCTCCTGCCTCAGCCTCCTGAGTGCTGGGATTACAGGCGTGCGCCACCACGCCCAGCTGTTGTTGTTATTTTGAGACAGGGTCTCACTCTGTAATTGAGGCTAGCCTTGAACTCAGGTTGTATCCCAGGTTGGTGATCCTCTTGCCTCAGGTTCCCCAGTGCTGGATTACAGTCATGCACTACCACATCTGGCTATTTTGGCTTTCTTTATTTGCTATAGAGTACTTATTTTTCATTTTCCATATTTTTAAAAGATTACTTTCAACTAAATCCATTCTGTATAATGTACAGAAATGTTCACAAGTTGCAATATCACAAAATGAGCCGCGTGTTGTGGCGCATGTCTGTAATCCCAGCACTCAGGAGGCTGAGGCAGGAGGATGTTGTGAGTTCGAGGGCAGCCTGAGCTACAAAGTGAGCTCAAGGCCAGCCTGAACTGTAGAGTGAGACCCTGTCTCAAAAAGACAAAACAAACAAACAAAAGAATACATCTCCCTAACCATCACACAGTTCAAGAAATAGAGCATTGGAATTGTGAGATAGTGTAGCAGGAAATGGCCCCGGTCAGTGTATTAGCTACCCAGGTAACAGTTCCTGTTACAGTTCCTTCTGTCTCCTAGAAACGTCTGGTCACTATGATGCAATTTGTAAGAACCAATCAAAGACAGCCAAGTGCCCTGCCTCTGTACTTCCCCTTTGCAACCAACTCCATAAAAACCTCCCTCCCAGGGCCTTTGGGGCCTGGTATTCTGGGAATGATCCTGATCAGTGCCTGTGGATGTGAATAAATCTGCCTCCAAATCCTGGGTGTCTTTTGGTGTTTCTGTTTACTGTTGCAGGAAGATAGAAGAAATAAATGATAGGTGGAAAGGGGGTAAGGAAACAAGAATCAAATACTGTAATTTTAAGAAATCTGCAACGTCATGGAGCCAACCAAAGTTGCCCAAGGTGATCATCATTTCTTTGGCTAAATGCAGGCTCCTTCCTAAACAGACTCATCACACCCAAAATATTGAAGGAATATTGGAAGTCCATAAATTGGCTTAATTGAAAAAGTAAAGAGCAGGAACCTGATCCTAAGATAAAGGAGCTGGCTGAGAGAATCCAAAGAAGCTTAAGTTACCTATTTTTAAAAAACAAAAGTTCTCAGGCATGGTGACACACACCTGTAATCCCAGCACTCGGGAGGCTGAGGCAGGAGAATCACCCCGAGTTCAAAGCCAGCCTAAACTACATAGTGAGACCTTATGTCTCAAAAAAACAAAACAGTGCTGGGCATGGTGGTGCATGCCTGTAATCCTAGCACTCAGGAGGCTGAGGATTGTTGCAAGCTCAAGGCCAGCCTGAACTGCATAGC
>NW_004955452.1:6218676-6244669 GCF_000276665.1 Chinchilla lanigera | reverse complement strand
GGCCTGGTCCCCTTCTAGGGGTGGCCATGTTCTCCTAGGGTGTCCACCCCTTCAAGAGAAGCATAAATGTTCTGTTTCAGGAAATAATGCATCTCATTTGTAAGTGCCAGCACTTCACTCTTGAGTGCGTCCTAAATCTCTCCCTGATAAATCCTTCCATGCCTCTTACTGATGTATCCTGAGAATTCTTTTTTCACGATGGGAGACAGCCAACCTGCAAACTTATTCTACAAAAGAGTGTTAAGTTACCCAGCCCTGTGACAGCTGGACATGGTGGGCAAGCCTGTGATTTCAGCACTGAGAGGCTGAGGCAGGAGCATTCCAAGATTTTAAGGCCAGCCTGCACTACACAATGAGTTCAAGACCAGCCTGAACTACACAGTGAGTCCCTGTCTCCCAACGGAAAAAAAAAAAAAAAGGTATTAAGAAGTTGGGTGTGGTGGCACACACCTAGCTATTCAGGAGATTAAGGCAGGACTGCAAGTTCGAGACCAGCCTGGGCAATTCAGCAAGACGCTGTCTCAAAATAAAAAGGAGATGCAAATATATAAAAAGGGATAGCATCCCCCAGGACCACATTTTTTTTAAAAGGCAGGTTGGAGGGTGCAGTTCTTTCAGAGGGAGCAAGGTTAGAAAGAACTGGCTGTGAGGAAGCAGAATGGCCGAGAGGCGTGATGGGTCAGTTGGTTAGAGACTGTTTTACCCTGAAGCCCGCCTGTTCTTAGGAGGGGCTGCTGAGGAGCAGTTGTGTGCTAGTTCAAGCTGAGGATGGGCCAAAGTTCAGGGACCCAGGCAAAGGACAGAAGCTAAACCAAAGTTTAGTGAACAGGCATTTGTTTTGATTGATGAGTGGGGACAAGAAGTTCATTTTATGAAGCAAAGAATTGGAATGTGGAAACTTTGTCATATTTATCATTGTCATAGATAAAGAAGGGGGGACATGCATGAGCCTTATCTAAGCCATACAAAGAAGCATGTTTCTTTGCAGTAAATGGTGTTCCAGAACACAAAGCAGGAGGAGGTTTTTTAATCCTCCTTGTTTTCCAGAATCACAGGGCTCAGGTCAAGTTCCACACTGTCCTTACAGCTTCTGGTAAACATGTACAAGAATTCCTTTAAGATATCTGCTACAAATAGAATTGCTGGGTCAGAGCCGGGTGTGGTGGCACACGCCTGTAATCCCAGCACTCGGGAGGCAGAGGCAGGAGGATCACTGTGAATTCGAGACCAGCCTGGGCTACAAAGTGAGCTCAAGGCCAGCCTGAACTGCATAGCGAGACCCTGTCTCAAAAAGACAAAGAAAAAAAAACTTAAAAAAGAATTGTTGGGTCAAAAGATACATGGACTCACTTTTACCAGACACCAGATTGTTTTCCAAAGTGGTTGTTGTCAATTTACACTTCCAGTAGATTACAGTCCAGTGGATTCCAGTGGATTACATGGTCACTGATACTAGAGGATTTTAAAGTTTTGCCAATTTGGTGGATGTAAAGTAGATGTAAGGTAATTGCTTTGCCTTTATTACTGAGATTATCTCATCTCACTGTGGAACACAGTGTTTGCTCTCCTATAAAGTACCTGCACACACACACCAGTACAGGGATTGAGCCCAGCCTTTCTTCCCTCCCTCCCGGCTTCCCTCCCTTGTTTTGCCTTGTTTTAAATCCTTCTGCCTCAGCATTCCAGAGTGCTGGTGGGGCACCATGGCCAGCAGGCTCATTTTTCTTTTTTTGTTGTTGTTGTTTGAGACAGAGTTTTGCTATGCAGTTCAGGTTGGCCTTGAACTCACTTTGTAGCCCAGGCTGGACTCGAACTCACAGTGATCCTTCTGCCTCAGCCTCCCAAGTACTGGGATTGCAGGGGTGCACACCCCCCCCATTCAGGCCCATTTTTCTATTGGGTTGGTTTATCCTTTTCTTACAGGTTTGTGGGAACTCATCAATATCTTGGAAGAATAAATGGATAGTAAAATGGTTCTGAACTGAGGAAGACCTAGATTGTTTTGTTTTTTTGTTTTCAGTTTTTTAAGACAGGGTCTCACCATGTAGTTCAGACAAGCCTTGAACTCATTATGTAGCCCAAAATAGCCTCGAATTTGTGGCAATCCTCCTGCCTCAGCCTCTCGAGTGCTGGGATTACAAGCATATGCCATCACGCCCAGCAAGACTAAAACTTGGGAGACCCACAACTAAGTATCTTAAAAATGATTTCTGCAGGCCTCTTATGGTATTTGAGCCTCATTTGAACCTTCTGAAAGAGCCTTAAATCCACATTTTTCAGGTGAATTTTTCCATCATTGCTGGGGGCTCTCTGTGGGAAAGATCTGGACAACTTCTCCAGGTCTTTCCTGGCGACAGGTTGCACATCTGGATGAGTCTGATGAGTTAGTAAATCCTTTTGTAAAAATTTTTATTTTGAGATAAGGTCTTTCTTTTTTTAATATTTTAGGATTTTCACTTTATTTATTTATTTAATTTTTTGCTTTTTTTGAGACAGGGTCTCAGTATGCAGTTCAGCTGGCCTTGAGCTCACTTTGTAGCCCAGGCTGGTCTCGAACTCACAACGATCCTCCTGCCTCAGCCTCCCATGGGCTGGGACTACAGGCGTGCGCCACCACGCCCGGATTTGTTATTAAATCCTGCCTTTCAACCTCTCTAAACCGATTCCCGAAGGCAGGCTTAGAGTGTTCTCGCGAGAGTTGGTTCCAGTAGATCATGTGATACACCAAGATGGCGGCGCCCAGCGAGGCAGAAGAGGAGGCTGCGGTTTATCTGGTCGTGAGCGGTATCCCCTCAGAGTTGCGATCGGCTCAGCTAAGGAACTATTTTAGCCAGTTCCGGGAACAGCGCAGCGGGGGTTTCCTCTGTTTCCACTACCGGCATCGGCCGGAGCGGGTTCCTCAGGCCGGTACCGACTCTGGCGCTGAGAATCAAGTTTTCGCCCAGACTGCGGCCACCGATCCCCGCGCTGTTTCCACGCGGGACTCCGTTCGGGTCCAGACCCACACCCGCTGTTGCGTCGTCTCTGTTCGGGGGTTGGCTCAAGCCCAGAAGTTTCTTCGCATGTACGCCGGCCGCCGGTGGCTGGATTCTCAGGGCACTTGGCTCCCGGGTCGCTGTCTCATCCGCAGACTTAGGCTACCCACTGAGACAACAGGTACGAGTGAAAAAGAAAATGGGCTGGGTCTGCGTACCTTTGCTGAGGCGCGGGGAAGATAAATCGGGCTTCCGGTTACGGCTCTTTAGGAGTTTGGATCATTTTTGGGCAGAGCTTCAGGCTAACGTTGCACGCTGGTTTAACTCACGGGTTAAAAAGGGAGAGAGGGGCCCGTTTGGATAATCTTCCATTTCCCTTCTGAGAGTGAGAGGTTCATTTTTTTACTGACACGGAAGGAAAAAAGGAAATCAGATTTTCTAATTCTCAACCTAAAGTGAACAGCGGAGAGAGCAGCTCTCCACAGAATATATTCACGATTGGAAGTGTAGTCTGGGATATTCGTGAACCATAGGGTCACTAAGTGTATCCAGGGAGGTTAGGGAAGGTATGGGTTTTTTGTTTTTTGTTTTTTGTTTTTTTTAAGGTATGAGTTTTTAAAAAGCAAAATGAAGAAAATTTTAAAAAAATTTTGAGACAGTGTCTCACTGTGTAGTTCAGGCTGGCCTTGAACTCACAGCAATGCTCTTGCCTCAGCCTCCCAAGTGCTGGGATTACAGACGTGTATCTTTTTTTTTTTTTTTTGAGACAGGGTCTCCATCTGCAGGCTGGCCTTGAGCTCATTCTGTAGCCCCGGCTGGTCTTGAACTTGCAACAATCGTCCTGCCTCAGCCTTCCCAGTGCTGGGATTACAGCTGTATGCCACCATGCCTGGCCCAGAATCTTTTTTGATAGTGTTTTGTGTTTTGTTTTTTTTTTATCAGTCAGATATGCACAAGGACCCTCCCTTCTCTGTTTTGTTAAGGTTTGGCATAAGTGACTCCATTTTGATTCTGACAACTTTTACAAATCTCTGAATGTCTTTCTCTCTTGCACTTTCTCTGTGTTCCCCGCCCAGACAATCTTTTTTCTTTGGACACCTATTTTCTTGGGAAATCATTTTGATGGGGAAAAGGGAAATATAGATTATTCAAACAGGAAATACAGAGCCCTTCAGTTTTTCATTCAACAAATACTTACATTGCTAGACCTAGTGTGATGCTAGCTGGTATGTAGAAGACACTTGGACACAGTGTGTGCCCAGAATCCTCTGAGAAAGACAGATTAGGAAAAAGGGTAATTGTCAGAGAGATGTCATTCTAACTGTTAATAACTGCTGGGCATGGTCTATGTTTTGATGAGGTGCTGTTCTAGCCTTTCATTTCCTTATCTGTGTGTGTGTGTGTGTTGTTAGGGTTTGAATGACACTGAATGACATCTCCAAACCTTTTTATTTTTAAATTTTGAAACAAAATCTTTGCAAAGGCAGAAATAAGAAATCTAAGAAATTCTGGGCATGGTGGAGCACACCTGTAATCGTAGCACTCAGGAGGCTGAGGCAGGAGGACTTCAGTGAGTTTCAGGCTAGCCTAGGCTACATAGGGAGACCTTGTAACAAAAAACCAAAGCAAACAGAAATCCATGAAGCCTTCAGGGTATGTTAAATGTGCGGTATGACTGGACACATGGTGTAAGAGCTTACAGTAGGTGGGAGTTGGCAGTTGAGAGTCAGCATGGCTCAGTGGCACAGCATGTGCTTAACGTGTGGGGAGCTCTAGGTTCAATCCCCAGCACTGCTCTCCTTCCAAAAAGAGAAAGGTCAGCAGGAACCAGGTTTGGAAGAAAACTGAGGCTCAGCGGAAGTGATGAGAAGTGGCATGAAATTCCTAGGCGGTTCTGCCAGGAAAGAAGGAAGAGTTAGAAAGGGAACAGCATTAGGGAAATGGACTTATACCTTGATGTATTTCTGGCTCAGTGTTGCTGGAGGCTTTGGGTGTCAGAATGCATTTTTCAGCTGAGCAAGATGGCGCACACCTGTTATTCCACCACTCTAGAAGGCTAAGGCAAGAAGATCGCAAGTTCAAGCCCAGCTTGGGCAACTTAGTGACGTAGTGAGACCCTGTCTCAAAAACTTAAAGCAGAGGTGTTTGGCGTCTGGAGATGTAGCTCAGTGTGAAGCCCCGGGTTCAGTCCCCAGTAACCAAACAAAATCCATTCCTTTCCCTCCTTCCCAAGGTTTGGACTCCTTTCCCTTTAAGACACGGAAGGAGCTGCAGAGTTGGAAGTCTGAGAATGAAGCCTTCACCCTGGCCGACCTACAGCGGCTGCCAGAGCTGAACCCACCAGTACTGATGCCCAATGGGAATGTGGGGACTCCCCTGCGGGTCTTTTTGGACCTGATCCGAGCCTGCCGTCTTCCCCCTCGAATCATCACCCAGCTGCAGCTGCAGTTCCCTAAGACAGGTTCCTCTCGGCGCTACGGCAATGTGCCCTTCCAGTACGAGGACTCAGAGACTGTGGAGCAGGAGGAGTATGTGTACACAGCGGAGGGCGAGGAAATACCCCAGGGAACCTGCCTGGTAGATCCGCCTGACCATGAAGAGCCCGAGGAGGAAGGGGAGAAGGAAGAGGAGGAGTCCCACTCAGGTGATGTGAGTACAGTGTGCTACCCTGTCCGTGGTGGGACACTGGTATCATGCTGGGCGCCACTACACCCAGCATGTTACCGTATCTTTATTGTGGCCTTGTCCTGGCTTCTCTGTAGCATTTTTTCTACAGTAGCGATTCCTGTAGCCTCCTGGAGTTTAGCCAGGATGGGGTGCCTGGGTTTTAAGCCAGAAGTAACCCTAGCATTCCATAAGTCCAGTCAAGCACTTGTAAGCCAGGGGCTAGCATAGGATTCTAGAGACATTCTGAGACCTGTTTCCTGCCCTCAAAGAGCCTAAAGTTTCTCTGCAGGGAGAGAATGGTATCTGGAGAAGATGCATGGTGTGTTGGACTGGTCTGCATGTTGCTCTGCCACTTTCTTGCTGTACTATCGTAGGCAGATCAGTTTACTCCTCTGATGAGATCCAGCAGGTTCAGGATGGTATGGCCCTGGACTACTACAAATCTAGGTTCTGTCATCTGGAGAATGGGAACAGTGATACTTATTTTACAGGGTCATTGGGATGATTAACGAAGCTGAGTTTTAGGAAGGGCCCACATGCAGCGGTGTGTTAATTTTAATTCTTAGCCCTGCTTTCTTTGTGACGTATAAAGGCTTAAGCAGTGCGTAGTCGTTAGCACTGAGAATTCAGACTGGTGAGAGAGCTGTGGGCCCAGGACTTCATGGAGGCTGCAGGACAAGAAAGATTTAACCAAAGGGAGAGGAGAAGGATATGGGAGAGGAGCGCACATATTTCAGGCAAGGGAAACCACATAGCCAGAAGGCCAGAGCTAAGAGTAAGTTGGACTTGTGGGAAGGAACAAACTTTGCGGAGAAATGTCAGGGGCATGGAGAGCTGGGTAGCTCAGGCCTTCAAGGACCAAATCTCTGCTGTTTCCAGAGAAACCTGAAGGAATGGAGTTGAGGCCCAGTCTTACTGGCCTCCTTCCCCTAAGTCCCTCCTTCCAGACATGAGGTCAGGAAGTAGACAGGTGGGTCACCTCTCCTTCCTTCTCCCAGGATGATGACCGTGGTGAGGAGTGGGAGCGGCATGAGGCATTGCATGAAGATGTGACAGGGCAGGAGCGGACCACCGAGCGGCTCTTCGAGGAGGAGATCGAGCTTAAGTGGGAGAAGGGCGGCTCTGGCCTGGTGTTCTACACGGATGCCCAGTTCTGGCAGGAGGAAGAAGGAGGTGAGGCTGTGGGTCAGCTTGCTGCCACTCTAACAAATGCATAAGATAAATTGGCTTTTAAGGAGAGGAAGTTACTTCTCATGATCAGTTGGCCCCATTGCTTTTGGGTCTGTGGTGAGGCAGCACTTCAGCGGGGGAGTGCGTGGAGCAGGAAGCTCACTCACTTCCTAGCCAGGACACAAAGAGAAGAGGAGAAGAAGACCACAGTCCCACAGTCCCCTTCAAGGACATACCTGGATAACCTAAAGCCACTCACTAGTTCCCACCTCTTAAAGTTTCTGTCATCACCCAGTAACCCTTCAACTGGGGACTGTGCCTTTAACACATGAGCTTTGGGGGGATGTTTAAGATCCAAATTATAACGGGCAGGCAGTGCACCCAAGCAAGGGCAGAGGTGATGCCTGTTGCGTTTTCTTGGGGCTCTGTTCCACCTGGTAGATTCCTTGAGTGAGCCCCAAAAAAGAGATGGGGAATAGTTCACCTTTATTGTGTATGAGACCAGTCGTCCATCCCCAGTATGGGGCGGGGGGGGGCGCTTTTCTGGAGGGATCAGTCGAATGGACAGAGAATGCCTCCCTCAACTGCAATTCTGAATACCCTTCCCAGAAAACTTGAAAATATACACAAAAACCCCAGGTTCTGGAATGCGTGTAACTCTAGCTTTTGCTGTCAACAGAACTAAGAGCCCTTAACTCACTCCCCTGGATGCTTTTATATCCCTGCAGACTTTGATGAGCAGACAGCTGATGACTGGGACGTGGACATGAGTGTGTACTACGACAGAGGTAACTGGCAAGGGGTGGTAGTACTCGGAGGTGTGAAACTGGTGTCTGGGCCCTGAAGCGACTCTGTCAGGCATGAGGCATCCCACTGTACAATCAGCCCTCGTCATCCCCATAGCATTAGTTCCAGGATCCACAGATACCAAAATCCACAGGTGCTCATGTGCCATCCATAAAATGGCATAGTACTCGCTTACAACCTGCACAGTCCTCCCATATACTTTAAATCATCTCTTAAAACTAATCATTTTTAGATTACTTACAATGTAAGAGGTGAATAATTGTTATACTGTATGTGTTTTGTTTGTTTGAGACAGGGTCTCAGGCTAGCCTAGAACTTAATGATCCCCCTGCCTTAGCCTCCCCAGTGCGGGGATTATAGGCGTGCACCACCAGTCCCAACTATTGTATTGTCTGGGGAATAATGATGAGGAAGTGAAGTCTATGCACATTCAGTACAGATGCAGTTTTCCTGGGTACTTGCAGTCCTCGGTTGGTTGAATCCACAGATGCACAGCCTATAGATAGGGCCTAATACTCCCCATCTGTAGTTGAGTATGTTGATTGCTGGCTTGGACAGAGGCTTTTTCCCTCTTTGTGAAGAGGAAGGACACTTGAGGAAGGTCTCCAAGGGGCTTGGGTCTGATGGGCAGGCCCTGGTGGAGTGGGATGGTTAGGAGCTTGAGATCCAACCAAAGGTTAGTTCTGGAGCCAAAAACATGACCTGGGGCTGGGGAGAGACGTGTGCTCTAATTTCATCTCTGTCACTGTGGGGTCTTTGACTTTTCTGCACTATAATTTCATCTGTAAGATGGAGAGAGCCATGGCTCCTACTCTTGGTAAACTCCTAGCCTGGTGAGAGAGAAAATGTAACAGGATGCTGAGAAAATGAACCAATGAGGGGACCCTAGAAACCTGACTCCCTCCCTTATGCTGAGAAAGACTTCCACAAACTGGGCCTTGGTTCCCCAGATGGTGGAGACAAAGATGCCCGAGACTCGGTCCAAATGCGTCTGGAACAGAGGCTCCGTGATGGCCAGGAAGACGGCTCCGTGATTGAACGCCAGGTGGGCACCTTTGAGCGCTACACTAAGGTGAGTGAGCCTATGCCCAGCCCACTGATGCCTCTCTTCTCCCCCGCCACCCCTAGAGGGAGTCCCGGTTATTGAGCTGTCCTTTCCCTCTACAGGGCATTGGCCGGAAGGTGATGGAGCGGCAGGGCTGGGCTGAGGGCCAGGGCCTGGGCAGCAGGTGCTCAGGGTTGCCTGAGGCCCTGGACAGTGATGGCCAGCACCCCAGATGCAAGCGTGGATTGGGGTGAGTGTGGCTGAGGGACTTCCCAGGAGCCTACACCAGCCTTTCAGCTGTGTCCCCGTTTCCCTGTTCCACTGGCTTTGGGGTGGGTGCCAGGTACTCCCAGAGAATGAGCTTCAAAACAGAGGTAGAAGGAAAAAGTGGATCTGACACTTTGCTATTTGTCTTAGACTAATCCTTAAGGGGACCCTAGAAACCTGATTCAGTAACAGGGTATTGAGCCCCCAGGCATTGCTCCCAGTCTGGTTTGGACTTGACAGTTGTTAGGGAGTCTGTACTGATAGAATGAAAGTTGTATCTAAGGTCCCTGGTTGCTGACACCAGCAGTGGATAGATCAGAATTTTAAAGCTTTCTATCCTTTTTTTTTTCCTTTGATGCAGGGCTCACTATGTAGTCCAGGCTGGCCTTGAACTCACTGTGTATCCCAGACCAGCCCTGAACTCGTGGTGATCCTCCTGCCTCAGCCTTGAAGCTTTCCACGTTGGGGCTGGGAGTATGGTTCAGTGCTACAGGGCTTTCCTGGCATCCATAAGGACCTGGGTTCAATCCCCAGCACTACCAGAAAACAAAAACCCAGCACTCTTGGAGACAAACCAGATGTCAGTAGCTACTTCCCTATCCTTTCCCAACTCTTTTTTTTTTGTTTTTGTTTTGTCTTTTTGAGACGGGGTCTCGCTATGCAGTTCAGGCTGGCCTTGAGCTCACTTTGTAGCCCAGGCTGGTCTCCAACTCACAACGATGCTCCTGCCTCAGCCTCCTGAGTGCTGGGATTCTAGGCCTGCGACACCTCGCCCGGCCCTCTCCCAGCTCCTTCACTGGGGTTTCAGAGAGTCGCATTATTCATGAGACTTTTTTTAATCCAGGTACCATGGAGAGAAGCTGCAGCCATTTGGGCCACAGAAGAGGCCCCGCGGAACTGGCTTGGGGCTCATCTCCACCATCTACGACGAACCCCTACCCCAGGATCAGGGGGAGTCACTCCTCCGTCGCCAGCCGCCCACCAGCATGAAGTTTCGGACAGACAGGACCTTTGTGAGGGGCTCCAGTTGGTCCTCAGCTCACCCCTCAGAACCTGAGTGAGGCCGGGGTTGCCCCGGCCAGGAGCGCACACAGCGGCGGGACGCGGGCGGAGGCCAGGCCTTGCCCCTCGCTGAAGCAGAAGTGACTGGGCGCGGCAGTCCGATGGCGTAGTTCTGAGCTGCCTATCGGTTCTCTACCTCATTTTTACAAAAGGCCCCTTTCCTTGGATGGAAGGGCTTGCTGGCCGCTCCGTAGTCCCGGTTTGGGCTTGCCCTGTACTCGAAAAGCTGCACTGCCTGGGATCAGGAGGCTTCCTCGGCGTCCGGAGGAGGTCGCTGGGGAAGCCGGAGCGGGGGAAGCATCGGAAGAAGAGATATTTGTGGCGCTGGTAAGAGAAGATCGTGGTGGGGGGGGGGCTCCACCGCTTTCACCCTCACTGGGTCCGGAGGTGACCCGAGGTCTGCAGCGCAATGACAGAATAAAAACATTTATGGCTATAAGGTCGTGAGTTCGGTTCCCGGTACCGGAGAAAAACCAAAAAAAAAAAAAAACATTTATGGCTGGACTCTGCGTCTCTTGTAACTCGGGTCAGAGGAATCGCAACAGAGGATCCACGGGAGACCTAACCTCTGCAGAAGGGCGGCTGCGTGGCCACGCCCCGTCAATTTACGTTCTTCCGGAGGCGGGACTTCCTCTCCGTGGCCCGTCGTTTCCGACGCCGTCCGGAAGTCGGGAACAGGTCCGGTAGTTACCGGGCTATTCGCTCTAACCTGGCGCGTGTTACCGCTGATCCTCCCTAGGCGGGCCCGGGCACCGCCATCAGCCCCATCTAGGTGCGAGTCGGGGGTTTCCCGCCCTCGGTCTTGTCTCCCAGCGTGGTTGCCTGCCCTGTTTTCCCATTTGGCGGTTCCGCTCCGCACCGGCCCGCATTCTGCCCATGGCGGCGGCCGCTCCGGCCACAGCCTTCGGGCAGGCGGTGATCGGTCCCCCCGGCTCAGGAAAGACCACGTACTGCCTGGGCATGAGTGAGTTCCTGCGCGCGCTGGGCCGGCGCGTGGCGGTGGTGAACCTGGACCCGGCCAACGAGGGGCTGCCGTACGAATGCGCAGTGGACGTGAGTGAGCTGGTGGGGCTGGGCGACGTGATGGACGCGCTGCGGCTGGGGCCCAACGGCGGCCTGCTGTACTGCATGGAATACCTGGAAGCCAACCTGGACTGGCTGCGTGCCAAGCTCGACCCCCTCCGTGGCCACTACTTCCTCTTCGATTGCCCCGGCCAGGTGGAGCTCTGCACACACCACGGTGCCCTTCGTAGCATCTTCTCGCAGATGGCTCAGTGGGATCTCAGGGTGCGTCTCGCGTCGGGCAGGCCCATTTTGTTGATGGAGCAAATGAGACAGGGAGGAGGACAGATGCCACGCCCCCATGTCACAGCGAGGTAGGAGTTGCTTTAGAGTAAGACAGTTATGAGTTCGAATTTTGGCTCTGCCGCTGACTCGCTGTGTGGTCTAGGTAGATAAATCATCATTTTGAACCTTGGTTTTCTAGTCTGTAAGACGGATATGTTAGTACTCAGTTTGGGACTTTCAGAAAAACGGAAGAGGATATAGGGACAGTGGCGGGCGATCGTTGTTAATTGGCAGGCACAAGAGTGAAAATGCCGAGGCAGATGCAGTGGACTTGCACCGGTTGCCCACTGGGAGGCCCAGCGCAAGGCATCTTTAAGGAAAAAATGGCTGTATGTGCCAACTCCCCATGATGAGTGGATTGAAAACGTACAAATAAAAAGAGTCTCTCTCTCTAAAATGCCCATGTCTTCTGGGAGCAGAACATAATGATGGCAGTTAGAACAAAACAGAAGCAGAAAGACAGCATTCTGGAAGGCTTACAGTCACTGTGTGTCCTCAGGCCCCCTGACTGATGAGAAAAAGATAGAGGAGCTTGATGTCCCCTGCCTCCTCGGGTTACTCTCACCCTCTCTTCTCCTCCTAGCTGACCGCGGTTCACCTTGTGGATTCTCACTACTGTACAGACCCAGGCAAGTTCATTTCAGTACTGTGCACCTCCCTGGCCACCATGCTGCATGTGGAGCTGCCCCACGTCAACCTCCTTTCCAAGATGGACCTCATTGAGCACTATGGGAAGCTAGGTAAGCGCTCCCGTTTCCAGCAGGCAAGGAGGGGGACAGCTACTGGGCTAGAGCGAAGCACAGATCTCAGTTGAAGAAAGCTGCCTTTGGGACGGTTCGTGGCCTTGTGATACTAGGTACAGCAGTCCTCAGTCCTGTCCTCTTACTTTGTGTGATTCTGTGCTAAATACTGTTACAGGTTTTGGAGATAAGAGCAACAGATGGTGACATGTGTTATAAAGGAAATAAAAACAAAGGGGCTGGGGATATAGCTCAGTGGCGCAGTGCCTGCCTGGCAAACACGAGGTCCTAAGTCTGATTTCTGGTACCCTCCCCCCAAAATGCAGGTAGTAAAACAAGATGATAGGACAGTGAGTGGCTTAGCGATGCCTCCGTGATCTGAGGCAGTGGCAAATGAACTGGCATCAGAATAGTGGTGAGTTCAGTTCAGTCAGCCGAACGCAGACTGTCCTAGGCAGAGGGTCTAGTAGGCATAAAGGCTTTGGTCTCACTATGCAGCCCAGGCTGGCCTTAAACTCAGGATCTTCCCGAGTGCTGGGATTGCAGGTGTGCGCCACTATGCTCACCAAGGCTTTGTCTTTTTTTTTTTTTTCTTGGTACTAGGAATCGAACTCAGGACCTTGTGCTTGCCAGGCAGGCGCTTGTGCTGCTGAGCTCTATCCCCGGCCAAGCCTTTGTCTTTGGGTTGCTATAACAAAATATTATCAGCTGGGCTGGGAGGTCCAAGATCAGGGCACTGGCAGATCTGTGGTGTGGTGACAGCCTGCTCCTGGCTTGTACACAATTGCCGTGATGGCCATATTCTCACACGGCAGAGATGCTAGAGTCAGATAAGGTGGGGAAAATTGAGGGAGAAGCAGGCTGGTACGAAGCAGAGGAATTATCTGATCCCCAGTGGTCGACGTTTTTTCCCTGCAGAATTGGTGTTCTGCTGTGCTGGAGGCATCCACTCCCCAAATAGCGTCCAGCTATGAAGGAACATAGAAAATGATGGCTAGTTGGCAGCACACGAGCAGGGAGGGGCGTTGCTGATATGGTAACATGACGTTGGCTTTGTCCAGTGAGGCTGACCAGCAGTCAGGACATGGAGGGACATCGATACTTTAGAGGAACCGGCTCAGCCCAGAGTTCCTCCACTCACCTTAGGACAGAGTACAGAGCCTCCTTTCTTTTAGTGGGAAATTATTCACAGAACCGAATCACATACCTCAGAACACCTGTTCTGGTCTCCTTACTTTACAGTAACAAGGAACTGACCCAAAAAGAGAGGGTCATTTACCCAAGAGGCCCTGCTGCTAGAACACAATTCAACTTGACCAGCACCTACAGATTCTTACAGTGCGTGGGGCCCTGGGGGCACAGCCGACTGTGAGCTTCCTGAGGCAGGGCTGAGCACGGTTCTCAAGCCTGTCTGACATTGTTATTTACTATTATTGCTCAAACACTTCTCTGATTTTTTTTTTTTTTGTACTGGGAATCAAACTCACGACTTTGCACTTTTCAGGCAGGCGCTGTGCCCCTGAGCTATATCCCCGGCCCAAACACTTCTCTGTGTCAGACACTGGAGACTGTCATTTAATCCTCACAACAGACCCATGAGGTGGAGACCCGTCTGTATAGCTCGTAAATGGCCCAGCCAGCAGTAAAGCCCAAGTATTTTCTTCTTAGTAATTCCATGTTCCTGCAGCAACAAATATTTGAATGAAGAAAGGTAAAGGAAAAAAAGAAAATACAGTTCTAGTTCTCAGGTGTTATTGTGGGTTTTTTTGTTTGTTTTGTTTTTGTCTATCTGTCTGTTTGCTGTGCTGGGATTGAACCCAGGGCCTTGTGCATGCTAAGCACATGCTCTACCAGTGAACTACACCCTGGTCCCTAAAGTCCTCAGGTCTTTAGTCTGACACCAGCTGTTCCTAAAGCCTCCTTTCTCTCCTTAGCCTTCAACCTGGACTACTACACAGAGGTCCTGGACCTGTCCTATCTGCTTGACCACCTGGCTTCCGACCCTTTCTTTCGCCACTACCGCCAGCTCAATGAGAAACTAGTACAGCTCATTGAAGACTACAGCCTGGTCTCCTTTATCCCTCTGAACATACAGGTATGGGGTACGAGGGACCTCTTCCCTTGGCCCCAGACTCTGATATGCCTGGGACTCGCCAGCCAAGAGCACAGAAAGCTTGGAGGGCCTAACTGGTCTTAGTCCTGGGTATGACTGTCGTCAGGCCTCTTTGTTTTCCTGCCAGGGCGGTTGTGAGCAGGATTCCAGTGAGGAGAATGGACCAAACTTTTTCCCGTCTGTTCTGTGTCATTGGGTCCTCTCCGTGTGAAAATGGAGGCATCAAGAAAGTCATCCACAAGGGCCTTGACCAGGACCAGGGACAGATACGTTAGGCTTATCCGGCCGAGTGATGGTCTTGGCTTTGTGAAGCCTCTCGCTTTGCCCCCTGCAAAGGTAACCTAGGAGACACGGTGCATGTTAGGTTCCTTTCTGCAGTGGGCGGACCTGAGCTTGAGCTAACTTGCGTCTTGCCTTTCTGATGCCACACTTTTCTCTCGTAAGTTGTAGGACCGCATACACAGTAGGAATAAACCTAGGCGCCAGGCGTGTGCCAAAGAGCTCCCTGCTCCAACCTGAGTGGTGGTAGTCAGGAAAGACGGGACTAAGCCAGGTCGCCGGGGACATTTAGAGCTGCATGAGGCTAGGAAAACTCCACGCACACGGGCATCACGCGATGAGACCAGGCAGGTGTGTTTGGAGATGGTGAGGAGGTTCCGTTTCCCTCACAGAATGTTTCTCGTCCCTGTTCAGGACAAAGACAGCGTCCAGCGAGTCCTGCAGGCTGTGGATAAAGCCAACGGCTACTGCTTCGGGGTCCAGGAGCAGCGGAGCCTGGAGGCCATGATGTCAGCCGCGGTGGGAGCCGACTTCCATTTCTCCTCGTATCCTTGCTCCCTAACTGCACTCGCTTGCCGACCACAGCCGGGTGGGTGAGGCCTGGGGATTGAGAATGGCCCCAGGAGGTGCGGTCACTACCCTGTGGGTGACTGGTGTCATACCAATCCGTTGGGCACGCTGGTCCCACACCGGTGCAAACACTGATTCCGTAGAAGGCTGCAGGGTTGGCTGTGCTCAGGGCGAGGGAGGATCCTGACAGGAGAGCAGCACACACAGGGGGCCAAGCAAAGACCTTTGTCATCAGGGAGAAGGGCAGGGGCCTCGGTCTGATGGTGTTGTCTGTGGAGAGAGGACAGGGAGATGCTGGGTGCAGGGAGGCAGGCAGGGTTGAGCAGTGAGGGGCTTGAGTGTCCTAAGGGGCGTGGCTTCAGCCCCTGGGTGGTCAGGAGAGCGTGTTCAGCCAGGGCTGTTGGAAAGGACGTGGCTCAGTCAGATGCAGGTGTGTGTGTGTGCACGTGTGTGCCCATGCATGTGAGGAGGGTTGTCCTTGTTTTTCTCGTGGTGCTGAGGATTGAACCCAGGGCTTTGCACATGCTGAGCAAGTGCTTTACCACTTGGCTACATCCTCAGACCCCAGCCCTGCTGAGTGTTGGGATCACAGGTGTGTGCCGCCACGCCTGGCTCCTTTTTATTCTTTGAAACAGAGGCTCACTAAGTTGCTGAGTTGCCCAGGCCAGACTGGAGCTTGTGAGCCTCCTGCCCGAGCCTCCCAGAGTGCTGGGATCACAGGTGTGGGCCTGCGTGGTTATGGCTTAGATGGAGGTGGAACAGTACTCAGACCCCTGGTTTCTGCCGTAGGCAGGAGAATGAGGGGTTCTGCTAGTGCCTGAGGTGAGAAGGGGAGGAAGAGGACCGTGTGAGTCAGCTGGAGGCCGAGAAGCGGCAGACCTCCTCTGTCCTGGGGACTGTGACAATCCAGAGCGGTCTGAAGAGGCATCTGGACCTTTGGCGCTGGGTTAGTGACCAGTAGCAGCATCGCTGAGCTTGTGCAGGTCGTGTGCAAGGTTGGGCAGGGAAGCCCCGGCCCTCCAGGCTGATCATCTCAGAGATTCAGCATCCACCTGGGATTTGGGGACCAGCGGGTATGAGTGTAGAGGAGAGTGATTTCAGTCTGCATTTACCGCTCTTTTCGGGCCCTTGCACATGTGGGAAACAAAGCCCACGAGAACAAATGAGTTAGAAGTAGTGGCCGTAGAGCGTGTGGCCCCTGATGAAGGGATGAGGCGTGACCGCAGTCAGTGTGTTGTCACTGTCCCTTTGCTAGTGTGACCTGTGTCCTCTGTCTCCATTTTCTTGTTCCAAGAGACAGGAGGCACCTTGTGGCCCAAGCAGAAATTTGGCATTTTCTTTGAGCCTTCCGAATTTCTTCCCTGCGGTAGGAAAAGGAGTAGGCCCTTCATGGTCACTGTCTCGTTTGATCCTCCTAATGGCTCTGATGTTTTAGAGGACAAAGAGGAAGTGGTAAAGTTAGGATTCAAATCCCCTCTGGCTGGCTGGCTCCAGAACATGTGCCATGGCCTGCAGCCGGCGAGTTAGCACTTCCGGTGCTTTGATCCTTAGGAATGTGGGGGAGAGGAAAATACAGGAGCGTTTGCGGCTGGGGCCTTTGGAGGCCTCTCAAACGCAGTGAGCCCTGATGCTACAGTCAGAAGGAAAGGTGAGGCCAGACCTGCCTGGGCCAGTCCTCTGTTGCGCTGTTAGCCTTGATGCGCCTGCCCTCAGCACCCTAGGCCTCCAGGAGAAGTACCTGGCACCCTCCGAGCAGTCGGTGGAGCAGGAAGCCATGCAGCTTTAGCAGCACACCGCGCCCAGCGAGCAGGACGCGTCACCAGCACCAGGGAGCGTGGAGGCTCCTGGCGAGCAGCCGACAGCCAGCAGGCCACAGACCCACGGCCAAGGCCTCCAGCAGTGCGAGGAGGCTCGCAGGGGCACACTCAGCTCTGCAGAGGACTCCGGACAGAAAGCCGGACGAAGGGCAAGCACCCACCACACCGGCGCTCCGTGGTGTCCTTCAGCGCTGGGCTCCGCCGCCGGGAAGTGCCGTCCGAAGGCTGGGAGCTGTCTCCCCATGGCTTGTGCTGCGGTGTGCTGTAATACGGGGGTTTCCTTTCTACTTTCTGTGCCTTCCAAACTTTCCTTCAGTCCTCCAGGCCCAGGGCTTGGGGCAGAAGAGGACATCACTGTCCCTCTGGAGAGTTCTCTCCGTCCCGGTCAGCGTTTCTCCAGAGCACAGGGCCCGTCCCAGACTCCTGTGATGTTTTGTTAATATTCACTTCTAACAGGAAGCCTCCAGGGAGTCTTCAGAGGTAATGCTTCCTGGCTAGACCATACTCAGTAATGTTCTGTTTTTATTTATTTCATTTTATCCTATTTCTAGCAAGGTTGAAAAGACTAAAAGCTGACTTCAAAAATGAAGTAATTTATGCGAAATGAGTTGTCTAGAGGAAAATATTGAGTATACGATAGGAGAGTTGTTATAAAGACATGAAAAAAGGTGGGAAAGCTGGGAAATTCTGCTGTTTGCTTTTGCTGTTCTTGTAGCTGGTGGGGAGTGCAGTTCATACTTTCAACCAGTAGAGGGCACCCCAGACTTACTTTTGCAGCTGGTACCCAAAGGGACTGATGGCCTAGGTGAGATTGTTCCTGCCAGGAGTCTTGTTTGTAGGCTGTTAACACACATGCTGGGTGTTTGGGTTGCCTTTTTTCCCCTTTTTCACGCACTGGTCGTTGAACCCAGGGCCTTGCACCAGCTAGGCAAGCTGTCTACCACTGAGCTATATCCAGCCCTTTTCATTTTATCAAGACAGGGTCTTGTCAAGTTGCCCAAGCTGCCCTCGGACTTGCACTCCTCCTGCCTCAGCTTCCTGAGCAGCTGGAGTTACAGGTGTGCGCCACCACACGCAGTAGGCTGGTGTCTCACAGAGTGCCTCCGCACAGCATCCTCATGGGGTTCCCACGGCAACCTGTTGAGCTACAGGTGGGGGGGACTCCTGATAAACCTGTCCCATCTCACAGGGAGGAAACAAAGATGAGGGGCTGGACTTCAGTGTCTGCCTCCCAGGCCCCCTTCGCTGGCTGAACTGTGTGTGTCGCTCGTTTGCTGGACTTACTGGTGAGAAGTTACAGTCTTTGGGCTGGGGGTGTAGCTCCATGATAGAGGGTTTGCTTAAGAAGGCAGGGAGGGAGGAAGTGGAGGTATAAAGAAAGAAGGGGTAATTACACTCCTCCCCACAGATTTTTTTGAGACAGGGTCTTGCTGTGAGGTTCAGGCTGTCCTTAAACTCACTGTATAGCCCAGGCTGGCCTTGAACTCATGGCGATCCTCCTGCCTCAGCCTCGCAAGTGCTGGGTTTCCTCCACATGTTTTGTAGGAGAAAGAATTTAGGTACCCAGAGGTGATTTATGACTACTGAATCATAAGTCAAAGGGAAGATAGGTCACCGGTGGGTTGGGCAGTTGGAGAATTCATAGGCAAATCCATTCTGAGATGGCATGAGACTGGGGCTGACTGATTCTTGTGTCCCCTTTTGGGAGCCATAGCTGAAGGCAGAAGTGGCTGTGAGGAGGCTGCTGTGGCTGGATCGGTCTGAAGCAGGCGGCCTCTGCTCCCACGCTTGTCCACAGAGGGGATAATAACCGGGTGCTGCCTCCCTGGCCTCTTTCATCTGAGGAGTTCAAAGAATCTCACCCCTATTAATACTCTGCCCAGTAGGTGGGGAGTACTCACAGAGCAAGCCGGGGAAACTGAGGCAGGAGGCACAGTCTGGGGCTGGCTGTGAGTCACCCCTGAGACCTAGAACCCAGGAAGCCTGACGCCCAGGCTGCTGACAGATCCCTCATCCGGGGCCTGCGGGTGGCGTCGCACTTTGCAAGCTGTTGCAGAGCTGTGGTCAGAGGGGTGATGCTCCTGAGGGGGCCGCACTCACCAAAGAGCCAGCGGGGCCAGAGCCATTTCTAGCTTTATAGTCTCCTGGCCAAGCAGCCTCAGCATTTATTGGAAATGGGTGGAAATAAATCAGAACTTCATTTCCAGGCGTTTTTGCAACAGCAAGGGTGTTTTCTTCCCAATAATTGTAGTGGGTTTGTTTGTTTTGAGACAGGGCCTCACTGTGTAGCTCAGGCGGCCTTGAATTCACAGCGGTCCTCCTGCGTTAGCCCCCTGAGTGCGGGGACTACAGGCGTGCCCAGCTGTATCTGGCAATAAATGTAGTTTCTGACAGTAAAAAGATTTTTCTGCCCCCTCTGCGCAGGAAGAGGGAGGGAGGGACCGCAATGCGTCAAGGGGGACTCGTGGTTTCCCCGCCTTCCCCAGAGGCTCCTACAGTGCCAAGTGTGCGGGGGAAAGACCCGCTCCCGTAGGGCAACCAACCTTAGACTGGTTTTTTTTTTTTGGTTAAAATAGAAAAGTAAAAACATGGAAAATGAAGAGAAGGCTAAGTCATCCACAATCCAATAACAGAAATAACAGTTAATATTAAAGACCTTTTTAAATTTTTTTCAATACTGGGGATCGAACCTAAGACTTCGCACAAACTACATCTCTACCCACCCCACCCCTCTTGTTCAAGACAAGATCTTGCTAAGTAGCCCAGGCTGGGATCCAACTCATGATCCTCCTGCTTCAGCCTTCCAGGTAGCTGGGATTACAAGCATGTGCCATCAGGCCTGGCTATAAAAACCTTAATAATAATATTTAGTGGTATGGCTAGACCCTTATCTGTCCAGATTCCCACAGTTAGCCTGAAGGTTATTATCTTTGTACCCAAATCTTGTCCGAGTCTCTGATTTTTTTAAAATCTTGTTTTGTTTTGTTTTTTGTTTTGTTTTGTTTTGTTTTGTTTTGTGACAGGGTCTCGCTATGCAGTTTAGGTGACCTTGAACTCACTATGTAGCCCAGGCTGGCTTCGAACTCATGGCAATCGTCCTGCCTCAGCCTGCTGAGTGCTGGGATAATAGGCATGCACCACCATGCCCAGCTTTGTCTGTCTGTTTGTTTTGAGTCTCTGATTTTTAACTCATGATAAAGTCCTAGAAATAAAATGGCTGCTGTTGTCCAGGTTCTCGATTCATATTACTGAAGGGCTTTCCAGAAGTGTCCCTTTCCATCTCCCTGATGGTGTCATCCTTCCTGGTCACCCCTGCTAACTGACATTAGACTCTGTTTCCTGATGAGATGCCAGCCCTGGGAAGACAAGATGGAATCAAAGAACCCGCAGGTCGTCACAACGATTCACAGCCGGATAGAGAGGCTTCAGAGGGGCTGGGGATATAGCTCAGTGACAAGTGCCTGCCTGGCAAGCACAAGGTGCTGAGTTTGATTCCTGGTACCAAAAGAAAAAAAGAGAGGCTTAGGAGGGAGGGTGAGGTTCTAAAACCCTAGAGGTGAAGCAGGTCAGTCTACCTGAACTAGCAAAATGCTCACCCACAGCTGGCTAAGCACAGGAAGTCCGACCCCTTCAGGGTCTGTGGGAAGGAGAAAGGGAAGGTAGATTTGAGGGGTCTTTTGGACCTTTCCCAGGAGCCCTGACAGAGGGGAGCAGCTGCACTCCACACCCACACTAACATCCGTGCTGCCCGCCTCTCCCCCTCCCCTTCTCCCCCTGGCTGCAAGCCCCTCTGTGCTTACCCGGCTGCCCAGCCCCTCTTTCTGTCCTGCTCAGAAGAGAGAAGCCCAGACCAGCGCACACTGCTGTGGCATCAGCCTGCTGCTCCCAATCCGCTGGCTCCTGCACTCGCGGCCAGGGAGCTCACACCAGGCAGCTCCGGGGCCCAGGTGTCCAGGCGCACTGTTGAGGGCCTGGATGGATGGACCTAGGACGTGGGGCTCAACTGAGGTGGCAAAGATGAGCACTGGTAAACAGCTCTGGCTGAGGATACATAGCAAGATTATAATATTTTTCTTTCTTATTCCAAAGCCACAAAGCAGATGTGTTGGGAGATGAGAGGCCGCTTGAAAAACCATCCCAAATGGAGCCAAGTACAGTGGCACACACCTCTAGTCCCAGCTGCACAGCTACTCAGGAAGCTGAGGCAGGACACCACAGCGAGATCTTGTCTCAAAACAAAACAGGAGTGGGGCGTGGTGGCGCATGCCTGTAATCCCAGGACTCAGAGGCTGAGGCAGGAGGATCTCAAATTTGAGCCAGCCTGGACATAGTGAGACCTTGTCTCAAAAAAAGAAAAAGAAATGTCCCCAAGTGCTTCCCTTTGCCCTGGATCATCATCTCTAAGTTCTTCCAGTGTTTGAATCCTGGAACCTCCACAGTAATGTGTGGAGTCATAGAAAGAGCCAAGAAGGGAGACGGGCTGTAAGATCCCCTCCGATTTGTAAATTACACCTGTTGAGCTAAAAGTCTGTCCTCTCTATTCAGATAAGGAGACTTCAGGTTAGCTTTAGTCTGGAGGAGAAAATGCATAGGGTTTTCCTCTCTCCTTTCTTACATCCTTCCCCTCACCAAGTACCTGCTCATGGATTTCCCGGCTGAACCTGCTCACAGGGGTGCGGAGCCCTCCTCTGGGGAGGCTCGGAGTTCCCTCTTATCTCTAGACAAAGAGCTCCATTTCCCAGAGCTGTACAGAGAAGATTGGGCAGAGATGAGACGTGAGTCAGCCTCCGATGCCCCAGGTTGGCATACCTGTCTGCTGCCCTCACAGGCATTCCTGGCTCGGACTCGGCTGGGGGGGCACTCGGGGGGGGGGCTGGGGGCCACCCTGCAGAACCCGCGCTCCCCGCCCCACACAGAGCAGGAATGGGGGCGGGGAGGCTTTGCGGACAGAGTGAGGAATTTAAAGGAACAAAGAACAGAACCCAGTTAGAGAAACTTAAATCTGGTGAGTAAGCCACAAGTCTGCCCACTTCACATTTAAGAGCGCACCTTCCTCCCCGGCCCTTGGCTAGAGTTAGACTGAGGAGCATTGGAAGGATTTTTCCAGTCTTAGGAAGTCCAAACAGGAGCAGGGAAGCACAGAACACTGCGGATCTTCTCAAACTTACGGTTTTTTTTTTCTTTCTCTTTCTCCCTTTCGTTTTCTCTTGTTTCATTCCCTCCCTCTCCCCTCCCTCTCCCTCTCCTCTCCTATAGAGTGTTGCTACACAGTCCAGGCTGCCCTTGAACTCACTGTGTAGCCCAGGCTGGCCTCAAACCTGTGGCAATCCTCCTGCCTCAGCCTCCCGAGTGCTGGGATTACAGGCGTGTGCCACCGCCCCAGCTGGCACATAGACAATTGTACAACCTTGGTTTTGAGGTTATTTTGCAGCCTGCGCCTCAGCCTTCTGATATGCAAAACAAACAGTAATCTGTATTGCTGTGAGAATGAAGGTATGAAACTGGCAGATATTGGTCAAGTGCTCCACTTCAATCTAGGGGAGGGGGGCGCTGTTGCTGAGAAGAGCCGTCTTGGGGCGAGCATCTGAAATCAGGTTCTCCTGGAAAGGCATGGAGATTGGGACGCTGGACATGTGTGTGGTGGCAGCGCGAAGGAGCACCTTGCTTTTCTGGAAGGAGCCACGGGGGCCAGCTTGACCCCATGCCTTGGCTTCCTGAGGAGCTGGCTGATGCAGAAGGCTGTCTTGCTGTCTGACACCTGCACCTGTGCAGCTACAGGGCCAGTTTGGCCTTGCCCTCTGCAGCAACTGTACCTAAGAGAATAGAAAGTAGAATCCCTCTTGTCAAGAATTTTAGGCTGCACGTTTTCCCTACATCAGTCTCCCCGCCCAGCACACACACATGGGATTGGACCCAGGACCTTTGCACTTAGCGCAAATATATCCCTAAGCGCACGTATATCCCTAAGCACAGCCCTTTTCTGTTTTTGATTTTGAGAGTCTCGCTAAATTTTCCAGGCTGGGATTGAATTTTCCATCGTTCTGCCTCAGCCTCCCAGAGTGCTGGCATTACAGGTACGCACCACCTTGCCCGGCTATCACTCACATTATTGGGAGGAAAAGATCTTCACAAGCCCTAGGCCTGTTCCTGCGGATAATCTGACAGCGTAGAAAGGACAGGGCTGGGGTCCCCTCTATCTCTGTGAACGTGATGTCTGTCTGGGTAGCCCTTCCTCATCCCCAGGGCCAGCCATTTCTCCGTTTCCATAAAAAAGAATGTGGCTCTAACCTGGTGGCCAGACATTTGGAAGGATGGCTTTAAACCTAAGATCTGAGCACCTTGTAGTACAAACCTTGCTAGAATCTCTATAGAAAGAAAGAGGGCAGAATAAGACAAGGTTACCATTTGTAGAGAACTGAGAGAAATAAACCCAACACATGGCTCCAAACCCAGAGGTAGAATCAGGTAGATAGGAAATCATAAATGAATAAATGCACCTTACATAAATGTAAGATGTTGGCGGAGCATGTCCGAGGTTCCGTGTATGTGTTAAAGGAAGAGTAGCTCATCACCCCGCTTTGAAATTTGGAAGAGATTAAAAGAATATGATCAAGTGGAAGGGATGAATGACCACCATAGAATTTCCTGTGAAACTTGACATTCTTATGTACTTTGCCTCTGGGACAGGTGTGCATTCGTGCATGTGTGCGTGTGCAAACACTAGGGTCAAACACAGTGATTTGTATGTGCTACGCAAGAGCTCTACGCACTAAGCTACACTCCCAGCCCCAAGACAGAGTTTTGAAAATTGAGGTACAATTGACATACTTCTACAGTGTGCAGTTCAGCTCATACTAACCAAATTGTGCGACTGTCCACACTATTTAGAACATTTCACCATCCCAAAGGAAACTCTGTACCCCCGGGCCGTGGAACTGAAATTTTGAAATGTCATCTCTAGACCAGGAAAAGATGGTATTAAATATTTACTGAGGGTTTTGTTTTTGCTTTTTTTTTTTTTTTTTTTTTTTTTTTTTTTTTCTGTAAACTCAGGACCTTGTGCTTGTCAGACAGGTGCTTGTGCCACTGAGCTACATCCCCGGCTGTTTTCTTTTTCTTTTGAGACAGGATCCCATTATGTAGTCCAGGCTGGTCTCAAATTCACAGCGATCCTCCTGCTTCAGCCTCTCCCAAATGCTGGGATTACAGATGGTGTGTACTACCACACTTGAGTTTTTATTTTTCATTTTTTTTAAATTCCACACACACAAAAAAAAGTCTGGGACCATTATAATCAGAAGCTGGTGCCTAAACCAGTCAAACCGAGCCCTAACAGATGTCTAATTTGATCTTCAGCTCACAGCGTCTGCTTTTGAAATCCCTCAACACCAACACACCACCTAGGGAAGCTCATTTCTTCCCATACAGGACAACCTTGAATGGTCTGGAGCCAAGAGGCAAAAAAAGTCAGACGCTGAGAGAAAAGAAGGAAGTTATTCTCCCAGGACCTACCCCATTAAGAGAAAGTCACCAGACCTGTCTGGTGAGAGAAACCAGGTCTCGTCCGGAGCTGTCGGGAGTCACCTGCCCTGACCCAGAGACAGGAAATGAGGGGAGAACAGGGTCCTGGCAGCCATCAGAGGGTCCCTGCAGCCTCCCCCGTAGCACTAGGAGCTCTGGCGCGAGCCCTTCAGCTGTGAGTCCCGCGGATGTGGCCAAAGTCGGCCCCAACGGGGCTGGACTGAGCCCATCTCTGCTATGAGGCTGCTCCTCGGTGCTGGGCATGGCCGATTATTCTGCTTTGGGCACAGAAACGCTGGAGAAATCCTAGCCTTCCCGATGCTGGGCCTGGGTGACCGCTAACGCGCGCTGGGCGCGGACCTCGGCCACACCCCGGGCGCTCCTTTGCTCAGATCGCACAGCAGCTCTCGGGCAGGCAGCGCCTCACAGCCCCGCCGCGCCGGGCGTCACCGCGGGGCCCCGAAGGCGAGCGGGGCGCGGCCTCGCTCCCAGGCGCTTTCGCACCCTAAGTCTTCGCTCTCACTGGTCGGAGAACCCTGAGTTCAAGACTCTTCCCATAGAGAAGAAGCTGAGGCCCAGGTATAAAGGCTTCTCCGAGCCCGCCGGCCCCGCGTCCACGGCGGCCTCCGGAGTGCGGCGGTGGCGTCTGCCTAGCCGACCCTCACCCCACCCCCGGCGTGGCCCGGGCACCGCGGAACGAGCGGATGACTCAAAGGGCGAGGGCCGAGGGGGCCGAACTCTCGGGCCGGGCGGGCAACAACTTGCTGGAGTGAAACCGGGAGAGCGCCGCCCCCCGGAGGTCAGCGAAGAGCAGAGACACCGCTTATCCCGCCAGCCAGCCGCGGCTTCTTCCCGGCGGAGGTGGCGGCGGGGATACTCGCTGCGTGCGCGCCGCTACTCGCTCTCCCATTGGCCAAGCGGGCCGCGGGGGCGGAACCCCGGGCAACGCCCTGCTGTGATTGGGCAGTAGTGGCCCCAGGCCCCGCCTCCAACTCACGGCGGTGAAGGTGAGACGGAGCGCCGCGGCGGCGACTGCTGCCGCGGTTCCCGGCACGTTGCTCCGTGCTACAAGCCAAGGCTGTAAGCTAGGTCAGCCGGGTTCCCCGCGGCCCTTCCCACCCACCTTGCGCCCGTTCCCCGCCATCGCTTTTCCCTTTGCCCCCACCCCACGGCGCAGGTCTGAAGGCTGGATGAGATTCCTCCCCGCTTTAAGTCTGGGGTCCTCCGGGCCCTCGCTGCAGCGTGTCCCGAGGTCTCGTCTGCGGGCCACCAGCCCAGCCCCAGAGGAGCACGGGCCTAACTCCGAGGTCCTAAGTCACGCTCTCTAAATCCTACTCCAGTCCCACTCCCAGCCCGAGGCCAGTAACTGGAAAGACAGGAGTGTCACAGCGGAACTTTATTGAGAGGAACCATGGTCACACCCAGCAGACGCGCTTTCACTCTCGCTCACAGTCGCACGCGCGCTCCTCCAGCCCCTGCCGCACGGCGCAGGGCTCAGCCTCGGGAGGGCGCTCCTCCGGAGAGCCCGCGGCGGCAGGGGCCGAGGGAGGCGCGGGCGGAACGGGGCGCCCCGCAGCCTGTGCGTGCAGAGTGGGTCCCGGCCGCGGTGGGCT
>NW_004955452.1:6195504-6218576 GCF_000276665.1 Chinchilla lanigera | reverse complement strand
CCAGCTCGTCCCGCAGCCCAGCCGCGGCCGCACGTACCCAGGTGGCTGTGGAAGGGCCGCGCCGCCAGCAGCGCCTGCACGCCGAACTTGAGCAGGCAGGCGGCGGCGGCGGCGGCGGCGGCGGCGGCAGGCTCAGCTCTGGGGCTCCTCGGGAGCCTCGCCGCCCTCGTCCCCGGCGCTGTCGGCTGTCCACAGCGACAGGTTGTCTCTCAGCAGCTGCATGATGAGGGTGCTGTCTTTGTAGGAGTCCTCGCTGAGCGTGTGCAGGTCGGCCATGGCCTCGTCAAAAGTGGTCTTGGCCAGCGAGATGGCCTCGTCGGGGCTGTTGGCGATCTCGTAGTGGAAGACGGAAAAGTTCAGCGCCAGGCCCAGGCGGATGGGGTTGGTGGGCGGCATCTCCTTCTTGCTGATGTCCATGGCCTCCTGGTAGGCTGCCCGGGCAGAGTCGATGATGCGCTTCTTGTCGTCCCCCGTGGCCACCTCGGCCAGGTAGCGGTAGTAGTCGCCCTTCATCTTCAGGTAGAAGACCCGGCACTCGGCCTCGCCGGCCTCCTTGATGAGGTGCGAGTCCAGGAGGCCCAGCACGGTGTCGCACACGCCCCGGAGCTCGGCCTCCACCTTCTCCCGGTACTCCCGCACCTCGGGGCCCTTCTCCTCCGAGCCCTCCTCCGTGCTTTTCTGCTCGATGCTGGACAGGACCCTCCAGGCGGCCCTCTGGCCGCCCACCACGTTCTTGTAGGCCACGGAGAGCAGGTTCCGCTCTTCGCAGGACAGGTCCTCGCCCTTCTCCACGGCGCCCTTCATGAAGGCTGCCATGTCCTCGTAGCGCTCAGCCTGCTCTGCCAGCTTGGCCTTCTGGATCAGACCGGCTCTTTCCATGGCTCTGGGGACAGACGTGGGCGGCGGGCTAACTGTCTGCCAGGGGACCGATGCCGGGTTGTGCGCCTCTGCTCCTCTCCGCGCGCCTTTTGGCTGGGTGGCCTGGCCCAGAGGAGGGTGGGGAGAGGCAGGGGCGGGCCTGGAGCCCACGGCCTGCCTCCTTCTCTGCCCTCGTCCCCACACCCTTTCCGGCGCTTCCTTAAAGGTAAAAGGGCGGGGATGTGGAGGTGAGTGAGTCACCGGGACGGTCGGCAGGAGCAGCCTGGGTGTGGGCCCCACCTTCCGGGCTCCGCGCTGCCCCCTGCCGTTCAGCGCTGCGTTGCACGGGTGCCCCTGGAAGCGGTCCCAGATCCTCCCAGACCCAGGAGGTGGGGTTCTTAACCCTGCCAGGTGTGTCTCCCTCCTGGTTCAGGTGAGATAACCCATGTGTAGGGAGGGCCGCAGTTCCCAAGCACTTTCTCAGCCATGATCTCACTTAATCGCTGTGATGTCTCTGGAGCCACACGGACCGGAGAGGTGGGAACACTGTCTCAGAGAGGGGTGCGACTGGCTCAAGATGACGCAGCTACCAGCTCCCTGAAACTCTTCCCTGCAGCCCACTTCCTTCGGCTTCTCTCCCCCTGAGGCCTCTGACCCGTGAGCTCCGCTCTGCGCAGCACGGTTCCGGCCCTTGCCTCTCAGGCTCCCTCGGACCCCCGGGATGCACAGGTGGCAGCTTTGAAGGTGCCACTTAATGAAGAGTTTAACAAGCGGCCTCTGACGCTGCAGCCCAACTTTTGTGATTAGTCACCCAGTAGGTTTGCCGGACACCTTCGCCATCACAGCACAATCTTCCCTTTCAAGTTGGTGGCCTGCTGCCACTTGTCTGAAGAGGTAGCCTGTGACTCTCCGCGCCAGGCCGCCTGCCCGCTGCGAGCTGCCTGCCCTGAATGTCAGCGGGGCTCCCAGAGGGTGGGGCCCCCGCTCCTTGGCCGACCCACTTTCCAGCCTGACTCAGACGCCCTGGGCCGCGGGCTGGAAAGCAGGACACCTGGGTGCTCAGTCCAGTTTGGTCCCCCAGGGGGGACGCTGGCAGCCCGGGGAGAGAGACGGCACTGAGGAAAAGGAGGCTGCGGGGACACGTAGCATTTCGTTTTATGGGGTGGCAGTTCCAGCTGAGTGATGTCTTCCCCAGCCTGCCTTCCGGAAGTTTCCCTGTCCCTTCTCTCTTGAAGTGGCCCCAACCCTGACCCCTGAGGGAGGCCTCAGAGGTGGACACCTCTCTTGCCACCATCTGTCTCTGCTTGGGGGGGCGGGGGGAGCTGTCTGCAGGTTTCATCAAGAGCATCACTAAGGGTGTGGGCGCCGTTCCTTGGAGGGTGGGTGCCTGCTTACCGGCCCCACCCCCAGCAAAAGCTCAGATGGGGTGCAGGGTGGGGCCCCTTTGGACTCCAGCCAGTCCAATCCTTGAGCCCGAGTCTCCCCTGGTTCCCGAGTGTGTGGGCACCCACTTCGCCCTCCTGGAGAGGGGTTTGGCCCAGCACTCAAAGGGCTAAAGATGCAAACTGCCTCTTTGCCACAAGGAAAGGTAGGAGCAATGCCAAGGTGTTTCCCAGGAAGAACAGGGATTTTAGGCCTGACACCCTGAGGCTTTGCTCAAATAGGAGCTTTCAAGTGGGACACAGTAGGAAGGACTTACACCAAATTACCAACTCATAAGGAGGATTTAAATTTTTTTAAAGATTTTTTTTGAGGCAGGGACTTGCTGGGTAGTCCAGGATGGCCTCAAACTTGTAGCCAATCCTCCTGCCTCAGCCTCCCGAGTGCTGGGATTACAGGCCTGTGCCACCATGCCCAGCTGAGGGGTAACTTTAGGTAGAGAGGCTCCAAGACTTTTTTCTCCTTTTTTTTAATGGTAGTGGGGAACTGGGGATGGAACCCAAGACTTTCACACTGAGCTACATCCCCAGCAGCCCCCATTTCTTAAAATTTTGAGACAAGGTCTCCATAACTTGCTAAATTACCCATGCTGTGTATGAACTTACGATCCTTATGCCTCAGGCTCCTGGACTGCTGGGATTATGGTGTGGGCCTCCATGTACTGACAGTTTTCTCTTTTATTTTTTTTGTTCTCTCCAAATTATTCATGGTGAATATGTTATTTTTCTATGACAGGCAGAATAGCCTGGTATTTTTGGAATCAGACTGCCCGAGTTCAGTTCTAGGCTGTTGTAGCCCTGGCCAGTGACCACCTCTGCAAGCCTCAGTCCCTGTATTTATAAAATGAGGTGTGTAAGGATTAAATAAGTGAATGGAAAGCACTTAGTAGAGCGGGTGGTAACGATTACTCTGTGAAAAAAAACAGCCAACTGTACTATTATAAAATATATAAAGAAATACTAACACAGGGCTGGGTTCTATGAAATGAAGTCAGGTCCCAAAGAAGGCTTTAGCCAAAGACCAGACCCTGCCCAGCTGGGTGTCCACAGAGGACAGAAGGGGCAGTGTGTCCTCTACAGACGCGGTCAGGTGGCTCAGTGCTGCCTCCCTCCTGTCAGTCCTGGAGATTCCTCTGGTCTCCGCAGGCCCCGGGCCCTCAAGGACTTTCCTCTGCAGGAGTCATCCAGCCCGAGCTTCCCCAAATCCTGGGGGGAAACCTGGAGGAAGCCGTCAGGGCTAGGAATTTTGGAGCTTCTTCTAAATTCAAGAAGGGGGGCATTCTCTTCCTATCCCTTCCGCCAGGGTCGTGGTAGGGCGCGGCTCACAGCACAGGTTCTAGGTCCTCTGCACACCTTGAATCCTTTTACCCTTCCCTGTCTGCTGAAGCTCCAGGTTGAATCTGGAAGCCAGGCTGCTTGACCCCCCCCTGCTGGCTCTGGCCTGTTGATCCTGACTCAGTTCCTGTCTGTTACCTCCCTTTGCCTCCCGGCCTCTATTTCTCAAGTCCAGGAGCACAGGCAGGCAGGAGGCAGCAGGCCCTGGCAGGGCTCAGCACTCCACATCAGCTGCTTGAGTCAGCAGGACAGCGGCTGAGGCTGCAGCCCAAGCGGGCTTTCCCCACCCTGCCTGCCCCTCTCTACTCTTCTGGAGCATCCATCCGAGCAGCAGCTCACAGGCCCTGAGTCCATACTCACCCAGTCCTCCCTTAGCTTGTAGCAGCAGGCTTTGAAGGACTACGGTGCAGAGAAATCAGTTGCCATCTATCCCTGCTCAGAACAGAACAGGGCAAGGCTCTCATTAATTCAGAAAGAGCTTCCTAAGAAATCCCTCCATCTCCACAATTCAAAGTGAAGAGGTAGGAGCCGGGCGTGGCGGCGCACACCTGTAATCCCAGCACTTGGGAGGCTGAGGCAGGAGGATCTCTGTGAGTTCGAGGCCAGCCTGGGCTACCAAGTGAGCTCAAGTCCAGCCTGAACTGCACAGTGAGACCCTGTCTCAAAAAGATAACAAAAAAACAAAGTGAAGAGGTAACTACAAGAAGCTCTAGCACCTTCCCATGGTTAGTTCTAAGAGGCCAGTTATGCAGCTGAGAGCTTTCTCTCCTAGTTGCCTTTGGGAAGGGATACTAGATTACTTTTAAGTGATTCAGCTGTTCTGAGTCTCTCCTCAAGGCACTGCTGTGCCGAGCAGCCCACATCTCCTAAACCAGTCCAGTCTAGGAGATAGTGGGGAATTTATGCAAAGAGAATGGAATGAGGTCAGGGTGTGGGACTGCATTCCAGCTCTGTTATAAGGCCTTGGGCAGGCCCCTTCCTGCCCCGGGGTTCGGCTTCCCTGGCAGATCCTGGAGGCCGCCCCTGTCGTCATCTCTGAGCCCCCTGCTGCAACTGGTCTCAAGACCTGGTTCTCCCAAGCTGTACTCGTTCCCGGCACAGCAGAAGGGGCAGAAATCAGGCTTTGCTGCTGTGCTGGCTCAGTGACCCTGGCCGGCTCCTGCACCTTCCTCAAGCTTCGGTTCCCTCACCTGTAAAGGGCCGACATCACCTTCCTCTTGGGGTAAGGTGAGACAGCGCACCGGCACCTGGCAAGCCCTTGCCCAGTGGCAGCAGTGATTGGTCCTTAGATCAGAGCGCAGCAGGCGCTGCAGCTGGCGAGAAGGTGCCACGAGACTGCGGCCCCGGGCTGGGCTCCGTTCAGGGGTGTGAGCCGCAGACCAGTTAACCGGCGGTCTCGGCCTGGGCTGGATGGAGCCCTTCAGAGTTCAGGTCAGCTAAGGCTTGACGGGTCTGGAATGGAGACGGGTGTTCTGAAGGGCCAGAGCCAGGCTGCTGGCCGCTGCCCCCAAGTCCTTCCTGGTTTCACGGTCGCAGTACTGACCCGCAGGAACAGAGCCGGGATCGAGGTAAGCCGTGATCAGCACGCCCAGATCAGCGTGCCCGCCGCAGGCCCAGTCAAAGCGACACCAGTCGAGGGTTTGGCAAGAAGGGAATCTTTATTCTGGTTATAAAAGGTACAGGACAGCAGACAAGCAGCCCCCAGCCCTGATCTCCCAGGGCCTGGCTGGGTTTCCTTTAGGCCCTCTGAGGAACACGGTGCCTGAACAGAGGATACAGGTCCCCCCTCACACCCTACCTACTGGGGGGAGGGCCGTGAGAACGATGTCAGGCTGGTTGTGCTTTGAACAGTCACCAAACTTGTTCAGCAGCGTCATCAACACCCCAGCCGGCTCCAGAAGAAACCTGCTCTGCTTGACTATGGCTATGCTAGATTTTGATGATGATGGGGTGGGGGCTCTCAGACGAGATTCTCAGTCTCCTCACGAATCTGGGGAAGGGGCAGGGAGGGAGGACGAGGAGTGTCAGCGTGGTATTACAGCACTGCGCTGGCGCTGGCTATGGCTTTCTGCACTCTGGCCGGCGTGCAGTGGAGGTGGGGGCCACGAGGCCAGCCCCTGCCCCCATGGGGGCCTAGAGCGCACGTGTAGGGCAGGCTGGGGGGCAGACCCTGTAGGCACAGATGGTGGCAGACGGGCCACAGGTTAGGCAGGTGGAGGTGCCGGGTGCCTGGCTCCCCCCAGGCCGCTCCTGGAGAGGCAGAGAGCAGCGGTCCTCAGGAGGCCCTTAAGCCCTCGCACACACTGGAGATCCCCGGCAGGACAGCAAAGGAGGAGAAGAGAGAGGGTTAGTGGGATGCAGGGGGACGTGGCTTGCAGGGGCGTGGGGTGGAGACAGGGGCTGCCACAGCACCTGCCTCTCCCCCAAAGAAGGGCATCAGGCAGCAAGGCAGGACAGAACGGGCAGGTGAGAGAAAACTTCGCAGGGACAGAAAGCCGGGACACAGGCGTGTTAGTGACCAAGGGCCCCTGCACACCAGGACACCCCCAGAACAGGCCCAGGCACCTCAGGACGGCCTCACCCTTCACCTCCTCTTCCAGTGGGACAGCCGCTCTGTGAGAAGCCATTTCCTCAGTCCAGCCCCGCCTGGGGGAGTCCTGGGAACCTGCCACCGCCAGCACACACACCACACCACACACCAGACAGATGGAGGGGCTCCATGGGCGGGCGAGGCATGCGATGACAATGGGACGGTGTGTGAGGGCAGCGGCAGCGCTGGCTGACGGGAGGGTACGGTCTTACCAGCTAACCCTCTGCAAAGAGGCCTGTTAGCTCCCCTCAGGCTGTGCAGGAGATGGCAAAATCCTGACAGGTGTCTTCCTGGGGGAGATACCAGAGAGGTGGGCCCGTGTTATGAGTTGTCTGGCTGGGCCCCGCGGCCCAGGCAGGGTGGGTGCTGGTCAGGGAGGCTCTGGCTGTCACGCTGGAAGCCACGTCTCAGACATTTGTTCGCTGAGCACTCCCTGGGACTGGGGGGAGGCAGCCAGGAAAGACTCGGGGGCCCCAAGCCCCTGTGGCAGGGGAGGTTGGAGGGGCTGAAGAGGGACAGGATGGCTCCGCCAGGTGCCCTCTGCTCTCTCCCTTCCGGAGACGGGGGCCTGCAGCCAGAGGGCCGAGCTGCCTGTCTTCCGTAACACCAGTTTGTCTCAGAGGACGGGGGTTGTCAAATGGGGTCTCAGCAAAGAAAAAGCAAACAGAAAACAAACCAAAGCAAATCAACTCTTAAAAACAAAAGTTTTATTACAAGCAGGAACAGAGAATACTGGCTTAAATAAAAGGCAGGAGGGAGCCCCTCCAGTCAGCTCCCGCCCTGCTTCCCAGGCCCTGCAGGACGGCTCCGGGCACTGAGGCGGGAGCAGAGCCCTTTCCCCTGGGGGGCCCAGTGGCCTCTGGAGCAAGGAAGGGTGAGACCCTCCACGTCCTATGTCCCTTTCCAAGGACTTCAGCCCACTGGAAGTTCCAAGGGCAGGTGGGAGGCTAAGTCTCTATTCAGCTAAGAAAGTGCAGCTCCCAGCTCCTTGCCAGACGCGGCCGACTTCACCTGCCTCTTGGCCTGCCCCGCTGCTTCCTTTGCTTTCGGTGAAGCCCCTCAGTTGGCAGAAACACTGTCCTTTAGACCCTGGCAATGGGTCCCATCAGAGCTCAGAGGAGGGGGCAAGCGTGGCTTGTAGGGTGGCAGCCGCTCCCCAGTGCCATCACCCCACCCAGCACTCCCGGCCTCAGCCTGTCTGGGCAGGTCCCGGCTGGGAGCCTAACCTGGGGACTGGCCGGCCGGGGGTGGGGTGGCAGAGTCCCCGATACCGGTTGTCTGAAGTCCATGGAGGAAGGAAAGATAAGAGGATGGGGGTGGTGGGCCCCAGCGGGAGCCCAAGGGTCCCGTGCTAATGCACGTATCCCCCGTCCCCTTGGCTCAGGCTGCTCCTGAACCTCAGCAGGGATGGCGGAAGGGGGCAGCCCAGGGGATGGGGGAGCCAGCCACATTCACACAGGGACATGTGAGCACGCGCGCGCGCGCACACACACACACACACACACACACAGCCAGAAGGTCTCTTGTGATAAACTGATTAAATCCAACTAGCCTCCTGATAACCCATCACCTGGCACTACACATACAGCAACATGGCTGACTTGTTCCTTTTAAAAAAGGCTATGTAAAAAAGAGGTCTAGAAAATTGTGCAAAATACCCAGCTTAATAAACCCGTTTCAAGTATTGCCAGCATGAGCATAACCTGCCTGCCCTCAGCTCTGACTTGGGAGAGAGGTGGGACAGGCCGGGATCCACGATGGAGCCCCCACGGGCAGCAGTGGGCGCGGCCCCCTGCCCACTGTGCTGCCCAGGACTCCGGGAGCAGAGGTTCTGGGTGCCTGGCTGGTCTGCCTTCCTCGGACACGGACTGTGCCCCGACCCCGCTCTGTCCTACTGGCCAGCTCCATACGAAGTCCTCAAACCCACCGGCAACCCAACAGAAGAAAGAACGATCACTATGAAGAGAAAGCAGAATCCCTCAAGTCAAAGCAGCCCCGAGGCTTCTCTCCCAGGCCCGTGGTTCAGAGCCGGTCGAGCAGTCCCGTGTCACCGACGCCCCTGGGTCAGCAAGGCCCAGACAGTGCCCCAGCTGGAGGCCGGGCATGCAGGTCACACCCTCACTCACACAGGGCTCACCCTGGCACAGGCAGACACTTGGCATGGTCCCCTTGGTGGCCTCCAGAGGCTCTGGCTGTCCCTTCTGCCACTGACTAGGGCCCAGAGGGACCTAGGACCCAAGGCTGTGGGAACCTGGGTGTGGGGAGCAGAGGGTACAGCCATGGAACCATTCAGGGAAAGCCACGCAGCGTGGGAAATAAATATGAAAAGACTCGAGTCTCTGGCAGCCTTGCCTCCCTCGGGTGGAACGGGGAGGGTCCCAGCAGGAGTGGAGGATGGCAGGTGAGTTCAGAGGGGCAGACAGGCCAGTGGGCGGTACGTGCTGAGCCGCATTCAGGGGTGGCCTCCTACCAGGCTGGCGTCTGGCTTCGCTCCACAGGCCGGCTCCTCACTTCTGATGGGCGAGGGCAACACGGCGTCGGACTGCACAAATCCCCTCCGGTCAATGAGACTTCCAAAACACAAGGATGGGGACACATGAGGGATGTGGCCAGTGCCTGAGCTCCAGGCCAGGGGCTAGATGGCAGAATCCAATTCCTGGCCAGGGAAAGACCCGGTCCCAGAAAGGCTGAGGAGAAGGGAGCTGCTCTCCACCTGTGGGCTCAGGGCCCTGCCTTCTGTAAGGGCTTGCTCTGACCTCTGGGCACTGGCTTTCGTCACAGAATTTTTTCAGTGACCTGCCTATCTGTCTATCTGCCAAGGAGCCAGGATGCAGGTGATAGGGAAAGCAAGGATGAGGGGCACTTGGAGACAGCGAGATTCCTGCGGCATCCCTTCAGGCAGGAGAGGTCGCTGGAATTCCAGGTGGGGCAGGACGCAACCACGCAGGGAGGTCCTATTCCCAAGTGCGCACAGCACTGTCACTCCCCTTCTGGAGCTCTGGCACCCCCTGGTGTTAGGATGGAGGCTGTTTCCTGGCAAGGCTGGGCTGTGGGTTCTAGAACTTGGATGCCTCACCCAGTGCCAGCGGGAGGGGCCCTGTGGCTCCCCTGTGAGCACGAAGTCACTATGGTTATCCCTGGGGAGTAAGCTCATACATGATATCTAATGCACTGTAACGTTTGCACACATTTTCTTCCTTTTTGGTACTAGGGATTAAATCCAGTGCATTTGCCTGAGCTACATTTCCAGCCCTTTTTTTTTGAGACAGGTTCTCGATAGATTGCTAAATTGCCCTGGTTAGGCTTGAACTCACAATCCTCTTGCCTCAGTCTCCAAGAGAGGTGGGTTTGCAGACACGGTAGTGCGTCACGATGGCTGGTACATTTTTCCTACAGTGAGCACACACGACTGACTAGCCGCCAACCAATTCCTCTACTTGACAAACGCTAAGTGCACTTAACAGGTGGTGGTGGAAAGGCAATGTCCACGGCACAGGGAAAGGTCTGCTGAGGCCCGAACCTCCTTGAAGGGAGCTGACTCACAGGGCCACCTCTCACCGCGACCCGCTGCCCTGAGCACCATCCCCACCGGCTTACCTGGGAGGTAAGGGGCCACACAGCACAGCGCAGCAGTTGGTGATGATACTTTTATGGCTGTAGGGATTGATAGAGGCCTCACCGCCCCTCTTGCTGGACCATGAGCCTTTGATCTGCAGGCAGGAAGGAGGCCTGGGTCAGCTACCTTTTTTTTTTTAAACAAAACAAAACAAAACAAAAAACCCACGGTGCTGGTGATTGAACCCAGGCCCTCATGCATGCTGGGCACGCACCCCACCACCGAGCAGCACTCCAGCCCGGCAGCTTCTTCATGCTTTGTTTCCTAGGAGGGAGAAGGATGCAGAAAGCTGGCCAACTCTGAAACCAGTTCTAGCTAGACTGTGGAAGGGGTGTGTCTTTGATCCAGGCCATTCAATAAAGATATGGGGGATTGATGGGTGAAAGGGGGTCCCCAACAGTGATTAGAGGCCCCAACCAGGAGAGAAGACAGTAAAACCAAAGAGAAGTTTCCAGAAGGAAGTTTGTTGGTAACCTCTCCCTCCTCTGGCTGACCACCACTGCGAGGGTGGTACTAGGGTCACGGGGCTGAGGCTGACTTGGCTGGGAACCCGGGCCCCAGCACACTGGTTCCATCCCCCTGGACAGCTCCTCTGCGTCTGTCCTCTTCTAGAAAATAAGGACAATAACACTAGTTCTGAGAGCACTGCAGGAGCATTAGGCGACAGCCACCCCTCTCTGGCTCTGTGAATACCGAAGGTACTGAGGGGTTAGCACTAAACAAGATCCACCTGACTGCGACCCAGAGTTTCTCTACTTACTGGGCCCTGATGCCTCTTTTCGCTCAAGCTCTGTAATGCCCTGTGCCACTGGCACCCAGGAAATCTCTGGTAGATGCTGGCTGCTGTCTTCTCTGCTCTCACCAATCAACCAGTACTTGCTACCCTGTCGTGCATGCTGAGTTCTGTTTCTGTTTGAAGGGCTGAGGTTACAGGATGTATTTTCTGCTGGACGATGGGTCCCTCTGATCACCATTGGATGGTAGGCCAGGGAATGTGCACTCCTGTTTGCTTTTTACTGTTTGGGCAGCGGGAGGTCAAGTCTGGCCCAGGACTGGGCACGGTGGGTGCTCAAGCAACATTTGGTGGTGGTGGCCTGCAGGGGAGTAAGTAGGGAGGCTCAGCGGAGCCCTACGGTGCTGTCCTGGCTGCACCCCGACAAAGGGTGCCGAGGGAGCCCCAGTCACAGCTCTGTTGCCTCCAGGTGCAGCATGGTGGAGCAGAAAGATCACGGCCATGACTCCTGGGTGCCAACCCTGGCTCTGCCCCTTCCCAACCACGGACCCTGAGGCGCGTCTCTGAGTCACCCAGTGGAGAAAACGCTTCCCTGTTCCTCTGCCCCAGGCTGGGCAGAAGGACCCAAGGAGATGACAGGACTGGAAGACGTCCATAGCAGTAATGCGCCGGCCAGCCCCGAGCGCTGCGGCAAGTGCTGCCCTACGGGGCTGTGAGGAAGGCAACCCGGAGCCGCGGGAGCCTGCACTGAGGGAAGCAGCACGCAGGGACCTCAGAGCAGCAGGTCTTCCGGCCGGGCCCTGTGCACTGGGAGATGGAGCCCTGTGCCCCCAGTCAGCTTCCCCCGCAGAACTGCAGGCGGTACTGCACCCGGCCACCCAGGCTCCCTCGGCCCAGCTCCAGCCATACTCACGTCTTCATTAGTTGTCAGGTTGGAGGCGACGAGGTAAGTGTGAAACCCTGAGAGGCCCAGGATGGACCAGATGGAGAAGAAGCATATCACCAACTCCAGCACAGTGGGCCGGTCAAGGACACACACGGAGGTGTGGGCCTGGGAGCTCACTAAGCTCAGCCTTTTTCTCTCCTTTTTTTTTGCTACGGGGACTCAAACTCAGGACCCTGCACTTGCCAGGCAGGTGCTGCACCACTGAGCGACATCCCTGGCCCTCATGCAGCCTTCCCTGGAGCTACTTCCCCAGGAAGGGACACAGTCTGGGACCTTCCTATGCCCAGTCATCACTTCTCAACGGGATTACGTTCTAGCACCCCCGGAGGAGTTAAGAATCCCCTAAAGAGCAAGACGAAATCGGGATATGGTGGCAGAGGGAACCGAGGATTCCAAACACAGGGCTTAGAACACGACATGGTCCAGGACGCACGGCATCTTAAGGAACGTGCTCTCTCCCGGGCCCTCAAATCAAGGCCAGTGCCTTCTAAGAGTTCTCAGACAGCCCAGGTCCAAGGTGCCCCAATTTAGAATCAGCTCCAGCCTGGGCACAAACAGAAGCAGCTGGTACACTGGACTCCAGAGGTCAGATACGGACTGCAGCATTCCCCTGGGGGGGCCCCAGTGAAGGGGTCTTGGTTCCCACACGGGCGTCACCCAGCTGGCAAAGGATATCTCGCTGGTGTCTCCTTTAGAGTAGACAGGAAGGTGCTTCCCTGAGAGCCTGGGGAGGAAGAGACAACAGAGCACACAGCTCAGAGGGGCAGTGACCACAGCCCTGTGACCTGGCCCAGCCTGCTGGCCAGTCCCTGCTGCCTCCCTCTACCGCCCCAACTCACGCAGCGTCAGGTGGGTGACCACGCAGGCGAAGATGAAGGCCGTGAGGAAGGACAGGGAGAGAATGAACGCATAGAAGAAGCGGTAGTTCCGTCTCCCCACGCAGTTGCCCACCCAGGGGCAGTGATGGTCGAAGCGTTCTGGAAGAGGGGAAGGGGCTGCAGGTTAGTGAGGTCTGGCCCGCAGCGCAGGGGTTCAGTGGCTCCACCCCACAGCTGCGGCTCGCCTCCCTCTCACTCTCTCCAGCCAGCTGACTCCAGGCCCCTGGCCACACCCTGCCCCTGCTCCCTCCTGGCCCAGTTCCCTCCCGCCTCACACGTTCTTCTCTGTCTCTTGCTGGGGAGCATTAACTCCTCCTTCCTGTCTCAGCTGCGAAGCCACTTCCTTAAAAAGTCCCCTCTGGCCCGGCAAGACGAGCCTCTCCTGGTATCTGCCCTCACTGCTTTTTTGCAGGGCATTGCCCATGTGGGTTTTGGGACTTATTCACAAAGGTTAGAGTGGATCCTGCTCCGCTGGACCGTAAGCTCCAGGAGCGGGGCTGGGGGCCCTCACACGGCGTTGATTTCCCAGCACCCTGTGCACAGACCAGCAAAAAGTACCTGTCTGACCTACTACTCCAGCCACACGCCAACAGCCAAAGACCTGTTCCTTGCTCTAAGATGGAACTGAGGCCGAGGGAGGGGCCAGGCCACTAGGTAACCGTGGCGAGCCGGCCTCAGAGGCCAAGGCAGAGGGCTGAGCTCACATCAGCTGTATGTCCCCAGGGGCAGAAAGTCCCCGTGGGAATGTGGGTCACAAGCCTGATGCACGCCTCATGCCAAGGCTAGCGCCCTCGCAGGAGGCAGGCGGGGCAGACGCTCAGGGATGAATGACACCCACTGAGTCATCCACTTCATCACTGCCTGCCGTCATGGGTGGCTCCCCACTACCCCTTGCTTGGGGCATGCTGAGCTGGCGAGATGAGGTCACTGTCCTGGGAACTGTGCACTGTCACCATGGCTCAGCTCCCCTGGGAGCGCCTGTCTTATGACATCCTCCCAGAGGAGCACCCTGGGTCCCCGTCAGAGCTGCGTGGCCTCTGGACAGCACTGCAGTGTGGGTCAGGAGCCAGCTTCCAGTCCCACTTATATCCTCTTCACCCCACTAGCTCTGGATTCTGGTCCCTCCCCAGTCCTGGGAACCAGATCAAAGTCTGCAGTCCTGGGTGGTAAACCATTCTCTCTCAGGCCCAGACACAGCTGGGATGTTACCGCTCCAGTCTCTCCTGGGGACTTGGACCTACTGAGGTCCAGGCTTACATGAGAGGAGCAGCTGAGGCTTCTGTGTCCCCCATGCACTTCAGAGCTGAGGGGGAAGGAGTCAGCCAATCCTGGGCTGAAGCCAAGACATCACTGTTCTCAAGGGCCCTTCCCAGGCAGGGCAAATCTGGGTGAACCAGACCTGCTGCCAGCCCTGGCTATTTCAGATACTGTTCACCTTGCCCTACGTGTGACCTCCTGTCCCCAGGACTGAGTGTCTCTCAGGGATCCCTGCAGGTCTCCCACTCACCCACACAGTTGTCACAGACGCTGCAGTGTGAGGTCCGGGGCGGCCGAAACATCTTGCAGGTGAAGCAGTACTTTAACTTCACCATCTGCCCGTTGATCATCACCTCCCTCGTCCTCGGGGGTGGCCGGTATGTGGAACTGCCAGTGTTGTCTGAGGGCGAGAAGAAAGAAAGGTGGGGGGAGCCCAAGGCAGCCCAGTGCAGAAGCCCCGGTCAGAAGACGACTCAGGGGAAGGGGTGCAAAGGTAGCCTGGCATGGTGGCACACACCTGTAATCCCAGCCCTCAGGAGGCTGAGGCAGGAGGAGTACTACAAGTTTAAGGCCAGCCTGAACTACATAGCGAGACTCGGTCTCAGTCCTGACCCTGCCAGGAGTAAGCACTGTCCTCCGACTAAGGTAGGGAGGACTCTAAAGAGCTACCAGGCACTGAGGTTTCCCATGTGTCAGGCACTGTGACACAAGTTTACACTGCTGCTCACACACCTGCTGGCCTTACTCACTGCTGAGAAGGGCCACCGGAGCCGGGCTTGGTGAGGCATACGTGCAGCTAAGCAAGCCTGCACCTAGGCTCTGGCTGACAGAAGGTCCCGGACATGAAGCAACAAAGTAAGCGGCCCCGTGAGGAAACAATCAGAGCTAGAACACAAGACACCGACCCCTCCAGCAGCCTTACTGCTACTCAAAGTAAACGTCACTTATGAAAAAAGAGGGGAGCCAGCTGGGTGGCACAAACCCGTAATCCCAGCTACCGAGAAGGCTCAGCAGGAGGATTACACGTTCAAGACCAACCTGAGCAATTTATGAGTTTGTGTCAAAATTTTTTTTAAAAAGGGGGTGCTAGGTATGTAACTTAGTGGTAGAGCCTTATTCATGTACTAGGTTTAATCCTCAGCACCACAGACAGACACACACACACACACACAAAGATGGTACTCCCCTTATTTCACTGGGTTAGAACCAAGGGGCTTCACATTGAGTCATCTTTTTTTTAGGAACTCACTATGTAGCCCAGGATGGCCTCAAACTCACAGGAATCCTCCTGCCTCAGCCTCCCGAGCGCTGGGATTACAGGCGTGCACCACCACACCTTGCTATCCTCAGTCCTTTTTTATTTTAAACAGGGTCTTAATACAATGCCAAATTGCCCAGCCTGGATGTGAATTTGCCACCATCCTGCCTCAGCCTTCCAGACTATTAGGATACCAGGCACACATCTCCATACCCAATGAGATGGTTCTAAATTAATTAGATTTAGAAGACTGATAGACTGATTTTTTGTTTTTTTTTGTTTTTTTGTTTTTTTGTTTTTTTTTGAGATAGGGCCTCACTTTGTAGTTCAGGATGGCCTGTAACTATGTAGTCCAGACTGGCTTCAAACTCATAGCGATCCTCTTGCCTCAGCCTCACAAGTGCTGGGATTACGGACTTGTGCCACCATGCCCAACTCAGATTTAGAAGATAAAAACAAGGGGCTGGGGATTTAGCTCAGCGGCACAGCGCCTGCCTGGCAAGCGCAAGGTCGTGAGTTCGATTCCTGGTACCGGAGAAAAAAACAAAACAAAACAATAACAACAAAAAAGAAGATAAAAACAAATGCAATACATGATCCTGAGCAAACAAACAAACCAATCAAACAGAGAAAACCCAGCAACAAAAGACATTTGGAGGACACTGGGGAACTCTGTGAATTAAAAATTAGGGAACTATTAATTTTCCTAGATATAATGCATTATGTAGGAGACTGTCCTTAGATTTTGAGGCTACACATTAAAATATTTATGGAGTAATGTATCTAAGATGTCTGTAATATACTATGAAATGATTTTTTTTTTTTTTCTTTTGAGACAGGGTCTTGCTTTGTAGTTCAGGCTGTCCTGGACTCACTACGGAGCCCAGGCTGGCCTCAAACTCATGGCAATCCTCCTGCCTCAGCCTCCCGAGTGCTGGGGTTACAGGCATGTCCCATCATGCTCAGCTTGTGAAATGGTTTAATATGAATAAACACATACATGACATAAATAAAATACACTGTTAAAAATTAGGCAATCTGGGTGAATGTAGAGGCATTTGCTGTATTAAAGTTCCTACCTTTCTGTATGTTTGAATTTGCAAGTGTGTGAGAGAGAAAGACAGAGAGAGAAAGAAAGACAGAGATTCTGGGAATTGAACCCAGTGCCTATGTATGGAGCTACATTATCAGCCCCTTTTATTTTTTGAAACAGTTTTGCTATGTTGCCAGGCTGGGCTTGAACTTATGATCCTCCTGCCTTAGCAAGTATGTGATACCACTTCCACAAATTCAAGGCCAGCCTGTGTAACTTGGTAAGACCTTGTCTCAAAAAATAAATAAATAAATAAAAAACTGGACGTGGCGGCACATGCCTGTAATCCCAGCACTTGGTGTTATAGGCAGTTAAATCAGGCAGAAATCAGCAGGCAGAGAGAGAGGGCTGGGCACTCAAGGGAGTCAGTGCAGAGGATGTGGATGCATCAGGACTGTGGCTAGACATGCATCTGAAGAAGATTAAAGTCACAGTGGCTAGATTTACACACTTCCCTAGGGGACACACAGAAGCTTGAGATTATTAGAATCATCCTTTTTCGATTTCTCATTATCTCAACAGGAGTGGGTCATCCTCCCTCACCTACTAAGACTAAAACTAAAGACAAAACTAAGACTACAGATTATCCAATAACGTTAATGGTGTCACTCATGTGCCCTTGCTACCCCTGGAACCGTATTACCGAAGCGACTATACTTGCCATCTTATTGGTTAATCATAATTCTGACCCATGGTGTACCTGCCTCATGATTTTGCTCTGCAGAGCTTCCTTTGAGAAGTGGGCTCACTGGCGACCCATTCAGGACCCCTCCTCCTCTCTCTCAGGAGCTACTCCTATGCCCATTCCTACTCCTCATTCCTTTTCTTCAATAAATTTCCCTACTTTTTTTTTTTTTTTTGTCCTTTTGAGACAGGGTCTCGCTATGCAGTTCAGGCTGTCCTTGAACTTAACAGTTATCCTCCTGGAAACATTTTTATCCAGTCCTTGTTCACTGATGGGACCCCAATAATTTGCACAGCCTTATGGGCAACATACTCTAATAAACACTGCCAAACATGTTACTGTGATATGTTCACACTGGTTATCACCAAAATGTTGCATTTTCCGTGGGTAAAACAATGTTTTATTAGAAGATGCTCTTGGCACAAAACTTCTCAATCCTGGTTTTACCTCTTAGAAGACCTATATACGCAGAGGAATGAATACACTTAGTACACTATGACATTAGCAATAATGAATGTCATAGCTACATGGAAACTGTTGTCTCTTTTTTTCTTGGTACTGGGAATCAAACCCATGACTTTAGGCTTGCCAGGCTAGCGCTTATGACACTGACCTATATCCCCGGGCCCCTTTGTCTCTTAATATAGTTTTGTGCCAGCCTGAACTGCACTTATGCCGCTGAGCTATATCACCGGCCCAAACTTGTCATCTTAAATTTTATTCCTTGTCTCTGTCAATTGCTTAGGCCTGCTGGGCATGGTGGTGTGTGCCTGTAATCTCAGTACTTGGAAAGCTAAGACAGGAGGATTGCTGTGAGTTCAAGGTCAGTCTGGGCTACATAGGAGTTCGAGACCAGCCTGAACTACATAGCAAGATCCTGTCTCAAAACACTAAAGCCTTGTCTCTTTTATGCATTGTCTTTTGTTAAAGTTATGATAAATTTTTAAAAATAAAATTATGATAAATTTATTCAATTTTGGGTACTGGGAATTGAGCTCAGGATGTCACATTTGCCAGACAGGCCCTGTGCCACTGAGCTAAACCTCCAACCCCATGATAAATTTAAATTGAGAACACGGGAAGGTTATTTTTTGGGTTTTTTTCGATTTTCAGTTTTTTTCCAGTACCAGGAATCGAACTCACGACCTTGCGCTTGCCAGGCAGGCACTGTGCCAGTAAGCTAAATCCTCAGCCCCTAGAACATGGGAAGGTTATGATGCTTCTTTAATGGGATATTTTATGCCTGTTTTGTGCATGTTACATTTGGACTTTTTTTTTTTTTGGACTTTTTGTTGAATTTACTGGTTTCTTTCTTGAATTATTAGACAACAGCCCCCTAGGGGAAACTAGTGTTAGAGTGCCCTCTGGTGGACTTTTATGTGAAATGCTGTAAAATAGGTCTTTTTATGAAATCTGGTCTATATTAAGCTCAGGCTTCTACCTACCCTTATAGAACTTTATATAATGGTCACTCTGCCAGCTAGTTAAATGCTTTTATAGTAGCTGCCGCTCTGAAAGCACAGAACAGGTTAACCTGGCACCCAACACTTTTGGTGAATCCCCATTGAAGCCACTGGCCAATGGAATGTTGACCAGACAGGCAGATGGATACCCGGGTGTGGAGGTGCACACCTACAATCCCAGCACTTGGGAGGCTGAGGCAGGAGGATTGCTGCAAGTTCAAGACCAGCATGGGCTACAAAGTGAGCTTAAAGGCCAGCATGAACTATGTTGTGAGACTCTCTCAAAAAGACCCGAGGGGGGGGAAAAAAAAAGATAGGCAGACAGATTCCTTTCCAGAGACAGATCTCTGGTTGTGTGGACCAATGGAAACTGAGAGGAAAACTGAAGGGTCATGGCCAGGGCTACTCTCTGGCAGATACCCAAAGGTCCCTCTGTGGAAGCTGAGTCCCAACGGCTCAGCTGGGTAACCAGCAGAATAAATCATCCCCACCTGCACTCCTCAGTGAGGTGAGAAGTAACTCTTTCAGTGATCTTCTGGTATCCTCTGTCCCACAGTGACCAGAGATGATGCTGTTAGAGCCCTTTCTGAAAGCCTCTATTGAGAGCTGAGCCATCAGTATGGACTTTTCTCTCTACTAGTAAGTTAGAAACTCCAGTTTTTCTCCAACTTCTGGGAGTTAACTTTAGAATCATCTTGCCATTAGACTGCTCCTCCCTCCAGAAATCAGGCTGAGGCAGCTTGCAACAACTATTTTGCCTTTCATGGAGAAAAACAGCTATCAGAAGAACGTTTTATATTTGTGCCTTGGATATGCTAACTAAGTAAGAAAGAGACTTTAGCTTTTCTCTTCCTTCATGTGCATGTAGAAGACTACAGTTGTGCTTTTACTAACATGTGAATTGTGGTTGGTAGGCAAGGGGCATAAGTTTAACCTGTGAGCTTCAGAGACGTAGAAATTTTTCAACTTTAAAAAGTGTAGTCTTGTGTTACTGCTCAGAAAGGTTAACTAGATGATAAGGTAGATAACAGGAATGTCTTGGAGACTTCTTTGCCCTAGGGTCCAGGGCAGGATTTTTCTCTGAGCCATTTTTACCTAATTCCATCTCTAAGGTGACCTCTTTCACAGGATGAAAGTGCTGCCATTTGATCTATTTGTCTCACTCTCAAAGAATTAGAAAACAGTGGTTTAGATCTCTTGAGCTTGGTTTTGCTAGCAATGCTTCCTTCTTTAAACATGACTGTTACAGCTGGAATCAACTGTAGCTTATGCTTTTAGAAACATTTGCTAAGATTACGAGTATGAGTTTCTGGGGAGGACAGGGTCATGAGCCGGTAAAAGGCAGCTAGTCTGACCTGGCCTATCTTCTGGTTCCTCTCAACAGCTGCCACCTTCTCTGGAATGGGTAACCTCAGGGGACACCTTGGGGATAAGAAATCCAATAGAAATTAAAAGGGACGCCAATTTTTTTTTCCTCTTGCATTAATGGGAAATTCAGTATCAAAATCTCTTACTTCTTCAGAGTAAGGAATAAGCACTGAAGAATGTTGAACCCTCACATATTAAGAAAGAGCAGCTTGATAGTTTCCTGCATGTGCACATGGCCTGCTTATCCTCAGAGAAAAAAATGGAATGCAGAAGGAGGTACTGGTTACGATGCTATTTCACAAATAGATCTGTACTGTAAGAGGGGAAAAATGGTCTGAATTGCCTTATGTTCATACTTTCTTTGCATTAAAAAATAATCCTTGTGTTCCAAATGTAAATGTAAGCCAGGGGAAGACCATACACCTAGTGTTTAAGGTCTCCACTGTCACTGAGCTGAGGCTGCTCTTCCTCAACCTTTGGAACCTGAGGATGAGATTTCCCAGGCAACTTCAATCAATGGCTCCCCTACCATTACCGAGTCTGAGGCTTCCCCTACTTGCCCTTCAGGTCCTGAGGGTGGAGCTTCTAGGCCAGCCACAATGAAAGCCTCCACGAAAACGTATCCATTCTTAGTTGATTTTGTTCAAGCTCCTCAAGGACAACATCCCTTACAGGAAGTAAATGGGGATTTGAAGCTACCCACATTCATATGTCCTTTTTTCTGTGACCTAAAAACAGATCAAGCAAGATCTAGGCAAGTTTTCAGATGATCCTGAAAAGTTCACTAAGGTTTTTAAAGGACTTACCCAGGCCTATGAACCAGGCTGGAAAAATGCTACACTTAAATCGAACACTGACTTCTATTGAGAGACAATGGGTACAGACTCAGATTTTCTGAAGTGTATTACAGATACCCAGGGATACATATTTTCAGAGTGGGTTTAAATAGAGCCTAGCCAGTAATGCTGCAGAGAGAAATTACCTAGGTGACTAGATAGAGAACCTAACAGGTCACAAAGCCCGCTTTGTCCTAGGGCTGAGATTTCTTCTGGACTATTACCTGGAGGTGATAGATCTCTTTTGCAGGCTGGGATTTTAGAACTTTTTGATTCAGAGTCATTTTTAGAAAATAAGCCCTAAATAATAATTTGAAGCACTTTCACTTTCTCCCTTACTCTCTAAAAGTTAAAAAGCAGCCATTCAGGTTCTTTGATTACTGATTTAATTTTCTGCTTGGCAGTGCAGCTGGAGTCAGTCGTAGTATTTATCTGTGGAGGCATGTTTTGCTGAGGACTAGAGGCCCACTCTGGGAAGGCTCCTGATCTTCATTATCTTTCTACGCCTGAGGGGATTAGTGTTTAGTTCTTGTGCCATGGAATCACTCTTCCGTCCCTTCTCCACTGCTCTGCCCCTGAGAAGTAGTGCAGTTTGCAACAGTGTTTGGTCCCCGATAATTCTCCCCTCCGTGGGTGCTGAATTTCAGGACCAAGTTTCCAGAACGGTGAGTTTTCCTTCCCCGGAGCCCTTCTGGAGTGAAACTGACCTTCACTTATGTCTGGGTCATATTTAAAAAAACAAAAACAAAAACAACTGGTCTAGACTTAATCCTGAAACTCTGAAAGAATAAATTTAAAGTTTTAGTCCAAGTTTATCGGCCTTTCAGTCTTTAGGCAGAACTGGAGATTAACTCCTCTTCATTCTCCCTTCAATGAGGCTGACTGGTTTTTTGGGGGGCGTTGTTTTATTTTTTACATTTCTTTGTCTTTTTGGGGGAACAAGGTTTCACTACGCAGTTCAGGTTGGCCTTGAACTCACTTTGTAGCCCAGGCTGGCCTTGAACCCTCCTGAGTGCTGGGATTATAAGCATGCACCAGCACACCCAGTTGATTTTTATAGCACAGGTAAGTTCCCTGAGGGAACCTTATGAGTTTAATATGTGTGGCTATCAAAACAGCAGTTTTGGCTATCAGCTGTGACTATCAAACAACTATGGCTATCACAGCAACAATGAGAAACCTGCATAGCTAGGCATGCCAATCAGATAAACCGTGAGCCTAGGGCCTGTCTTAAATCTGTCCTTGCTTTCACAGGTGTAGAATATTTTTATTCCTTCTGATTCTTATTACAAAAGATCTCTGTTAATTGACCTACAAAAAGTTCTGATGAGTCTATTTATAGTTACAAACTTAAACACTGTAAAAGGTTTATTGTAATTCAACTTGGCCATACACATCGGAGTACACGCTGGTCTATTAACAATTGTTTTATATGTGCCTGTCTCTCCGTACAATTTGTGACTACTTACAATACTTATAGCTGTTTGAGCTCAACAATTTTTTTTCTACTTTTTGACTTTTTTTGATTTTTAAAAATATCTGTCTATAGCTTAAATTATAGATAAATGTCATTGGAGTTAAGGACATGCTTCCATCCAGGCTGCCAGCTGATCAAAATGATGTCAAGGCAGGTTTTACAAATGCAGTGCATATTGTTGTCTGTGTACAATAACTTGAGAGTCTTTCACTGATCAAGAATAATGTGTTGTTATGATCTGGTTCTCATAGTTCATCTGAAAAATTTATTATTAAATAGGGACCCATTAGACTTAAGGAAACTGTGGCACAGGACTCCCCTTGGTGAATAAAGGAGCAGCTGCCTGGAAACATTTTTATCCAGTCCTTGTTCACTGATGGGACCCCAATAATTTGCACAGCCTTATGGGCAACATACTCTAATAAACACTGCCAAACATGTTACTGTGATATGTTCACACTGGTTATCACCAAAAGGTTGCATTTTCCGTGGGTAAAACAATGTTTTATTAGAAGATGCTCTTGGCACAAAACTTCTCAATCCTGGTTTTACCTCTTAGAAGACCTATATACGCAGAGGAATGAATACACTTAGTACACTATGACATTAGCAATAATGAATGTCATAGCTACATGGAAACTGTTGTCTCTTTTTTTCTTGGTACTGGGAATCAAACCCATGACTTTAGGCTTGCCAGGCTAGCGCTTATGACACTGACCTATATCCCCGGGCCCCTTTGTCTCTTAATATAGTTTTGTGCCAGCCTGAACTGCACTTATGCCGCTGAGCTATATCACCGGCCCAAACTTGTCATCTTAAATTTTATTCCTTGTCTCTGTCAATTGCTTAGGCCTGCTGGGCATGGTGGTGTGTGCCTGTAATCTCAGTACTTGGAAAGCTAAGACAGGAGGATTGCTGTGAGTTCAAGGTCAGTCTGGGCTACATAGGAGTTCGAGACCAGCCTGAACTACATAGCAAGATCCTGTCTCAAAACACTAAAGCCTTGTCTCTTTTATGCATTGTCTTTTGTTAAAGTTATGATAAATTTTTAAAAATAAAATTATGATAAATTTATTCAATTTTGGGTACTGGGAATTGAGCTCAGGATGTCACATTTGCCAGACAGGCCCTGTGCCACTGAGCTAAACCTCCAACCCCATGATAAATTTAAATTGAGAACACGGGAAGGTTATTTTTTGGGTTTTTTTCGATTTTCAGTTTTTTTCCAGTACCAGGAATC
>NW_004955452.1:6192498-6194934 GCF_000276665.1 Chinchilla lanigera | reverse complement strand
TTTTTTTGGTTTTTTCTCCGGTACCGGGAACCGAACTCACGACCTTGCACTTGCCAGGCAGGCGCTTTTGCCGCTGAGCTAAATCCCCAGCCCCCAAGAGGTTAATTTTGATTCACACAGGTCTTACTTTAATTTGGTCTTAAACACCCAGCAGAAAAGTATAACTAAAAGATGTATGAAAACGATGCCACAGTAACAAAAACTAGACATAAATAGGGGTTCTAACTGCTGACCCCTTTTGGCAGTTTCCAGCTACACTGGAAGCTGACCACTGTTATGGTACGTTAAGGAAAAACTACAGCTCGGTAAGAGTTTTTAAATTCCTTAGCTAAAATTGTCCTTCAAAGGCACTGAACTTTCCATCTTCTTACAGCTAAAACTAGAGGGACTTATGACAAGAAGTATCGGACTTATAGATAACCTCCATCAGTAGAGGGGCCTACGAGCCAACCGGGTACAATCACTACTCCAGTCCCTTAGCGGTAGTCTCTGGACACGGCTCTTTCCCCAGCCTGCTTTTCCATTCTAGTGCTCATGCTTTGATTATACATGATTTAACTTCTTGGAAAATTATTTTATTCTTGCCCAGAGGCTGCCAAAGTCCAAGTGATCATGCAGATGAAAACAATGACAAAGGTGCCAGATTCCTTTTACCAAGACCCACTCAACTGACCTTCTAAAGAGAATTCATAACTGCTAAACTGCAACATAACTTGTAGCCAAGACCCATTAGATCAGCTCTCTGGAGGAGGCCCCTGACTACAGTTTTCCCTTTACTAACCCTTCTCAGCGCGAAGCAGCTAGATGGAAGCTACATCCTTTGCCCTCTAGTCACATGGATACCTCTTCAGAGGGGGCAATATTATAGACAGCTAAGTTAGGTAGGAATAGAGTAGTCAGTTAGACAGGGCTGGGCGCTCAAGGGAGTCAGTGCAGAAGATGAGAATGCATCAAAACTGTGGCTGGACGCACATCTGAAGAAGATTAAAGTCACAATGGCTAGATTCACACACTTCCCTAAGGGACAAACTTGAGATTACTGGTATCACCTTTTTGAGATTTCCCATCATCTCATTAGGAGTGGGTCATCTTCTCCCACCCACTAAGACTAAGACTAAGACTAAACACAAAATTAATACTACATATTATCAACCAAGGTTAACAGCTGGGTGTGGTGGCGCATGCCTGTAATCCCAGCACTCAGGAGTCTGAGGCAGTAGGATCGTTGTGAGTTCGAGACCAGGCTGGGCCAGAAAGTGAGCTCAAGGCCAGCCTGAACTTCATAGCGAGACCCTGTCTCAAAAAAAGACCAAAAAAAACCCACGCAAAACAAAAAAAACCCAAGGTTAATGGTGTCACCCATATGCCCTTGCTACTATTGGATCAATATTACCTAAGTGATTATACCTGCAATCTGATTGGTTAATCGTAATTTTGACCCACCTTGTACCTGCCTGATGATTTTGCTCTATAAAGCTTCCTGTGAGAAGTGGGCTCATTGGCAACCCATTCCGGACCCCTCCTGTCTCTCAAGAGCTATTCCTATTTTCCATTCCTTTTCTCCAATAAACTTTCCTACTCTTAAACTCCATTTTTCCTTAGAATGCATTCTTCAACTTCAGAGAACATGAATTCAGTGTATCTGACATCTAGCATTTCCTCTATATCACTGGGAAGCTGAGACAGGTGAGTCACCACAAGTTCAAGGCCAGCCTGGTCTACATGGCGAGACCCTGTGTTATGGCTTGTGTCTACATGTCCCCCCAAAGCCTCATGAAGTCATAGATGGGGCTTCTTCAGAGGTGGTTGGATCTAGAGTGTGTGACTGACTCATGGTGCAATGTTAGGATTAAGGGTGGGTGATTACTAAATTAGTCTACTGATTGGTTGGTACTGCCCTGATCCTGGTAGCCTGGACACAATATAGGGGGCAAAAAGAAGCTTATCTTGTCCTTTGCTTGCTTTTGCTGTCTTCTGCTTGCCATGAACTGTCTCTCCTCTGAGATGCCCTTCTGCCATGCCACCCTGCCCTGGACCCAGCCAACTATGGACTAAATAAAACCTCTGCAAACTGTGAGCCAAATAACCCTTCCTTCCCTTAACTTGTGTTGGGTGTTGTGTCTCAGCAACAAGAAAAGTAACTAAGATACTCTGTCTCAAAACAAACAAACAAACAAACAAACAGGCGGACATGTAGCTCAGTTGTAGCTCAGTTATGGAGCACTTGCCTAACATAGGTGAGCCCTGGAGTTCTTTTTTTTTTTTTTTGGTACCAAGAATCAAACTCAGGACCTTGCACTTGCCAGGCAGGCACTTGTGCCACTGAGCCATCCCTCCAGTCCTGTCCCTGGGTTCAAACCCTGGTACCATTAAAAAAAAAGTTTAAAAGGAAAAGAGGGGCTGGGGATTTAGCTCAGCGGCAAAGCGCCTGCCTGG
>NW_004955452.1:6191066-6192398 GCF_000276665.1 Chinchilla lanigera | reverse complement strand
TGCCAAACATGTTACTGTGATATGTTCACACTGGTTATCACCAAAAGGTTGCATTTTCCGTGGGTAAAACAATGTTTTATTAGAAGATGCTCTTGCCACAAAACTATATTAAAAGACAAAGGGTGTCAGGGATATAGGTCAGTGGCATAAGCGCTTGCCTGGCAAGCCTGAGGTCATGAGTTTGATTCCCAGTACCAAAAAAAAAAAAAAAAAAAGAGAGACAACAGTTTCCATGTAGCTATGACATTCATTATTGCTAATGTCATAGTGTACTAAGTGTATTCATTCCTCTGGGTATATAGGTCTTCTAAGAGATAAAACTAGGATTGCTTATGGTGATAACTTTTTTCTAGACTCAGGTATCTGCCTTTCTCTTATGCTCCAGCGAGTTGTGTTAAAGAGGTACATGTCAAACCAACATGAGACCACCATCAAATGATAGTTATTTCAGAACTTACGAGATGTGTATGTCATACATGTGTCACTACACTTAGAGATGCTCAGGCACCAAGCAGTCCAAACATGTCACACACTAAACATTAAAGGCTGGACATTTTAAACTTCTAAGGTACATTTATAGACAAGTGCATTCTCCTCGGCTGGGATCTGATTGAAGGATAGCAGATTGGGTGAGAGTTTCTTTGTGTTATTTGATATCTTGTGACCAGATGAAGATGTTTGACCATGAATGTTATTCTACCCCAAGATGTACATTTAAGTGTGTTGAGAGATAATGTCATCATGACTGTCATGCTGAAATACTATATGTGGCTTCTGGTCTCAAATTTTCTCTGTAAAACTATATTAACTCTTGTCTGTTAACATTCTACAGGGATTCAACTACTAAAACAAGCATGGTTGATAAGGAATAACAGTCCTCTGGCTATACTTTATATTTCAAAGTGCTTGATATTCAGATGAGATTATAAGAATTAAGCTCACTTTTCCCTCTGCACTACTGATGTAATTGATCTTCTCTTCTGGGTGTTCAACAACTAAAGTTTGGAGACTAAAACTAGAAAGAGAACTGGGCTAAGGAGGCAGCCAATATTTTGGCCCTGGCCCTCCAAGGTCAACAAGGACCCAGGACACGAGGGAACCCTTTCTACAGGAGTTTACAACTTTGGCGAGTCACCCAACCTCCTGAGCAGGGAGACTGCTGGACCCCAGAGGAAAGGAATCAACAAACGTACAGTGCGCGTAAAGAGGGTCATGAAAGGGGGAAAAGCCTGCCATGCTCTCACAGGAAACAACACGGTCAAGCTAGACCTTGACCCATCCTAGTGGCTGACACTGACAGAGGAGCTGAGAGGCTCTGTCCATGGTTCCAAA
>NW_004955452.1:6170542-6188215 GCF_000276665.1 Chinchilla lanigera | reverse complement strand
TTTGGTTTTTCTCTGGTACCGGGAACCGAACTCACGACCTTGCGCTTGCCTGCAGGCAGGCGCTTTTGCCACTGAGCTAAATCCCCAGCCCCCACCAGGGCATTCTTGAAGAACAAAGTTAAATACCTTTATCATGCCAAACATCAATATGATATGGTTGGGCATGTAGGAGCACGCCTGTAATCCCAGCACTTGGGACACTGAAGCAGGAGATCTCTGTGAGTTTGGAGGCCAGCCTGGGCTACATAGTGATTTTAGGGCCAGCCCCAACTGGGAGACCCTGTCCCAAAAACAAACAAAAAATATAACAACGCCAATTGTGATGGCACATGCCTGTAATCACAGCACTCGGGAGGCTGAGGCAGGAGGATCGTTGCAAGTTCAAGACCAGCCTGGGCTACAAAGTGAGCTCAAGGTCAGCCTGAACTGCATAACAAGACCCTGTCTCAAAAAGATAGACAGACAGACAGACAGACAAACAGATAAACAAACAAGCAACAGTACATAAGATAGCCTGATTTTGGTGCAAAGGTAGAAATGGTGACCGACAGAACAGAAGAGAATCCAGGAACAGCCCCAACTTGTGTATGATCATATGGTTTATGACAAAAGCTACAGTGGTGCATTAACGGAAAATGGTGCTAGAAATAAAATGGGGGTGGGCTAGGTACGTCCCTTCCTCCCACCAAACACAAATTTCAAATCCAGATGGACTACAGCTCTAAATGGCAAAGTTTTAGATAAAAAAAAAAATCACACACACACACACACACACACACACACACACACACACACACACATTTTCATGACTCTAGAACAGCCAAAAAAAATTTTATGTATTTATTTATTTATTTTTTGTACCAGAGATCAAACTCAGGACCTTGCGCTTGCCAGGCAGATGCTTATGCCACTGAGCTATATCCCTGGCTAGAACAGCCAAAATTTTCTTAAATAAGACATAAGGGAAGCCGGGTGTGGTGGCGCATGCTTGCAATCCTAGCACTCAGGAGGCTGAGGCAGAAAGATTACCATGAGTTGAAGGCCAGGATGGTCTACATGGTGAGTTCAAGGCCACCCTGAACTACACAGGGAGACTGTCTCAAAGAAAGAGAGAGAGAGTGCAAGGGAGGGAAAGAAGGAAGGAAGGAAGGAAGGAAGGAAGGAAGGAAGGAGAAAGAAAAGAGAGAGAGAGAAAGAAAAAGAAAGGAAAGAAAGAAAGAGAAGGAAAGAAAGAGAAGGAAAGAAAGAAAGAAAAAGAAAGAAAAAAGGAAAGAAAGAAAGAAAGAAAGAAAGAAAGAAAGAAAGAAAGAAAGAAAGAAAGAAAGAAAGAAAAAAAGAAAGAAAGAAAGAAAAAGAAAATTTAGGACGTTTTCTTCAGGTAAAGATGTAAGATTGAAAAGGTAACTTCAGGGCAGAAAAAATATTTGCAATATATTTATTTGACAACGGATTTATATCTAAGATATATAAAGCATTTTTATAAGTCAGTAAGAAAAAGTCAGACAACTGAATACAAATGTGGAAAAATACATTAGCAGGCATTTCATGAAACAAGGCATCAAGCCAGGCTTGGTGGTGCACACCAGTAACCCCAGCACTCTGGGAGGCTAAGGCACAAGAATCACAAGCTCAATCCCACCATCAATGTGAGCAAGACCCTGTCTCAAAATAAAAAATAAAAAGGCCTGGGGATGTGGCTCAGTGTGAAGGCCCCGGGTTCAAACCCAGTACAAAAAAAGACAGAGACAGATAGAACTGTCCAATTGTCAATACACACACAAAAAAGTGATTGAGCTGGGTGTGGTGGTGCACATCTATAATCCCAGCAGTCAGAAAGCTGAGGCAGGAGGATTGCCAGGAGTTCAAGGCCAGCCTAAACTACATAAAGATACAAACAATAACAACAACAAAAGTGCTTGTATTCATTAGTCAGGAAGGAAATACAAATTAAAACCACAATATACTACTATTAAACATGCACCAAAATGGCCAAAATTAAAATATCAAGTGTTGGCAAAAAAAAAAAAAAAAAAAAAGCAACTAGAAATCCCGTGTGACCATGTGGACAACTGTTTGGCAACAGCCACCCAAGCAGAGCATCTGTACACCCAGCATCCCACTCCTGGCACCTGCCTGGGGGAGCTGTGTATCAGAAGACGCACACCCAAAGACATGCACGGGAACCTGCACAGCCAATCTCTGTGACTTCCCAAATGGTCCAGAAGTAGAACAGATTAGAAATATGTACGTATCCACACCACAGAATTCTATACAGCAAAGCCAGGCATGGTGGCGCACGCCTGTAATCCCAGCACTTGGGAGGCTGAGGATGGAGGATCGTTGTGAGTTCAAGGCCAGTCTGGACTACATAGTGAATTCAAGGCCAGCCTGAACTGCATAGTAAGATTCTGCCTCGAAAATTAGATAGATAGATAGATAGATAGATAGATAGATAGACAGATAATCAGTCTGTACAGCAATGAGAATCAACAATCCTCCACTACGCACAACAATATGAATAAACCTCAAAAGATTGTGTAAAAGGAAGAAGCCAGATACCTAAAAACAATAAACAGGCAAAACCCAACAGGATTACTGATTAGAAATAAGGGCCGCAGTTATCTCTAAAGGGGAACAGTGAGTGGAAGGGGTCACTCCCAGGATGGTGGCTATAAACTCCCGCGGTCTGCATGCTGATCCCATGTGTAGTAGTCAGCTTGGGAACATTCACGCAACAGAACACTGATAACGGGCAGATTTTGGGTAAGTCCCTTATACGTCCATTAAAAGGAAAAAAAAAAAGAAAGAAGGGCTGTAGTAACTTATCGAGGGACCTGTAGCTGGTATGCTGGCAGAGCAGAATCTGAACCCAGGTCTGCCACATGCAAAGCCCAAAACCCCACCCACTGAGCCTTGCAGAACTCGTCACAGAGGACCACAGTCTCCGGAGGAGTGGGTCCGTCCCAGGCACAGAGTCACACGCGGCAGCCTGAGGCCCCGGGCCCTCAGCGGCTCCCAGCTTGGCTCGCACTGGATGACGTCTCCAGCTGGCCACCTGCCGCCAGTGATTATTCACTGCGTGCTGCCAACGTGCCAGGCACTACCACAGGTGACTGACACGTACTGGTGAGGCACAGACTCCAGCCTCACATTTCCACCTGACAAAGGGATCTCTGTTAGGCTGTTTCACAATCATCTTTACCCTAACATGTTCAAAACGCAGCAAAGCATCCGAGCATTTCCTCCTGAGCACTGGCAGCATGAGCTGGGTGTGGTGGCGCACAGCTGCAGTCCCAGCTACTCGGCAGGCTGAGGTGGGAGGACTGATCAAACAGCCTGGGCAACACAGGGAAACACACTTACACACACACACACACACACACACCCCAACACACAGAAACCTGGCCGCATGGTAAAGGGTAAGGGCTCCGAGGCCACGGGACACACTCTGAGACCTGGCTTTGTCACTGGCTGGCTGCATGTGAGTCTGGGTCAAGTGAACTTCTCTAAGCGTCTTTTTCACCTGGAAGACAGTAGGACCAGGCAGAATAGTGAGTAAATCCTGCCTCTGCTTCTTTTTTTTTGTCTTTTTGAGACAAGGTCTCGCTATGCAGTTCAGAAAGGCCTTGAGCTCACTTTGTAGCCCAGGCTGGTCTCAAACTCGCAACAATGCTCTCCTGCCTCAGCCTCCTGAGTGCTGGGATTACAGGTGTGCGCCATCACGCCTGGCCCTCCACTTCTTATTGGCTGCGTTTCTCTTATGGTACAATTTGCTACAAGTGTGACTTGGAAAATCACTGAACTACCCCATGCTTGTTTCCCCAGTCACCGAAAGGAATAATAATAGTACCCACCTCAGTGTTGTTTGGGAGTTCACAGAACTACTGAGGAAGGAATCCTGCCCCTCAAGGCAAGATTACACTTGTCACCTGCATGCGATCGCTGAGACTCATTCAGTGAGGATAAATGACTTGTCCTGAGCTGGGAGTGTAGCTCAGTGGGACAGTGTTTGCCACGCACGTGCGAGGCTCTGGGCTGAGCCTCAGTATCACAATCCATAAATCAGTCACTGCCTTGCCAAGGCCATACAGCTAGTACATGACCGAGTCAGGAGGTGAGCCCAACATTACAAACTGCGGGCCTAAGGTCTTTCAGTAACTTTACAGTGTCATAGCAGGTGCTGTTTTTACTCCCTGCCTGGTTCATTATTTTTGCTGATGCCATAACCCAGGAACTGGAAGGAACCTCAGGGAGCATTTAAAACAGACCCTGGTACATGGTAAATTCTTGAAAAGTGTTCCCCTTGCTGACTTCCTCCGTTCTAACAAGAAAACAGAGGCCCAGAGAGGTTAAGGGTTTGCCAGGTCACACAGTGCAGTCTCAGTCCTGAGGCTTCTTTGCAGTCTCCCTCTTTTGCCTCCTGCCTGCCTGGCCAGTTGCCAAGTCTGGCCTGGTCCTTCCTTCATAACCCTTCACCCTCCACCCCCATCACCCCAACACGCCAGGCTGTAATCACCACACAGCCTCCCGGAAGAATCTCTGCCCCCAGCACCTCAGCCTTTCATCCCTGCCCACACACGCTGACGCCTCCTCTAAACACCCCTTCCAAGTCGCTTCCTAGCTCAAACCCCCTCACTGGCCTCCCCTGAATCAGAAGCTCAAGGACAAACTTCGCATCTGGGACCCAACCGCCCTTCCCCGAGTCCCCGTGCCTTGGCCTTCCCGTCCCCACCCCAAGGCTCACCAGGACTCTCAGCCCTTCCTGTTTTCTTGGTCCACGCCAGCCCCACACAGAGCACTGGGCTCACCCAGCACTGCCGGATGCCGTGGCGGGACTCGAGCGCATACCGTCTCGCTGGGAAGGCTGGAGGGCCTCAGAGCAGGGACAGTGCAATAATGGGCAGGCCTGAGCCTATGAACTACGGGGCAGGTGACGGCAGAGAAACACGTCTTGGGATGAGGCGGGCCTGGATTCAAATCCTGACTCTCCCATGTATGAGCAAGTGCTTAGGAAAGTTCCTTCAGCTCTGTGCAGCATGTGCAGATGGACAGGAATGAATGACATCTACCTGCGAGGTTGCAAGGATTGGAAACAGCACACACAATGGCACTGCCAAGAGGTAAGCTCTTACTAGCACTGTTTGCCCGACACAGCAGGGCACAGGCTCTGGAGTCTGAATCCTGGTTAGAATCCCACCCACTTGCCACTCCAGGGAGTCCTTTCCCCTCTCCGAGCCTCAGTTCCTTCAGCCATAAAACAGAGATGGGACGGCCACAGGGTTGTGGTGAGGGCTGCGTGGGCCACTGGGCAGTGCGGGTGACACTCAGGCCACTGACCTTGGTCCTGAACACGCCAGGGAGCTTTACCATCTCCTTCCAGGCTGTTAATGCTACTGCACACCCAAGCCTGAATGCTGTTCCATGTCCCCAGGGTCCCCGCTCCTGGCCACGTGCCCACTGCTGTCTCCTAGACTTGGACACAGGCTTGGCACAGACAGGCACGCTGGTACGCATCTCCACCCAACTGGTCACTAACTGAGCAAAATGGGTCACTAACCTCTCTGTATCTTCATCTGCCAAAAATAATATAAAATATAATGGACTCTACCTCAGAGGCTGGCTAGGAGGATCAGGTTAGAATTCACCAAGTTTGGCTTAGCAAAGAGTCTAGCACCTAACAAGAACTTGCTACAGGTTGGCTGTCCCTTACCCAAACTTGGGACTTCATCTGCTTGTGATCAGAAGTGTTTTGAATTTCAGACTTTCTCAGATTTTGCAATCTGTGCATATGCATGTGACACCTTAGGGACAGGACCCAAGTCTGAACATGAAATTCACTCATGTTTCATATTCACCTGGTACACATAAGCTGAAAGTAATTTTATACAATATTTTCAGTGTGCCTGCGTTTTGACTACAAACTGTCATACGAAGTCAGGTGTGGAATTTTCCACTTGTGGTTTCATAACAGCTTCAAAAAGTTTTGGGTTTTGGAGTATGTTGGATTTTAGATTTTCAGATTAGGGATGCCCAGCCTATAAATATTAGCCAGACATGGTAGCACATGCCTGTAATCCTAGCACTGAGAGGCTGAGGCAGGAGGATCACAAGTTTGAGCTCAGACCAGGCAATTTAGTGACTGAGCAAGAACCCCTGACTCAAAATTTAAAATAAATAAATAAAAAAGAGCTGGGGATGTAGCTCAGTGTGAAGGCCCTGGATTCAGTCCCCAACACACACACACAAACTACTCACTGTTCTATGAAATACTATGTCACACATAACTGAATTATAAAGAAACCCTCAGAACACAGTGCATCTGAGAATGAGGACAGCCACAGGCCCTCTTGAGCTTGAGAGAAGTTACTGAAATCTTCACTGGGTCCCCAGTGGCCCTTCCCAGGGCAGAGGGGAGCCCAGCCCCCACCCCCCGAGGCAGAGAGGGCACAGCCTACAAACACGCTCGGACCTCGGGCAGCAAGGCCTCTTCCCCTCTACAACTCTAGAAAAAGGAAGTGAAGCTCTGCAACCACAACTGCCGAGAGCCAGGGAGGTGGTGAGAGGTGCAGGAGAGCAAGGGAGCCATCCGGGTGGAACGGCAGTCACTGGAGCTGGGTCAAAGGAGGCTGCGCAGGGCAGCCGTCGCACGGCTCATCCCCAGACCAAACACTGCTGAGCAGACACCGCCCCAGACTCGGCCTCAGAACCTCTGCCCTGCTCCTCCCTGCAGCCACCACCACTGGCAGCTGCCCAGGGCCCAGAGCAAGTCCACTGGCCATTCCCCACCGAAAGGCTCACGGTTTCAGCAGCAGCACAGGACTGTCAAGGTGCTGACACTGCCCATCTCCCTGGATCACAGGGAACACTTGGGGCTGGGCAAGTGGATGTGTGCCTAGGTTCACAGAGGGGCAGCCGAGTCCATGCCAACAGCAAAGGTAGGGCTGAAATTAGAACCCATGTCTCCCAAGGCGTTTGTGTGCTCCTTCTTTCAAACATGACTGCAAGATTTTAAATAATAATAATAATGATAATGATAATAATAAAGGGCTGAGCATGTATCTCAGTGGGAAGCCCCTGGGTAAAAATCAAAAAACTTGTTGAAGGAAGAATAGTGATTTTTTTTTTTTTTTTAAATCTTTTTGAGACAGGGTCTCACTGTGCAGTTCAGGCTGGCCTTGAGCTCACTTTGTAGCCCACGCTAGTCCCGAACTCACAATGATCTTCCTGCCTCAGCCTCCCGAGTGCTGGGATTACAGGCGTGTGCCACCACGCCCGGCTAAGGAATAGTGATTATAAAATATGCTCCTTGCCTTTAGGAATCTAAGTTCCAAATCCAGGGCTCTTTCGCTATGTCCTCCTCTTTCCCAAGAAGAACAAAGGTGCCCTCACACTACTGAGGCCCTTCTACTGCCTTTCCAGATGGGGAGCCAATGCCTACGAGGATCCAGCTGGAGAGGAGGGTTCAACCTCTTTGAACAGCTGTGGGAAGCAAATGAAGTTCTCTATACCCACTGCCTGATCAAGGCGCATCCTGGGGCCTCCTCACTCCAAGACAGGTTGAATAGCCAAGGCTGCCACTGAAGGCCCCCAGGACTGGCCCTGGGTTACTGAGGAGGTTGGGCCTAAACCCAGGGCCTCATGCATGCTCAGTGGTATGGTTTGGGTCTAAATGTCCGCTCAAAGCCTCATGCAGTCATAGGTAGGGCTTTTTCAGAGGTGGTTGGATCTAGAGTGTGTGATGCTAGGATTAAGGGTGAGTGATTACTAAATCAGTCCACTGATTGGTTTGGCACCACCCTAATCCCAGTAACCTAGACAGAGTATAAAAGGGGCAGAAAGAACCTTGCTTGCTTTGCTACCTTCTGCCCACCATGGACTGTTTCTTCTCTGCAATGCCTGTCTGCCATGCCGTCCTGGCTGGAGTCAGCCGACTATGGACTGAAACCTCTACAAACTGTGAGCCAAATACACCTTTCCTTCCCTAACTTTGGGTGCTGGGCATTTTGTCTCAGCAGTGAGAAAGGTAACTAACACACTCAGCAAGTGTTCTACCACTGAGCTGCACCCACAGCTTGAGTCAGCCGCCCCAGTGCTGCCCCCTGTGGAGGAAAGAGCTGCAGGGCTATGGTCTCCAGGCTGCCAGGCCCAGCTCAAGGTCAGCCACAGAACCCAGGACTCCAGCTGGGTCACCACTGCAGTTCTTCCGGGAGGTTCATGCAGCCCTTACCCCTATCAAGCTTAGGGCTAGGGCTGAGGATACGGGAAAAGCGTGGCCTGAGGGCAGAGTTACACAGAGCAGCATGGAACCCAAAGGTCAGGTGAAAGGGACAGTGAGTCAGTGCCACTGTGGGTTACTCCGGAGCAGCCTGATCTCATCTGGGAACCTGACTACTTGTCAGCCTGTGACTTTGAGGAAGCTGCTCTGCCTCTCTTTGGAGCCTCAGTTTCCTCACCTCTACAGTGGGTAATAAAAATAACCACTGTGTCAGATTTTAAGAGATGACAGAATATCAAGGTCTAACCCAGAGCCAGTCAATTATGACACTGGTGTCTATACATAATGCCTTGGGAGTGCAGAGGGGAAAAGCAGGGTCAAGCAGGACGAGGCAGGCAAGGAAGGGAAAGAACTGACAGTGCCGCTGGATCAGAAAGAACGAGGCAGCAGGCTCACCCGGGGAGGCGGGCAGGACGGTAGAGGGAACAGCATGAGCCAGCAAAGGCACACACTCCCGGGCGCAGGGCTAGGCTGGGGTGCTGGGGGCGGGTGTATGTAGGGACAAGGGGAAGGCGGGCTACGGGGCCTGTCCAGCAGGGGGCGAGCTCAGAAGGCTGGAAGATGATTTGTTTCTGCCACCACTAAGCCACGCTGAACTGCGTGATCAGAAAATTATTCTCTTCCCAACTCACTGTCAAGCCTTTGATGCCATCAAAGGAAAGTCTCAGCTTTTACTGCCTAACACTGCGAACCTCACAAGCCTCAAAGGGACCCTTTCCACAGGCAATGTAACCAGCGGGACAGCTGTAAGGTTGTTTTTGCTTATCTGAGTATCTTCTACCAGGGCAAAGTGGTTTTCCACTTACAGAGGTGATACAAGTTTTCTTTTTAAAATATAGTTACTCATTGCCCAAGGATAAGGATACATTCTGAGAAATGTGTCATTATGTGGCTAGTGATTTCCTCCCTGTGAGAACATCACAGAAGACGCTTGTACAAACTAAGACCCATGACACCATCAAGCAATATAATCTTATGTGAGTACAGTCACACATGAGGCCCACCACTGACTGAAATATTGTTATGGGTAGATATGTGTATTTAAAAGTGAGTTGTTTAGCTGGGTGTAGTAGAATACACCTGTAATCCCAGCACTTGGGAAGCTGAGGCAGGAGGACCACCTCGAGTTCCAGGATAGGCTGGGCTATATAGTGGGTTCAAGGCCACTACATAGGAAGACCCTGACTCAAAAAAAGAAAAAAAGACTTGGTGACTATTTCCAAAGGAAAGTCTTAGGTCCGGACGTTCTGGCCCCTACAAGACTGACTTCGCCCTTCCGAGGGAAATCTCCCGAATCCTCACAATACTCCACATGCTCAGCCGACGTGGCTCGCTCAGTGCCCCGCATCTGTCCTTCCTCCTGCCACTTCCGCCTTCTCTTTGTTCCGGACATTAATCCACCCAAACTTCAGTGTGGGCTCCACTATCACCTGTCCAGGTCCTCCAGGTGGTGGGTACTCCCGATCCCTCCAACCATCTTGCAAAGCCCGGCCTCACCACGGAGGCCTGTCAGGCCTTCCACCCCGCACTGCCCTAGGCTGGAAAGCTGCAGCGGGCAGGACACACACCAGCCCGCATCCCTCTGTGTAAGGACAGCAGAGAATCACTCACACTGGGCCTCACCAGGAGACCCCTGACAGCCTTTCAGCCTGTCCCGGGGGGAAGCATGGAGGGTTCTGCAGAGGCTCCTGTTCTTTAGTCATTCATCCATCCTTTCCCTGAGCCTTCTACACAAGGACAAGGGGAGTAACACACATGCGTCCCACACTGCAGGGGAAAGAACGAAGCAGTACTGACGACGCGGCACGGGGCCAGAGAAGGAGGCGGTGGGACTGTGTGACGGAGGGCAGGCTCCACGGGGCTCGGGGTGCGGGACACCAACGTGGAGACGGAAGGACGAAGGGAATGAGTCTCTGCTGTCTTCTCTGAAGGCAAAACAAGATGCCTGGGAGGGAGGGTGCGCGCTGCACGCTGCTCCTCCACTCCCTGCCCTGTGACTGCGGCTCGGAGCCTGCATCACTCACTGGGTTCACAGGGCTGTCCACACACAGGGCTGGGAGGGATGGCGGGTGGGAGGCACAGAGGGCTCGGTCAAGCTCTCTCCAAACACAGGGATTACTGCTGTCATCGTTACTGCGCAGCTCACAGGACGCCAGAGGATTCCGGGCTGCCCCCAGCCCTGAGTCTGGCTAAGCTGAACAATAATCCTGCCTCACAATCAGCCCTGACCTGAAGGGGAGGAGAAACCGGCGGGTGCCAAGTCACCGCAGCTGCCAGGTAGACCGGCCCAGGTCCGACAGAAGGACACTGAGAAGCTGAGTCCTGGGGTCGTGTGGCCCAGGTGTGGGAGAGAAGGAAGTCGCACGGGGAGAGACATAGCTGAGGGTGTGGCTGTGGACAGCTCGGCACAAGAAGGCGACAAAGAACAGCCCAAGTTCCAGGGAACATCCTCTCCCCGCCGGCCCCCTCCCAAGCTGCTGCACAGAACTACTGAAAGGATTTCCAGCGGTGGATACAGAAGGGCTCTGACATTTACAGGCCACTAGATCTCTACAGGGCCAGCTGGGCATTTAAAAGCCTCTGTAAACACCATCCTGTTAGGGGAAGGAGCCAACCGCAGACCGGAAACCCCCGAGGTGTGAAAATACACACGTCACTTCTCAGCAGGAAGGAGCTGGGTGGGGCAAACTGAGATTAAGGCCTCAGCCCAGCCCCAGGGCCCAGTGGCCTAAGGAACCCACACAGCAGGCAGGGAGGAATCAGGGGTCACCCAGGGTGCCTGCCAGCCAGCCGCACACACCTTTCTGCTGTTCGTCAGGCCCTGCTAACCTGCTCACCACTCTGGGCTTTTCCCTTTTCTGCTGTGCAGACCCTTGTCGTCCTACCGCAACATGTGGGATGCACGGCCTGCGCTGACCACCCGTCTAACTGAGCCACGCCCACTGCACCCCTCTTCTCCCAGACCCCAGCCCGGGCCATGGAGGCTGTGGGCCTGGGCCTCTCTGCTCAGACGTACCTCTGTCACAGGACCTCCTGTGGCCACACTGGAGACCGACTGCTCTCCTCCAGCTCTTTCTTCTCTCCCCATTCTCTGCGTCTGTCTGACAACCGACGTACCTAATGATTCGCTCTCAGTCCCTCTCCTCCCCTAGGATGTCACCCCCATGAGGAAAGGATTATCATCAGTTTTATTCACTGTCATAGCACCAGCGTCTAGAAAAGTGCCTGGTACACAGTAAATGTTTGATGACTGACTGAATGAATGAGGGTACATGACTGTGTAAGAGCAGGGGTTCTAGCCAGACTGCCTGTGGCTTTACCCCAATTCTTCCATTTACCATGCGATCCTGAACCATTTACTTCACGTCTCTGTGCCCCAATTAAATTGATCAGTAAAAGGGGATAACAGCAGTGCCCACTCCATAGGATCGCTGAGGGATTCAATAAGATCAAGATATAAAAAGCTTAAAATGGTGCCTGGCTCCTAGGAAGGACTCAGTTCCATGCTGGCTGCCAGCACAGCCCTCACTGCTAGCATTTCTTGCATATTTACATGGTCATTTGTTTATCAGCTGCCTCTCTCTACGCCAGTGTCAGCTCCAGCCTGCCTTGTTCACTACTCTGTCCCCAGTCCCTAGCAAAGTGTAGGAAGAGGAAAGCAGGGCTCCCCCCAGGGAACCACGCAGACAGCTTTAAGCCTCACCGATCTGTTTCTCCAGGGCAGCTGCTTCACAGACTGTGGCCCGGGGCAGGATCCCAGGGTCCGTGAAACTCGTCTGCAGCAGGCAGCTCATGACAAAGAAGAAGAGGATGGCAGCAATGATGGGGATGGCGAGGGTCAGCTTGTTGGCTAGGTAGGGACAGCTACAAGGAGAAATGGAGAAAGCACGATTAGCAGATATCCCAAAGGCTCCTGGGCTTCTCCCTGCATAGCCACCCCCACCCCCCATAAGTGCCTGGGTCAGACATCACTAATCGATCATTATACACACACCCCTAGCCCCGGGCAGGTGTGACCAACAGATCCCAGCATTCTTTTTCTCTCTTCTTTTCTTCTTGAGACAAGGTCTCCCTATGTAGTCCAGGCTGGCCTTGAACTTGTGATGATCCTCCTGACTCAGCCTCCCAAGTGCTGGGATTACAGGCCTGCACCATCATGCCTGACACCAGCACTCTTTCTTTTTAAGAGACAATTTCAGGGTTTCATTTTGCTATGTTGTTTAGACTGGCTCCAAACTCCTAGGTTCAAGCAATCCTCCCACCTCAGTCTCCTGGAAAGCTGGGTCTATAGTTGCACCCCTGTACCAGCTTTGACCCCAGCGCTCTTAACCCCAGCATTTATCTGAAGCCTCCAAACCCCTCTAAACCCAGAGCTCGAGGCAGCCACTGGCAATGAGGTGGACCGTGGCCACCTGGGATGAACCATCCACGGCAACGCTGATCGACTCACTCATTCAGTCACTCCCTCCACAAATATTTACCGGGTTCTCTTTTGTGCCAGGCAACACTTTCAGTAAGCAGCAGGAATAATGGCCACAAATAGGACACCAGTCCCTCCCCCGTGCGGCTCATGGTCTAGTGGGGAAGAGAGACCTGTGAACAGGGAATTGCCACTCGGGGTGACGCGTGCTCTCTCAGGGGAGGGAAGACAAGGAGAGGAAAGGTTCCTTGAAGGAGATAATGCAGAAGAACAAGCACAGGGGTGAGTTCAGCCACTACCACTGTCACCGGGGATGTAACCCTAATGGGGTCTGTTGGGGGCCTCTGGCCCGAGCTGGTTCAGGGAACAACCTATGCCTGCTGGATGCCCAGGCCTCTTCTCTCCCAGGCAGGCGGCCGAGCACAGGGCTCCACATCCTCTTCAGGCCCCCTCCTCCATCTCCAGGCTGGAACATTCTACACATTCCGTACACGGTAGGGGCATGGCTTAAAGATGGAATAAAGCCATCAGGGCCCTCTGAGGCCAGTCTTCTCTGTTGTCACTCCATTGTCCACCTAGAGGCCAGAGGCACATTTTGGAAATGTAAATGAGATCTTTGCCTGACACTCTTAAAAGGCTTCCCATTTTGGGGCTGAGGATTTAGCTCAGTGGCATAGCACCTGCCCGGCAAGCGCGAGGTCATGAGTTTGATTCCTGGTACCGGACAAAAACCAAAAAAAAAAAAGCTTCCCATTTTATATATATGGTGGGTTTGGGGGGAGTTTTGTTTGTTTTGCAGTACTGGGGATTGATGCAAGGATGCTCTACTACTGAACTGCACCTCTAATCCTGTTTACTTGCTTACTTGCTTAGTTGTCTGTTTGTTTGTTTAGTGGTACAGGAGACTGAACCCAGGGTCTTTGAACTAAGCTATATCTGAGCCCTTTTTTAGACACAGTCTCCTGTAAATCACTATATTTCCCAGACTGGGCTAGTGCCTGCAATCCTCCTGCCTCAACCTCTCAGAAGGCTGGGATTACAGGAATGTGCCACTATGATCCACTTCCAGCCCTTTTTTATTTTGAAACAGGATCTCAATAAACTGTCAAGGCTAGCATCAAACTTGCCATCCTCCTCTCTCAGCCTCACAAGTTGCTGCAATCACAGGAATGTACAGGGCTGGGGATTTAGCTCAGCGGCACAGCGCCTGCCTGGCAAGCGCGAGGTTGTGAGTTCAGTTCCTGGGAAAAAAAACCAAAACAACAAAACCGGAAAAAAAAAAAAAAAAGGAATGCACAACTAAGCTCAATCTCACTAAATTTTAAATAAAACTCAAACTCCATATCACAGGCTTCTAGGCCAGGTATGATCTGGACCCTCCTGAAAGTTTCTCCAGTGTCATTCCATGAAACTCTCCCCACCCCCTCTACTCCCGTCACAATAGCTTCAAGGCAGGTCTCAGTGACTCTTGCACCTCAGGGCCTTTGCACTTGCTGTTCCTTTTCTCTCGAATATTCATCCTTTTTCGGAAGAACCTTCCTTGACAACTCCATATACAGCAGACCTCCCTAATACTCTTTATTTCCTGCATGTTATTTACTAAAACATTAATTGCTGATGCGTTGGGTGCCTTTTCCCAAGGACACAAGTTCCTCTGAGGGTACAAACTCTACCTTCTTGTTCACTTTACATTCCCAGCACACAGCAAGTGAGCACCCGGATCAAGAAGGTACCCAGTAAATAACTGAAAAACGAACAAACCACGTTCATTCTTGCCACAGCACGGAACATAGCTACCATCCTTTACGGGCTTACTATGTACCAGACACTGCTGTCATCCCTAAGTTATTATTGACAACATCTGAACTACAGTTACCGTGTGCCAGATTTTACACTGAGCAAGTCACATGCACATTCTCATCATCTCTTTACCATGGCCCTCTGAACTTAACGCTCCTCACTTTACAGATGGGAAAACGAAAATTCAGAGAGCCTAAGTAACCTGCCCAACATCACACAGCTCAGGAGTGCTGAAGTGGTTTTCCAGCTAGGTCTGGTTTTGAGGCCCATTATATATATCCCCCCATACCCTACTTTAACTGCTGTCCTTTGCTACCCTTCCTCTGGAGCCAGAGCGGACCTGATGGGTGGGGAGCTGCTGGTTGAAAGATGACTGCTGAGAAGACTGAGACAGCCAAGGTTCCAGGAGCCAGCACAGAAGCAGGCAGCAAACCCAAAAGCCTCCATCTTCAGATGCCCTGGCGTGCAGGGAGGAATAGCCAAGGCCCACGCCGCCCAGTGGCCACACTCGCTCCACACTTCTCACTGCTCCTCGCTCTGACCCCCAAACAGAACCAGCCCGGTGGTGCGACCCGCAGGGCAACTCATCCAGTTCAGTACAACCGAACACCTCTGCCAGGTGTGGTGGTGCACGCTTGTCGTCCCAGCACCCGGTGACTGAGAGAGGAGGGTCATGAGCTCGAGGACTGCCCAGGCCACCTAGCAAGTTCGCAGCTGACCTGGACTATAGCTCGAGGCCCTATTTCAGAACAACACAAACAAACAAAAGCAATCAGAGTTCTTTTGGGGAGGGAGAAGACTTAAAATCTGAGACTTAAAGGGCTTCCAGGAAACATCAAGCCATAGCTTCCTGATTTTCCCAAGGGGGACTCCTGGGCCCACAGCTGAACTGAAGATCACTAGCCAGCCAATGACAGAGCTCCCAGCAAATGATCTGTCCATTCATTCAACAAGTATTTGCTGTACCGAGCACCCACTACATACCAGGCACTGGTTCTAGGCACTAGAGGTACAATAGTGAGAATACCCTGCTTTCACGCACAAAGACAGGCAAGAAACTATCAAACAATATATACACAGTGCAGATGCACAGGAGGAGTAGCATGAGGCTACCAGAAGGCAGAGTATTCAAAATAGTGCAAAGGCCCTGCGGCAGGAGTGTTCAGCAGCCTGATAAACCTGGAGGGGAATGTGCAGCAGTGGAGTTGGGGCAGACAGAGCGGGACCAGGGTCAGAGGAAGCCCACTTTCAGAGTCTAGCTCTGGAGAGTGGTGAGGACTGGGGTCTGACTTAGAATTAAAGCAACACACTGGCTGCTGTGTGGGGGTGGGAAGTAGGACAGAAGCCCAGGGCCCTGCTGGGAGGCCTGTACAACAATCCGCCAAACTAACAAGGAAGCAGGGAAGGTCTGAGCGAGCAACTTGCACCATCTCTCATCCTCCTGGTCCCCAGTAAGGGCATTTCCACCACTCCGCATCCTCACTGGGCTTTAGTACCAGTCTGGACCCAGGGGAACTCTAGGCCCCAACCAAACCCTACTGCAAAATCTACCATCCAAGTGAGGAAAAGAAGAGATAAAAGGCAAAATGATTTACAAGCTCTCACCTTACTTCCTCCCTGGATGGGGGCAAATCAATCAGTGGTAAAGCCAGAGAAGGTCCAGCTTCTGAACTGACTGAATCTCACACTGCAGGGCCACAGGGCCAACCACAGCAAGTACTGCTTCCTCCTGCCTCGGCTACAGCCCAGAGGTGGGTGGGCTGTGAAAAAGCTGCTTCCACAACACGGCCCATGAGGCTGGCTGGGCCAGGTGGATCTGAAACCCAGCACAGAGGTCATGCTATGGGCTGCGGGCACCAGAGCTTCTGCTTGCAAATCATCCCTGAACTTTTTATACACCCTGACTCAGAGAGCAAGAGAAGAGTAGTGGAAGGTGAAAAGGAGAAGCCGATTTATAGGAAGGCTTCACCTTGCTTCAAGGGGAAACCCGAGGTTGCAGACACATGATCTGGCAACTGGGAGCTGGTGTCTCCGTGGTATCTCACCATGGACACACGCCCTTGGGAAGTGCTTTTTGGTGAACACAACAAGTAGAGCAGCAAACCTGTTAAGTGCTTGTTCCCGGGCTACAGCGCGCATCTATGGCCTCATATTAACCTCACGATGACCGAAGGGCGTGGGCATTACTAAAGGCTTCCGCTTACAGATGAAAAGACTGGGCCCCTGAGAAGTAAAGTGACTGCCCGGAGGTCACACAGTTAGTGGGTGGTGCAGCTGGTCTGCTGACTCGAGAGACAGAACTCTCGACTGCACTGCATAATAGAGGAAGGTGACCACAAGGGACGGGGAGAGCGGGGAGGGGAAGCTGGGGCTCAGGGGTGGGTGTGCACGCGTGGGTGCGAATGTGTGCCAAGGAAACAGCCGCAGGTGGCTGCGGTTGAGGGGTGTGGAAACTTCCAGCGCACCTCTGTGGTCCTGATAAGCAAAGTGATAAGCATCTGTAATCCCTGGTCACTGGGAAGATGAAGAGGTCAAAAATCCATGGGGGCAATAGGACCTGTCATTACGAAAGCACTGCACGGTTTCCTGAAGAATCGCAAGGCACTGCAGCTGTCTGCGAGGTGCAGCGGGCTACAGGGCTGCTCCGGAATGCTGAGAAAGGAAGGGTGGAGGGGTGGACCAGAAGGCTAAGGCAAGGCCAGGAAACTCGGGAGAAGCTGAGGAAGGTGCTGGAGAAAGAAAAGAGGCCCGAGGCCCAAGGATGCTTGGGGGAGGGTGACTTGGGGCCTCGGGTGAGGGAAAAGAGGAAAGTCCTGAAAGGGGATGGGACCCCGGGGGAACCTGGAAAAGGCAAAGAGACGCCCAGGAATTCACCGTGGGGTGTGCAAAGCCAGAGATTTAGACACTGTCTGGAAGGGATAAGGGCGAAGATGCCTTGAGGGGTCAGAGCTTGGGGGTTGGGGGGCTGGTCCAGAGCGGAGAGCAGAAGGGGTCTAAGGAGCGCGGGACGCGGGTGGGAAGCGGGGACAGGTTCTGAGAGACTAGGGGTCGTGCGGGCACAGAGGGCAGGGTCCGCGCTGCGCCTGGCAAGGACAGGAAGGAGGGGTCGAGGGCGGGGCGGGCCAGGACGGGGTCGCTGGGAGGCGTGCAGGGGACCGAGGCGAGCAGGGAGGCAGGC
>NW_004955452.1:6165530-6169814 GCF_000276665.1 Chinchilla lanigera | reverse complement strand
CTCCAGGATCTTTCTCTTCTTCTGCAATCATACCCTCGGCTAGGAGGCCACTGAATGCCAGGCACCGTGCCAAGCGCCGAGGGACCCAATCTGTGCTTCCAGGCCCAGGTTTTGCCCAGCTCTGGGGACTGGTTAGAGGGCACGTGGCGGTGGGGGGCGATTTATCTTGAAAATGAGGGTGCCCAGTGGATGTGTATGGCCCACCCTCTGGCCTGCTCCACCCAGCTGTGTCCTGTGCCAGCTCCCAGTCAGGGCTTCCTACCTATCACCTAATGCAGGGATCATGCCTGAGAGCCCCGGTGTTTTTCCAGGAATTCTGCAAGTATTAGTCTTCTGCTGCGGACCAAATTACCACAGATTTAAGGCTTAAAACAATGCAGCTATTATCTCACAGGTCCCAGGTCAGGAGTCCAGAAACAGGTTAGCCAAAACCTTTGCTTGGACTCTCACAAAGTTACAGTCAGGGTGTTGGCCAGGCTGCACTCTCATCTGGAGACTCCAGGGGGAAAGAATCCACTTCAAGTCCATTCAGGTTGCTGGCAGGATTTGTTTCGTGAGGACGGATGACCAAGGGCCTGCATTTTTGCTGGCAGCCAGAATGAGGCTTCCCTCAAATTCCACCTGCAGTTCTAGAGATTACTGCAAGTATCTGCCATGTGGGCTTCTCCCACATAGTTGCTTACTTCATGAAGCTGAGAAGGAAGGTCTCTAGCTCCTGTCTGCTAAGACAAAGTTTTGTTTTGTGGTGCTGGGGATCAAACCCAGGGCCTTGCATACTAGTCATGTGCTCCACCACTGAGCTACACCTCCAAACCTAGAACAGGGCGTTTTGTTTTGTTTTGTTTTGTTTTGTTTTGTTTTGTTTTGTTTAGAGACAGGGTCTCACTATGAAGTTCAGCTTGTCCTTGAACTTGCTTATGTAGTCCAGGCTGGCTTCAAAGCCATGGTGATCCTCTTGCCTCAGCCTCTCAAGTGCTGGGGTTACGGGCGTGTGTCACCACGCCTGAGCTTTGTATAATGTATTGTAGGTGTGACAGGAAAATCATGTTGTCACCTTTGCCCTATACCACAGTCAGAAGCAAGTCACAGGGGCTTCTTGCACTCACGAGGAGTAGAGTGCAAGAGTGCACACCAGTGTGAACATCAGGGACAGGAATTACTGGGGGTCATCTGATAGGGTTTGTCCATCACTCTGGGGTTACAATAAAACCTAAGACAGGATGTAGGAAGAGAGCTGGAGAACAGCATAGCACAGACTAAGAGAGGAAGTCGACATCCACAATGCAGAGCTGCAGGAAGTCAACAACAGTAACCTCAAGGGTCACTAATTGCTACATGCCCAAGGCTGCTCAGTCATGCCCTTGGTGCCAAACGTTCTGGGTTTGATGAGCCCCACATGGAGTGAACCCTGTGGTGTGCTTCTTCCTCCTTTGCTTCTCAGCTGTGAAACAAAGGCACAAATTAGACATCCTGGTCCCAGCACAAATTCCTGTCATCCCACATCAAATGGGTCCGCTTGTAAGCCTAAATTGTTGTTTCTTGAAACTTTACAGAAACCAAAGCTATCTTACTTGATTTTCAGTTTTCCTCATATCTCATAATGTCTCTTTATTTGTCTGTCCTTTCATCTGAAAAATATGTGGGGCTGAATGTGGTGGTGCACTCCTGTAATCCCAGCACTGGGGAGGCTGAGGCAGGAGGATCGCTGTAAGTTTGAGGCCAGCGTGGGCTACAAAGTGAGTTCAAATCTAGCCTGAACTGCATAGTGAAACTCTGTCTCAAAAAAGACAAAACATTAAAAATTTAAAAAAAAAAACATGTGCAGCTGGGAAGTAGCATGGGGTGAAGTGTTTGTTTAGCATGCAAGGCCCTGAGTATAATGCCCAGCACTGAGAAAAAAAAGATATGGGTTTCCTTCTGCCCGTGTCTAACTTTTCTCTCCTCGTATTTCTCTTCCTTTTGGAGAAGATAAACACATGCTCAGTTATCTGTTTACAGTATCTGTCAATTTTTGTTTTGTTTTGTTTTTTTTGAGACAGGGTATCACTATGCAGTTCAAACTGGTCTTGAGCTCACTTTGTACCCCAGGCTGGTCTTGAACTCGCAATGATCCTCCTGCCTCAGCCTCCTGAGTACTGGGATTACAGGTGTGCTCCACTACGCCCGACTAGTATCTGTCAATTAATAAACAGTGGCCGGGCATGATGGCCCACGCCTGTAATCCCAGCACTCGGAAGGCTGAGGCAGGAGGATCATTGCAAGTTCAAGACCAGCCTGGGCTACAAAGTGAGCTCAAGGCCAACCTGAGCTGCATATTGAGATCCTATCTCAAAAAGACAAAATAAATAAATAAATACAAAGTACAGAGGAAAATGGATGCACCTTGAGACCATAATGTTAAGTGAAATATATCAGACACACAAGCTTAAATATGGCATGGTTTCTCTTGTATGAAATATAAAGAGTAAAATAAAAGATAGACAATAGAAAATTGGTAGACCAAGAGAGGGAGGGAGAAGAAGCAAAGAGGATGAGAAAAGAATTAAGGTGCATTATGTATCTGTAACAACTCCCTGTGAGGAATGTAATCATTATGTACTGCAAACATGTACTAATAAAAAATAAATAAAAACCCAAAATAACCAAGCACAATGGCAGGTGTCTGTAGTCTCAGAATTAGGCTGAGGCAGGAGGATCCTTTAAACCCATGAGTTCAAGGCCAGCCTGGACAACACAGTGAGAGCCTATCTCAAAACAAAAATAAAAACAAAAAAATAACCAAAAAAACATACAAAAAACAAGAGCTGGGGCTCACACACTGAGAGCATGTGGGTAACATATGTGAGGTCCTAGATTCAGTCTCCAGCACCAAAAGAAAACAACCTAAAAAAAAAAAACAGCACTCTCCAAGATGGGTTACCTCCTTTTCTAGTTAGATTTACCATCTTTACCCTCACTAGGGTCTTGCCAAAAAGCTAGAGCGGGGCATGGTGGCATATGCCTGTAAATCCAGCACTTGGGTAGGTGAGGCAGAACTATTGCCATGAGTTTCAGGCCAGCCTGAGCTACACAGTGAGTTTAATGCCAACCTGAACTACACAGCAAGACTCTGTCTCAAAAAACCAAAACAGACAAAACCTCTGTGTGTTTTTTGCCGCTATTACTTTTTAAAAAATTTCTCACTAATGGTTTTAGTCAAACATGATGGCAACCCACTCCAGTCCCCTTCTGTCTCTCAGACAGAAGCTTTCTTTCCCCCAAAATATGTTAAAAAGAAAAAAAAAAAAAAAAAAAGAATGAGAGCACGGCCAGGCCCGATGGCACATACCTGTAATGCCAGTGCTCTGGAGGCTGAAGGATCACCATGAGTTTGAGGCCAGCCTGGGCTACATATTGAGACTGTTTCAAAAAAAAGTGATAAAGAGCTTAACAAATCTAGGTTTTCTGAATTACTGTGCTCTCTTTTGTTTTTTTTTTAGACAGGATCTCATTAGGTAGCCCAGGCGGGCCATGAATTCCTGGTGATCCTCCTGTCTCAGACTCCCGCATGCTGGCATTACAGGCATGCACCACTCCAGCTGGCATTTGTTACGCTATTATGAAGACAAACCAATTACCATCAGGAGTACTTTGAGAACTTGTCCCAGTTCACTTGTTCTATTAAAGAAAACTAACCTAAGAGGTAGAAATTAAAGGCCATAACCTAAAAGGCTGTAAGAAAGCAAACTGGAACGGGCCAAAGAGATAGCTCCGTGGCACAGCACCTGCCCGGCAAGTGGCAAGCTCCTGAGCTTGATTCCCAGTCCAAAAAAAAAAAAAAAAAGGCAAACTGGAAAAATAGGGCAGAAAAAGCAGAAGGTGTCCAGAGGCACTTGTGTCAGTGGTGGGATCGACAGCTGGCATGTTTCCCAAGAAACTACCTACAGAGGTCTGAATTAATTTATCTGAGCCCCAAATTAATAAAATGCTCTTGGTCCTGTGGAGAATGACAGAGGCTGATTGCTGATTCTTCTGAGACCTCTACCTTTTCTTCTAGTGGTAAAGGTATCTCTAGGCCTCAAAGAGGCATCTAACTTTAACCTCCCTATTTTACACCCAGCTCCTCTACATTTTTACCACAGCAGCCTGCTAGTGTATAGATGATACATACAGCAAAGGTGGGAGTCATAGGCCTACTCAGAGGGTACCTAGACACAGACGGTTTTAGGATAAATAAGAAACTACCCCTTGGTTAAGCAAATTCGCCTTTGTTAATAAAGGTCGTAGTTTCTTTGACAACTTGCT
>NW_004955452.1:6162477-6165430 GCF_000276665.1 Chinchilla lanigera | reverse complement strand
TTTTTTGTCTTTTTGAGACAGGATCTCTATGCAGTTCAGGCTGGGCTTGAACTCATTTTGTAGCCCAGACTGGTCTCGAACTTGCAACAATCCTCCTGCCTCAGCCTCCCGAGCGCTGGGATGATAGGTGTGCGCCAAGCATAGTTTGTCTTGAGGGAGAACTGGTATAAGTGAGTTTTGGAGAAGGAAGAAGACAGCTTACTCCAGAGGGAAGAGGCACCAGGTTCTCCCCAACAGTTATGAGCAGGATTTGAGAGCAGAAAGAAATCATTTTCAGCAATCAACAGCCGCATTCTCAATCTGCTGGCCAACTGTTGGTGTGGTATCTACCTCCGTGCTGTCTTCATAATCTCTTTTTGAATCTTCTGCCCAGAACCTGGCCACGTTATACTGGCTGCTCACAGACTGAGAAAACATTCTTTGTATTGTAGCGCCAGTGTAGCTTGCCCTTCTGCTGTTAAACGGGATAATCCTTCTTCACAGGAATAAAACGTGGAGACACCTGCCTGTCCCTGCTCACATGCTTCCACGTCATACTCTTCTCCATCGTAGTCACCCGAGTCTCCCTCCTCAGGATCTGCCTGAAGGCTGAACGTAGCCTCGGATACTGATTTATCATGAGGCACAAATCTAAATCCAGTAATAGGTTCAACATCATCACGACTGCCTTCCTCTTCTTCCTCAGTGGGAGATTCTTTAGCTTCTTCTCCAAATGGAGCGCTCGCCATTACATACAAATGCTTTCATGGATAGGCATCTAGGTCCCTGGACATAGCATGTAAGCCAGTGGTGGGTTATTCCAGTGAGAATCCTAATCCAAAACCATCCGGCCAAGACACATGGCTCTCAGGGATGGAGAGTGCCTGTTTAGGGCCTTGCCCTTTCAGCACAGTTTTGATACCTGGCTGATGCTAGAGCCCCTTGGCCTGCCCTGGCAGCAGAAAACTTTTGAGGCAGCTCCCTGTAGCCAGGAACACTGACACACAGCTCCCTTGGAGGGCGCTGGGCACAGCATTCCCCGCTTGCTGCGGCCTGCCCCCCAACACACATTTTTTTTTTCCTTTTTGAGACAGGGTCTCACCATGCAGTTCAGGCTGGCCTTGAGCTCACTTTGTAGCCCAGGCTGATCTTGAACTCAAAAAGATCCTCCTGCTTCAGCCTCCTGAGTGCTGGGATTACAGGCATGGGCCACCATGCTTGGCTTACCGCCCCCCACATTTTTGAACTTCCATATGACCTATAAGGTGCAAAACCTTTGGTACAAATACATTCTCACCCATTCCCCAAAATAAAGACATGGAAAGTCCTAGCAGTCGTTGTAGCTATCTCTGGGCTATGTTAACAATTCTCAAAACAAAGCACATTCCTATTTTACAATTCTATTACCAGAAAACTGAACTATAAGCTTTCAGTTTGCATAAAATACAGGAAGAAAAAGACAGAAAATTATCTACATATGTTTTCATTGATATATTTATTTGTGTATAATTATCATAGCATTTATATATTATAATTACAGACGTGTATGACAAGTGGGAGAAAATATATATTGCTTTAGCAGTTCGCATTTCTGTAACTGGTCACAGGCCATGGTTAGTATTTAGAGCTTTAGTTTTCTACTATTCATTCCTTATTCCCTTTGCCCTCGGCCAGGATCTCAGCTGTTTAGTGTTCTCTACCTGTTAGGTGATCCAAATCTTTTCTGAAGGATTTGAATCCTCAATGAATCTTCAGCACACCGCTGTCCTTCAGAGCCACCGGAGTGGAGCTGTAATGCGTCAGCCATCCTGTTTCGTGCGGTGCCAGCATATGGTGCCGAGCCATCTGTGAACCGGCTGTAGTCATAAGAAACTGCCCATGAAGAGGCAGTGTGGCGGGAGCTGGGGTCAAAGGAAAATTACCCACTCGGGAAACTTATTCACATCCTCACCTTCCAGACATGCTTGAGCCGCATTTCTTAGATACCTTTTCTACCTGAGGATAGATTGTTGCTACGATACCCAGCCCCATTGCTCGGTAGGGGAGATAAATGAACTAACTTAAAATGGGAAGCTTGGGTCAGATGGTTATTCAGTCTCCTGTGGGTAGGCTTTCAACATCTCCAGGGCCCAGAAGCAAGAGAAATGAGAGCAGTTACAGAAAAGGGTGTGCACTTACTCACATTCTGGAAGTCAGTGCTGATCCAAATATTGGTGCTTGCTAGAGATTATATATAACATCCTTATTTGACACAAATATTTTCATTGGATCTGCTGGTTCATAAGGTCCACTTGAACGGCAGCTGGTACTATAGCCTGGACTTACGGAATTTTGAAGGTTTTTGTTTTGTTTTTTGTTTGTTTAGACAGGGTCTCACTGTGCAGTCCAGACTGGCCTTGAACTCACTATATATATAGCCTAGGTTGACCTCAAATTCATGGCAATCTTCCTGCCTCAGCCTCCCAAGTGCTGGTATGTGCCACCATATCCACTGCTTTTTTAGTTTTTAATAAGGTGCCTAAAGTACTTGCCACTTCTACTATGTTAGACCCAATTAACAAAATATCAATACCGTGATGTTGTGTTATATTCATGGCCAAGATTGTTACTGTGTGGTGGATCCAACAGATAGATTTCTAACCCCAACCCTAGAAAGCACCTCTAGGAGTCCCCAGCATCCGAGAACCCGGTAACATACCCACCCACTCTGGACCTCTCCTGGAAATTCAGGAACTGTTTTCCTTATTTCCAATAAAAACTCTAACTTCCTTCTTTTGATTTAAGACGTCAATCCTTGATGTTGTGAGACCATGACCTTGGTTCACACAGTAATATCCAGCACTGTCATCACCACACAAAAAAAAAAATAATAATAATAATAATAATCATAACCAAGAAGTCCTTGCCAGGTTGAACGTGGTGGTGCATGCCTGTAATCCCAGCACTCGGGAGGCTGAGGCAGGAGGATCATTGT
>NW_004955452.1:6160114-6161812 GCF_000276665.1 Chinchilla lanigera | reverse complement strand
AGTGCCCTCAGGGCTGGCTTCTGGCAAGGCCTCTCTGGCTTGCTGACGTTACCTTCTCACTGTGTCCTTACATGGCCTTTTTTTTTTTTTTTTTTTGGTATCGGGAATTGAACTCAGGACCTTGAACTTGCCAGGCAGGCGCTGTGCCACTGAGCTATATCCCTGGCCCTTCACATGGCCTGCTCATCAGTGCACACACAATCCTGGTGTTTCTTCTTGAAGAGATCTCAGTCATATTGACATAGGAGATTAGGGCGTGGCAAAACTGGCAGGGAAGTAAGTGTGACCTGTTAATTACAAAATTCCAGGACACATGCACAGAACAGTTCACAAAGCCCTCCATGTGGACCTGTCCTGAGAATTTTTTCTTTTTCTTCTCCTGAGAATTTGAGCAGGTTTTCAATAGGATGGCCTAGACCTGATGTCAGCCTGAGGCATGGGATCACAGCACCACCTCTCAGGACCCACATATAGCAGTTCTCACAGATTTCCTTGAGATCTGCACAGTATAAAAGGACACAGATGGGGGCTGAGGATTTAGCTCAGTGGCACAGCGCCTGCCTGGCAAGCGCAAGGTCGTGAGTTCGATTCCCAGTACCAGAAAAAAAAACAAAAAAAAAAGGACACAGATGCCAAGAGGAGCTGGGTATCACGGCTTTCCTCACGACAGTCCGCGCTGCTTCTTCCATGGTGTACTTTTTTTATCTTGCTTTTTCCTTTTACTTGGCCCAAGCTTGCTCTGCAGAGTCAGTTTCTCTCTTTCTTCACTTTTACTTTTTCAAATAAATTCTGCCACTGCTTTTTGCATTCAATTCTTTGTTTGATATGAGAAGAACCTGGACTCTAACTCCTGAAGGAGAGGCGAGCAACCCCAAACTCTGTAACATTTATTTGGCAAGCCACCTCCCGAAGGAGTACCCAATAACGCTGCTGGATTAGAGTGCCAACCTTACGACCTCAGTTAATTTCTCCCTTTCTTTCTTTATTTCTTTCTTTTGATACTGGGGAGTGCATCCATGGAAAAACTGAATTACATTCCCAGTTTTGTTTTTGTTTTTTATTTTGAAACAGTCTCCCTAAGCCATTAAATTGCCCACTAAGTTGTTAAGGTTGGGTTTGAACTTGTGACCCTCTTGCCTCGGTCTCCCAGAGTGCTGGGATTACAGTGGGGCGCCACCACACCCTACTCTCTTTAACCTTAGTTATCGCCTTTAGAGCCCTATCTTCTAATACAGACTGAAGGGTTTGGGCTTCAACATGTGAATTTGGGGGCAGGGCACAATTTAGCCCATAGCACATGGTACACAGTTTACTTCTGGTTTGCTGTCCTCATACAGAGGAAGTTCCAGGGGCATACTTGGCCCTTCCTGCCATAGTGGTGCTTACCCTGTGGGTCAGAGAGACAAGTGACCCATGTTAGTTGCTAAATATAGTCGTGTGTTTCTTAATGATAGGGAAAATTCTGAGATTTTGTCACTGGGTGTTTTTGCTATTATGTGAACCCCACAGAGTGTACGTACAGAAACCTGAGTGGAATAACCCAAACCAACCTAGGCTACGTGGTACATACAGCCTGTTCCTCTTAAGCTACAAATCTGTACAGTTTGTTATTGGGCTGAATGCCATAAGCAAATGTAACATAATGGTAAATATTTATATAGTTAAACACAAAACATTAAAAATAGTCTAAAAATTAAA
>NW_004955452.1:6157785-6159285 GCF_000276665.1 Chinchilla lanigera | reverse complement strand
AAATTATATGTATGACACAAAGCAGAGAAGGGAAGAGACAATCTGCACATTTTCCCTGCTCCCAGTTTGTGGCACACAGGAAAGGAAGACTAAAGCTACAAAGTGAAAGCTAGGGACTCCAGAGGGCTTCAGGGAGAAACGCAGGGGCAGAATGACCAGTGAGTGCTGTGATCTGGAGGAACAGTGTGTGATTCTACTTTAATGTGACTCCTTTAACAGGCAACATCTGATGAGTGACTCCAGTCCAAGCACCCACCATATTCCTGGAGAGAGTGCTTGGTTAGATCCATTCCTGGGAAGGGCTGAGTGTTGGTTTGAATCTGGGATTCAGAACAACAGCTTCACTTCAGTGCTCCCAGTGTTATGTTCCCACAGTGACTGGGTAAGAGACAGCCATGGGAGACGTCTGAGATCAGGAAGTGGGCTGGAAAGTGACCCCCTGAGGGGCCTGAGCTACAGAACACAGGCCCTGACCCCTGGCTAGAGGCCAGGCCCAGCATGAGTTGCTGTGGATTTGAAAGTTGCAGCACTGGCATCTTCACCCTACTCCTGCTACCTGCTGGCACCTGCATCCCGCACGGACCTGGGGTTTGGCTACCTTCTTTATCTACCAGCATGAGCAGAGACACGTCTTGAACTGGACCTAAAGTTGTAGATACCAGAATACCACACATTCAAAATCACAGAGAAATTTCTTTCTTTTTGTGTGTGTGTGAATATGGAAGTCATTTTTTTTGTTGTTTCTTTCATCTTGCCTTTCCTCTTTCTTCTTCATCAGTTTATTAGGGTTTGGAGAATTTTCTTTTGCCCTTTTTCCTTGCTTTCCAGGTTTTCTTTCTTTTTTTGTACCAGGAATCGAACTTAGGACCTTGTGATTGCCAGGCAGGCACTGGGCCACTGAACTATATTCCTGGCCCCTATCACATTTTCTTACTACTTTTTTCGTTATTTTTCCCTCTTTTCCATTTTAATTTTTCTTCCTTTAATTTTTCTCCCTTATTTTTAATCCTCATGTAATTTTTTTGTGCCTCTTTTTCTTTTATCTTCTATTTCTTGTCTGTTTTTTTCTGTTACCTTAAATCATCCTGTAAATACCTTTCTACTCATGAGTAGGATCCTTTGTTCCACTTCTCTCTCCTCCTTCTCATATCATATGGTTTAAGGTTTCAAATTTTTCTACTTGTGTTCCCTAATTTCCAACCCCCTATATCTTTACTTGTATAACCATAAAGCTTTATTAATCTTTAGATAATTCTATAAAATTATGATTGAATTCTTTTCCACCATTAGCAGAAATAACTGTTGCATTTAGTACATATTAGCTGTAAATCAATGTTGTCTTAATGTTTACACCATAATTGTGGATTTCTTCTCTAGGGTCAAGGGTGGTACCTAATCTGTTCTTATGGTAGGTTAATATCCAATTTGTCTTGGATGATACTACTATAGCTAATTTGCTTGCTATTACCAGGGTTGCATAATTTTTGCTGTTAATGTTGG
>NW_004955452.1:6070239-6153260 GCF_000276665.1 Chinchilla lanigera | reverse complement strand
ACATACACACCAAAAAAACCCTAAAACACAACATACACAATTAGCCTAGCCGATACAGGGTCTGGATAATTAATAGGACTGTCTTCCTATTCCACATCATGTCCCTTTGGGAAGTCTCCAGGGGGGGAGCTGTCACCTCCTATGATGACAGTACCTTCTTCTGGACTCTCCCCAAGGGCCCTATCTGAGCTCTTCTTGTCATCCTTCTCTTTTTTTTTTTTTTTTTTTTTTTTTTTTAACTAGGGTCTCACTATGCAGTTCAGGCTGGTCTTGAACTCACAATGATCCTCCCACCTCAGCCTCCGGAGTGCTGGGATTACAGGTGTACACCATTGTCATTCTTCTCATAAACACATCCACGGTGGTTTGCTTGATGTGTGTTTGTTTTTTTTTTTTTTGTCATAATAGATTTGATGTCTGCAGATAATGCACCACGTATATTCTTTTCCATTAATGAAAACCTTTCAGTATAGGTATCCATATTTTTAAACTTTTTAAGCGGTTGGTTGAGGTCTGCAAAAGTTTCTACCAACTCCTTCACTGAATGTTTGCAGTGGGGTTCTCCATCTTCTGCAGTTTCCTTTCTTTCACCTCTTCAGCTGTGCATTCCTGTTCAATTGCAGCACCTCATTAATCAGTTCTCCAGGAATCCCCTCTAGATCATGACCTCATCCACACCTACGTTAAAACTGTTTGCCGTCTCAACCAGTCTTGTTCATTTTTGCAAACTTCTCATCCTTGACAAATCTCTGGTCTTGGATGAACCTCTGGAGTGTCTTTTTCCAGATGTCCTTGGTAATATCACCCCAAACCGATGCAGGATTGTTTACAATCACACGTGTTATACTCTATACTCCTTGCAGAATTTCATTAGTGTCTTTTCAGTATCTCTTTCAGTTGTAGCAACAGCCTGGGAAAGGTCCTCTTTGGGTAATAGACTGTAAAACTGCTATAACTCCTTGATTCATTGGGTGGATTGGAGACATAGGAAGAAGCATCATTTTTTTTTTTTGTTTTTGTACCAAGAATTGAACTCAGGACCTTGTGCTTGCCAGGCAGGAGCTGTGCCGCTGAGCTACATCCCCAGCCCCAAGAAGCATCATTTTGATATTGGGATGAAGATCACCAGTAAAAGGAGGATGTACAGAAGTATTATCAATAAGAAGCATACCTTGGGCTGGGGATATAGCTCAGTGGTACAGTGCTTCCCTAGCATATGCAAGGCCCTAGTCCAATTCCCCACATTAAAAAAAGAAAGTAAAAATGTGTAAGAGTTACTCTCCAAAGAGTACTTCTCCATTTCACTGGCCTAGCATTCAGTTAGTTTTTGTTCTTGTTTTTTTAGAGATAGTGTCTTGCTATGCAGTTCAGGCTGGCCTTGAATTTGAAAGGATCCTCCTGCCTCAGCCTCCCAAGTACTGGGATTATAGGTGTGGGCCACCAAGCCTGGCCCTGGCCTAGCAATTCAAGAAGGCATTTTGGAAGAGGATCTGGGTCCTTCATGACTTGTTCTGTGTGTGGTACTGGGAACTGAACCCAGGATCTTGAGCATACTAGGCAAACGCTTTAGCACTGAGCTATATCCCCAGCCCATCTATGACTTCTTATTGCTCCTGGCAGTGTGTGCTTGAGGGCCTTGGCATTCTCACGGTGCCATAAGTTTTCAATTCCTAGCCTGCTGCCATTACCCCAAGCAAGACTCTTATCCTGTCCATAAAAATCCTTGAAACCTGGCACTGACTCAGCCTCCTTCTGGATGAAGGTCCTTTATAGACATCTGTTTCCAGAATAGGGAGGTATCAGCCCTACTGAAAATTTGCTCTGGAAAGTCATTTTCTTCTATAAAAAGCTTATTTAGAGTTCCAAAACCTTCATTAGCTTCATTATCTTTTTGTTTTGCTTTGGTCTTTTTGTCTTTTTGTTTTTTTTTTAATTTTTGAGACAGGGTCATGCTATGTAGCCTAGGCTGGCCTTGAACTTGCAGCAATTCTCCTGCCTCTGCCTCCCAATTGCTGGGATTACAGACATGTGCCACTATGCGTAGTCTCATTAGCTACTGGAGTGAGAGCATGTGGCTCAGTGACGTACAGCACTTGCCTAGCATATGAGAGGCCCAAGGTTCAGACCCAGCATAACAAAAAATAAAAATATAAAAACTCATCAGCTACTTTCACAACATTTGAAGACCCACCATTCACATTTAATTATATAATGATTTTTTTTTTTCCAGTGCTGGGGAGCAACCCCAGGGCCTCATGCAAGTTAGGCAAATGTTCTACCACTGAGCTTTATTATCTCCAGTCTTGCAATGATTGCTGAATCACTTAAACCACCTGGGGCTAGAAGTAAATTCAACCTCATAGTCAGGCCCGGCGCTTTTTTGTTTTTTTTTGGGACAGGGTCTCACTGTGTATTCCAGGCTAGTCTTAAACTATGGAGTCCGGTGTGGCCTCAAACTCAAAGCAATCCTCCTGCCTCACCCTCCCGAGTGCTGGGATCACAGGCATGGGCCCCCACACCTGGCTCATCAGTATCTTTTTTGCTGGGGAAGGACCAGTTCATCAAAGAAAACAACTATTGGGAACCTGGGGATACCGTGGACCTGCTCTGTTGGCATCTAAGTAACCCTGACGTCTTTGTCACTGCACCCGGAGATAGAAGGATTTGCCTCTGGGATGTGAGGACTACAAAATGTATTGCTATATGAACACTAAAGGGGAGACATTAGTATCTGCTGGAGTCAGGATGGGCAGAGCGTTGCTGCAGGCAACAAGGATGATGTGGTGACCTTCTTGATGCCAAGACACCTGGTTCCAAAGTAGAAGAGCAGTTTAAGTTTGAGGTCAGTGAAAACTCCTGGGACAATGACAGTAACATGCTCTTCCTGACCAGCGGTAATGATTGTTACCAACATCCTCAGCTGTACGGATCCGTTAGGTTCTTGCTGTACCCCAGGAAGGAATGGTGGTGAGAATGAGGAAAAAATACACGAGACAAAAGTTGGGATCAGGTGGAGTCCTCTCTCTCTCTGAGCAGAGAAGGGGACCTGCCCAAGACCAGTAAATCGTTTATTTATATCCTCCAGAGGTTGGTTAATTTCCACCTCACTGCCCAGCAATCAGTTAACAAGCTACAATGGCTTGTTTATGTGTTTCAAGGGGCTCTCGTGTTCTCGGAGCTCTTGTGTTCTCGGGGGTCTTGTGTTCCTGGAGCTGGCTTTGTTTTGCCAGTGTAATTACTTTCCAGCCGCTCCCAGCACTCAGCTACCCAGAACTGAATGAAGCCTGCAGTCCATCTTTCTAACCTCATCTGTTTCAACACACGGAAACATGCTTTGCTACCGTAAGTGCAGATGCATGCCGGGAACATAGCTCATCCTGGCAAGCACAGGTCCTGAGTTTGATTCCTGGTACAAAAAAAAAAGGTTAAGTGCAAATGCTTTGGTCAGCCTCAGAAATGCGGATGAGTATATGCATGTATATGCAGTGCTTCTCCACGCTAGCCTGGCCTGTGGGAACCCTGTTTTCGCCATGATTGGAAAATGCTGGCATCAGCTTCAGAGGATCATTTTATTGAGATAACTGAAGTAGAGACAGGAGAGCTCTGGGAGTTCAGTGTGAGTCCCGACCTTCCCCATGGCACGGCACCCCAAAAGGTGTCTGCTAGTGTTCACCTGTGAGGACAAAGACTTTGCACCTGCCCTCTTGAATGCTGAGATTTGACCCAGTGATGGCCCAGTGCCAGCAAAGGATGGTCTGGGTGAAAGGAGAATGGCGTCATTGCAAGGTATATCTTCTGTCACATGGGAGACAGGTTTTTCAAGCAAGAGCAAGCTGATTTCCTCAGACACGAGAGGACAAGATGCTTCCTCTGACAAAGAAGTTTAGATGGAGTCGAAGATTTTCCTCTCTGAGATAAATCAGGTGTCTCTACTTCAAGTTTCAGGCTCCTACTCCTTTACAGTCATAGGAAAGACTGGATTCAACTGATGCAGTTCTGCAATATGCACAATTTTTGTGTTTTATTCATGGCAAGCAGTTTGGTGGCTACAAGAAATTAGAGGGGTTTTTATGGCTAGCAGGGAAGCTCTAAAGTTCTCTATGACTTGAGCTGAGAATTTAAAGATCTGAGCTTGTCATTTTTTCTCTGCAAGGACTCTGATATAATCAGAAGAAGCTGCCCCCCACCATAGTCCTTACAGTCACTGTCACTGCCATAAAAGTCAAGCGAAACAACCACTTGGGCCTCCAAGGCACTTGCTTTAGTTGGCACTTCATCACAAATAACCACAGGGGATGATCTGATGCTTACAATGCCACAGCATGCCATCGACCGATAGCATCACATTTCTCCTTGGCAAGGAGCTCAGCACATTCAAACCCAGTGACACAACCAAACCCTTTTCCTAACCTCATCTTTTGGAGTCTATTTCTTCTCACCACTCCTAATACCAACTTCTGTATTGGTCAAGATCTAGTCAATGTGACAGAAACCATACCAATTTTTGACAGATAATTTAATATAAACAATGGCTAAACTGAGTTTGGTGGTGCACACTTGTCAGCAATCCCAGCACTCAAGCAGCCTGAGGTGAAAGGACTGCAAATATGAGACCAGTATGGGTAATTTTGCAATCTATGGAGACTGTCTCAAAAGAAAAAATAAGAAAGTGCTGGGGATGCAGCTCAATGTGAAGAGCTGGGTTCAATCCCAGTGGGCCCCTCCCTAATAACAGTTAATTAGGTGGATGTCATGACCCACACCTATAATCCCAGTTACGCCGGGGACATAGCTCAGCGGCCCAAGTGCCTGCCTGGCAAGTGCAAGGTCCTGAGTTCAATTCCTGGTACCAAAAAAAAAAAAAAAAAAAAAAAAAACAACTATGACTTTAATCCCAGTTACACAGGAGGCAGAGGCAGGAGGACTGAAAGATAAGGCCAGCCTGGGTAACCTACTGAGACCCTGTTGCAAAATACAAAATAAGAAGAGCTACACTATATAGCTTAGTGATACAGCCCCTGGGTTCAGTCCTCGGTACCAAAGGCGGGAGGGCGGGGGGAGTTGGTTAACTAAGTGTAAAGTTGTTAACAGTCACAGATAATTATGAGGGTAAAAATTTCTGAATATTCTGGAAGCAGCAGACAGCAGGAAGCATTTGTAATTCCTTTGCCTATGAGAATGACAGAAAGGGTTTGTAATTAGTAAAACTACAAAACCTAGGGGGACTCTGCAGAGCTGACACTCAAACTTGAGTCTAGAGCTGGTGTCTTAATGTCTGAGCTTAGAGGAGGAACCAGGCATTTGAGAAGCAGATACGACCCAGTTGGTGTCTCTGACTGGACAGTGACGGAGCTGGTTCTGCAACTGGAAAATAAACTTTAAAGTGGTTTCTGCTGCTGCACCAAGTAGGGCCTGCCAGAGCGCAGAAGCGTTACTAAGTGTTACTAAGGTGGCCCGAAAGGAACAGGAAGCAAACTGAAGTCTTTTTCTCTGGCCACACTACCTCCCCCTAGTGGCCCTGACTCACAATGCCAAACACAAAACCGGTTTGAGAGCAGAAAGTCGATTTGCAGCGTTCCAGCTCCAGTATGGGTGGGTTTGGAGCTCAGAGAGAAAAACTTAATAATTAGCAAAGGTATCTTTATAAAGTATTCCAAGGAAGAGGTGAGTGTAGGTGAAAATTAGCTGGTTTTCAAGCAGAGATGGCAGGGAAATAGAGGAAGTCCACAGATCATGGGTCTTTGAGGGTAGGAAAGGCTGCTTCTGGTAGACTGCAAATAGTATAAGGTAAGATTGAAAAGGTCTAGAAAAATATGAGTTGAACCGAATATGGTGGCGCAGGCCTGTAATCCCAGCACTCAGGAACTGAAGTAGGAGGATCACTGTAAATTCAAAGCCAGCCTAGCGGGTAGGGGGAGCCAACCTGGGCAACACAGTTCAAAGCCAGCCTGGACTACACAGCGAGTACTTATCTAAACAAACAAATACACAATGTATATTGCTTTGAACTTCATAAAGTCTCCCCCCACATCACCACCGCTTTTCCTTGTTTCCAGACGTCCTGGGCTATGACTGAGCACTGTACAGTAAGCACACTGTTATAACGTCTGGCATGAGCTACTCCTGTGATTTGTTCGCATCTACGAATGTTCATAATGTAATGTTCACTGAATCTATGAAAGTTTACAATTCAAGGAATGTTCGTAAGTCAGGGCCTTACTGTTATTTGTATTCCTATGTTTGTAACATCATTACTTATAATAGTCATAAGGTGGAAGACACCAAAATGTTCACTTACAGACAGATGAACAGGTAAGCAAAATAGTATACAATAGAATTTTATTCACCCTTAAAATTCTGGCCGGGCATGGTGGCACATGCCTGTAATCTCAGCACTCAGGAGGCTGAGGCAGGAGGATCGTTCAGTTGGAGACCAGCCTAGGCTACAAAGTGAGCTCAAGTCCAGCCTGAACTGCATAGTGAATTTTGTCTCAAAAAAGACAAACAACAACAACAACAACAACAACAACAAGAAATTCTAGGGCACACTGGGGCAGAGAGAGGGGAAAAAAAGTCAATTTGCATGAAACTTGCAGACATTTATGTTAAGTGAAATAAGCCAGACAGAAAGAACAAATATTCTATGGTGCCACTTATATGAGATACCTAGAATAGACAGATTCACAGAGAAAGTGGAATGATGCTTGCCAGAGGTCAGGAGAAAAGAATGACAAGTTACTGTTTTGTTTGTTTGTTTTTGTTTTTGTTCTTTTTGAGACAAGGTCTCGCTATCAGTTCAGGCTGGCCTTGAGCTCACTTTGCAGCCCAGGCTGGTCTTGAACTTGCAAGGATACTCCTGCCTCAGCTTCCCAAGTGCTGGGATTACATCTTGCCACCACGCCCGGCAAGAAGTTATTGTTTAATGAATATAGAGTTTCAGTCTGTGAAGATGAAACGTGTGGCAGATGAAGAGTGGTGATGACTGCCCACAAGTGCGAAGGTACTTAGTGCCACAGAACTACACAGAACTACAGAATGGTTAAAATGATAAATTTTGTTATGTGTATTTCAACACACAAAACCTTAGACTGACTGAAACTTAAATCATGGTAGGCCCATGCTTTCATGGTGAAAGGTGGACATTCTCCAAGGAGGCCACAATCTCCAAAGTCCATCTCCAGGGAGGCAATGAAGGAAAATCAACAAGAACTTCCCAGAAGGCACATCCAGGAGCCTTGGAGAACAATGGACTAAGAAGTCTCATGTATTGAGGAATCTCCCCCAGTCCCACAGAATAGGTTGGCCCTGCGTGACCAGTGGGAATGCAGGCTTCAGGATCTCTCCTCCATTCCTTTTCCAAATGTGAGTCTGGACTGAGATTATTCTTTTCTTGGTCTACTGAGTGTATTTCTAAAGCACAGATACTTTGTTTTTGTAATGCATAAATCACACGGAACCATATCTGAAGGTGACTGAGAGACTTCACACTGAATAATGACTAGATGAGATTTGGTGTTATTCTCCTTGGAAGGACTCTCTAAGAGGAGAGATGGGTACTTGGCTCCTGAAGTCACATTGTGATACACAAGTATCTGTGCTCTTGTCTTCCTGAACCCATGACACGACTTAACTTCCCAGTAGGGCCATCAGATTTAATAAATAAAAATAAGGATCTCCAGTACCATTTGAATTTCATATAAACGAAGAATTTCTTAGCATAAGTATGTTATATAAAGTATCTGGAGCCAGGCATGGTGGCGCACACCTGTAATCCCAGCACTTGGGAGGCTAAGGCAGGAGGATCACTGCGAGTCCGAGGCCAGCCTGGGCTACAAAGTGAGTTCAAGGCCAGCCTGAACTGCATAGTGAGACCTCATCTCAAAAAGACCAAAAAAAAAAGTATCTGGAACAGAAATATACTGAAAAATAACTTGTGGGAACTCTCCTCCCTCCTCCCTTGGAGTAGATGTGGCCACTTGACTTGCGTTCTAGCCAGTGCAATGTAAACGGGAGCTGGCTGCCCTCTTAGTGCCGCTCTGGAGAGTCACAAAATACAGACTAGGTCCCCAGTGACTGGACAGAATGGGCCTTCCTTCCCAAACCTACAGAACTCTTCTGATTAACCACTGAGTTTTGGGAGGTGTTTGTTATAGCAGTCAACCTACCTTGAAATACATCCATAGGGGCTGGGGATATGGCTCAGTGGCAGTTCTTGCTTTGCATGCACAAGGCCCTGGTTTTGATCCCCAGCACCACAAAAATCAATCAATCAATCCACAAATTCACAGGGTTTTTTTCCCCTCTTAGTGCTGGGGGTTGAATCCATGACCTTGTGCACACTAAGCATGTGCTCTACACTCTACACTGAGCTACATCCCCACATCCTCAACAGCTTTTCTTTTTTTCTTTTTTTGTCTTTTTGAGACAGGGTCTCACTCTGCAGTTCAGACTGGCCTTGCGCTCACTTTGTACCCCAGGCTGGTCTCGAGCTTACAATGATCCTCCTGCCTCAGTCTCCTAGAGTGCTAGGATTACAGGCATGTGCCACCACACCTGTTTTTTTTTGTTGTTGTTGTTGTTTTTTGTTTGAGACAGGGTCTCACTATGTAGTCCAGGCTGGCCTTGAACTCACTATGCAGCCTAGGCTGGCCTCAAATTGTAGTGATCCTCCTCCCTTAGCCTTCAGAGTGCTGGGATCACAGATGTGCACCAGCATGCCCTGCAACTTGCCCAAAGCCTTACGACCCCTTCCCCTCTCCTCTCCAACCTCTCTTTTGGTAATCCCATCCAATGGCACGGCTGCTGTAATTATCATGTGTGCGGATGGCTCCCTGACCCCTCTCCTTGTGTCCACTTCCACTTTTCCTGGCGTATAAATGTGCTCATGGTAAACTCAGAATGTCCAAAATGCACCTATTCCTTTGTTATCACTGTTTCAAACTTTTTTCTTTTTTTGGTGGTACTGGGGATTGAACCCAGGGAATGCTGATCTATATCACCAACCCTGTCTATTATTTTGAAATAGGGTCTCACTAAGTCATTCAGACTGGCTGCAAACTTGTGATTCTCCTGCTTTGGTCTCCCAAGTATCTAAATACTTTTAATGTAGTAAGACTTAATTCCTACAATAACCCTCCAAGATAATGTTATTTACATCTATGGGATGAATAATAAGTTGTCCCTAGATATCCACAGAGGATTGGCTCTAGGACCCTTGGAGTAACCAAAAACCTATGGAAGTCTCATATAAAATCTCATATAAAAGTCTCATATAAAATAGTACAGTTTTGCATATAACATATGTACTTCATCCCATATACTTTATCTTTAGATTACCCATAATACCTAATATGATATAAATGCCAAGTAAACAGCTGTTACACTGAATACTGTTTAGAGAAGAATGACAAGAAGTACGGTACAGCTGGGCATGGTGGTGCACGCCTGTAATCCCAGCATTCGGGAGGCTGAGGCAGGAGGATTGTTGCGAGTTCGAGACCAGCCTGGGCTACAACGTGAGCTCAAGGCCAGCCTGAACTAATAGTGAGACCCTGTCTCAAAGACAAAAAAAAAAAAAAAAAGCAAGTACGGTACAGTTATTTTTTCAAACATTTTCAACTCCAAGTTGAATTCACAGACATGAAACTCACGGCTATGGAAGGCCACAGGTTATTTTACACATCACAAATGAGTAAAGCTTAGAGATTCAGTATCTGGCTGAAGTTTACATATCTAGTACCCAGTAGAGTTGGGGTAGGGGCTGATTTCAAAGCCTAGATCTCAATAACAATACTTCAACTACACTCAAACTGAGCTCTTGGTTTCTGTCCCATTTCCTGACTTCTATACTCTTTCTCTACCCTGAACTTTCAAATACTATCCATCCTTCAAAGCCCAGCTCAACTACCATTTCTCCACCAAGGCTTTTCAGGTATTCTAAGTGGGAAGGAATCTATTCTGTGTGAATTTACAGAGTACTTGTTCTTTCCTTTTCCTAAGTATATAATTAAAATTTCAATTCATTTTCATCATAGAAAGTTTAAGGTTGGGTACAGTGGTGCACAACTGTAATCTAAGCACTTGGGAGGCTGAAGCAGGAAGATCACAAATTTCAGTCCAGCCTGGGCATCTTAATGACTGAGACTCTACCTCAAAAAAAAAAGCAGGCATGATGGCACATACCTGTAATCCTAGATTTGGGAAGCTGAGGCAGGAAGACTGCTCTGAGTTCAAGGTACTCTGCACTACAAAATGAGTTTAAGGCCAGCCTGAACACATTGTGAGACCCTGTCTCAAAAAAAAAAAAAAAAAAGAAAGTAAAATCAGAATAAACAAATGAATAGAAAAACAGGCTGGGTATAGGAATACTGTTCACTGTGAAGGCATGCACGTGTATGTGCATGTATACACACACAGAGTTCAAATTGCTGGATGTGGTGGCACACACCTGTAATCTCAACTATTCAAGAGGCAAGAAGGTCACAAGTTTGAGGCTAGCCTGGACAATTTTTAAAAAAGGCTGAAGGGCCAGGGATCTAGCTCAGTGGTGCAAGTGCCTGCCTGGCAAGCACAAGGTCCCGAGTTTGATTCCTGGTACCAAAAAAAAAAAAAACAAAAAAAGGGCTGGAGGTATAATCCTGTGGTAAAGTACTTGCCTAATGTGCAAGGCCCTGGATTCAATCCCTAGGACCAAATAAAGAAAGAAAACAAAAAGCTGTTAAGAATTATTCAATTCCAATTTCTTACACTTGTATCTCTATGTGTTACATTTTTAGATGAAGGTAAGAGGGTTTGTTTAAAAAAAAAAAAAAAAGGAATGACCTCTTTCTCTCCAGGGGACTGGTAAAAACATGTCAAATACTCCTTCTCCTCCCATCCTCATTAAAGAACAAAAGAGCATCCACTTCTAGGTACACGAAGCCTGTCTGGTTTCTGTTTTAGCGGGGTCTCAGAAGGAAATGACTTTTCTCTGAAATTGTAGACGCCCAACCCAGCTACGGTATTGTTAGTCCTGAGGATAAACAAGAAGCTTCCTGTCTTGGGCTCTTCATGTCCCTCTTCCAGACTATTAAAGACTGTTAACAGGATGGTAAAAGGACAGCTGCTGGCCATAAAATCTGCCCATTCCTTAGATCCTTACAGAATAGCAACTAGACCTCTCTCCAAGGTCAGAGAAAACCCTGTTCTCTAGGCTGTACCAAGTGTGTCTACCTACCCAGGGTCTCCAGGCATATGGTTTCTGGGAGTGATGAGATCCAGTGTGACAGTTACCCTGAGACTGCCACATCTTCTAGGAGGGGAATAATCAATCCTGACTATCCCCTAGAAGCAGGCAAAGAAAAAAAGCCAAGAGTAAAGGAGCCAGTGCTCCGAGATAGGCAATAAAGAGTTGAAACAGGACCCCAACTCCTCCTGCACACAGGGTGGAAGTCCCTGGATTTGCAGCTGCTGGTGAGGAGTTTCTGCCAGCTGGAAGGATACTAGGGCAGGGGTGATCATCTTCTGCCAAGGAGGGCACTTGGTGTCTTGGCAGAAGGTAGAGGACTGTCCTCATCTGTGTGTACATTTTCAGAAGCGCTTGACTCCAGACCAAACACTCAGCTGTGTTAGTGCTGCGGCGATGGGTGGGAATGCTTATTGGCCAGGCTGGCCAGAGGCTCCCACAGAGGGTGCTGGGCCTCAGCCAGGAGTTTCCCTTCAGCTGGCAAGTTTAGCTTTCTGTCACGGTCAGAGGGAGAGTGTCCAAATTCTGACTCGGGGCTCTCCAGAAGCTGCTGATGATTATCCATCTGCTTTGAAGTTTTTGCTTATTGGAATTTTTGGCTCAAATGAGAAGAGGGACGATGATACAAAGCCAAGCTCTCACCTGGCTCAAAGAATGGGCAAAAACTGCTCAGTAGGGTCAGTGATTTTACTACCATGAGTGACAGACATTTAACTAAAAGCAGGGGAGACTGGACTTACCTGTAATTTACTCTTTCTGGCTGCGGTGTTGGCTCCTCTGACCCAAGTCTACCAAGCAAGCAAGCACATGCACTTTGAGAATGGCAGGAAAACTAGTCACTGCCAGTTACTTTACACAGGACAAGGAGCCTTGTTTGGCAGGTGTCACTGTTCTCCTATGTTCAAACAAAAGATCACTGCTTCTCAGAGTTGCACCCAAGGGTGGAGGAGTCTCTTCTAAAGGCTGAAAGCAGTAGCAATGGAGATACTTTCTTCTCAAGTTACATTTCAGTGTCCACATAAGTGGTTAGACTGGGGTGATTCTGTTAAGGACCCACTCAAGATCTTAAGAGCTTACAACCCCTTCTTGCCCTAGGAATGACAGCATGGTATCACCCCCAGTTTTAGAGGCTGTAACGAAGGTTCTGAAACTTGCCCAAGGTCACAGAGCTTGGGTTGTATTGAGGGAACTAGAATCCAGGGCTCTTACCACAGTTATTTTGTTTTTGTTTTTTACATACTGGGGATTAAATCCAAGGCCTTCACACTAAGCTACATCCCCAGCAAACTGGATCCCCAGAACAGGTGTATTTCTTTTGAACAAGCTGGAGCCCCTGAGTCTATAAAGCCAAGCCCTTCTGCGAGGTCTCTAGGGTACACTGAGCTGGGTGTGCAGCTAAAGAAAATGCAGTCCCTACAAATGACCAATAATATATACAAAATTGTTCGGTATTGCTGGCCACTAGAGAAATGCAAATTAAAACAACCCTGAGATTCCATCTTATCTCAGAAAGAGAAAAATGGAAACAAAGCTTTTGTAAGTAAGGAGGGAAAGGACCAGGGATATAGCTCAGTGGCACAAGCGCCTGCCTTGCAAGTGCAAGGTCCTAAGTTCAATTCCCGGTACCAAAAAATTTTTAAAAATGAGGGGAAGAGGGATTGAAGGGAGGGGAGGATAATGGAAAAGAAAGAAGATATACCATGTACAGGTACAAATTCCCTATGATGAATGTTATCATTATGTGTATCTAAAATGTACCAATAAAATTTTATAAATAAAAGATAATAAATTTTTTGAAGGTGCGTGTGTTAGCACATGCCTGTAATTCCAATACTAAGGAGGCTGAAGCAGGAAGACTGCCATGAGTTCAAGGTCAGCCTGGGGTACATAATGAGAGCTTGTCAGAAGAAAAAAAAATTGAGATAGGATCTTGCTAAATTGCCCAGGTTGAGTTCAAATTTATGATCCTCTTGCCTCAGCCTCTCAGAACACTAGGATTATAGGAATGTGCCACTATGCCTAGCTTCCTGTCACATTCTTCTTCTTTTTTATTATTTTTTTTGAGACTGCTTTCCCTACATAGGTCAGGCTGGCCTTGAACTCGCTATGTAGCCCAGGCTGGACTCAAATTCACAGCGATCCTCCTACCTCAGCCTCTGAGTGCTAGGATTATAGGCATGTACCACCACACCTGGCTTTCTGCACCATTCTTACCCTGATATTTCTTCCAAGTGACTTATATTATTATTTGATGCTGGGGGTCAAACCCAGGGTCTCACAAACTCTACAAAAGAGCTCTACTCCAAATCTCTATTATTTGTAAAAAGATAATTCATTGCATGTATAACTAGAAGTTGTTTAATTAGTACATCTTTGTAAGTTTTTTTATATAAACAAATGCACAAATCACAAGAAAAAAATTCTTCAGAAATATTCCATTTAGAGAAGACAGTCCCATTTTCCTATTGGCACCACACTGTCTAGGCCTGCACTATCTTGTGTGGACCATCACCAGTCTGTTTGCTAAGTCTTTGATCAAGCATACATTTAAATAATTTACATTTAAATGTATATGAGTCAGTGGTAGGTTTAAGACTGTCTCTGCTATGCTGACTAGACAGATGCAGGGGTATTTTAGATTTGGAATAAGATTATCTTCACCTACAATGAAAATAGTTATTACTCTAAAACTTGCCCCAGAAGGGTCTCTCTAGTGACTTATGCTTCTCCCATTCCAAATCACCATCCAAAGATGGGGGTAAGGCTGGGTGTGGTAGTGCACACCTGTAATCCCAGAACTTCGGAGGCTGAGGCAGGAGGATCGCCACAAGTTTGAAGCCAGCCTGGGCTACATAGTGAGCTTAAAGCCAGCCTGAGCTACATAGCAAGATCCTGTCTCAGAAAAAAGATGGTGATTTGAAAGGGTTCTAATGGACACAGCAATGATCCCAGAGCAGCATGGGCAGCACCCGTATGTTTTTTAACTTTCAGATCCTGGGTTAAGCCAGCTTCCAGGTTCCAGCCTGTCTCTCGACACTCCAGGTCACGTCCAAGGCAGGAAGTTGCAATGCAGGAGAAGTCCCAGGAGCCAGTAAGTCAGGAAGTAGCCTAGAATGTATCGTGTGACTGGAGAACAGGTTTTCCAGTTGTACAAAAGTCCCAAGATAAAATTTCTGGGAACCTTTTGTCCTGATGGGGAGTCTTCCACAAGAAGCTTCCAAGATACTGTCTCTGCGGATCTCAACAGTGGCTCTTGATCCTGAAGTAGGTAAGCTGGAAACCAGTATACAACAGGAGTGGAGGAGCCTAAAAACCTGGTGAGAACCTAGAAATCATAAAAGAGAAAAAACCCACACATTTATGAGAAAGTCACCGATGCAAGATGGATCAGCCTGGGATTCTCTGCTTATGGGTGAACTATGGCCCAATGACAAGAATCACAATGCACCGGAAAAGAAATTCAACAAAGCTGAGGATGTACCTTATAAATATGCATGCGATACCTGCAAGGCAACACCCATATTACAAACAAACATAGCATTAGACTATTTACAATAGTGGGACAATCAATGCTAAAATCTATGTGATCTAATTTCAACCGAGGACCTGGACTCTAAACTCTGGGCTGTGACCTAAGGCTTGGGAACCTAAGAAGGCTCCCTTATCTCACAGGAATGGCAAAGCACAGGGAAAGGGGCTGGAGATCCTGTGGTTCAACTTTCCCCCTCTTCCAGGATTTCAGAGCCAAATCTTCATGTGTCCTCCACCACCTACCCTAGAAACTGCCAGCAATCCAGTCACAAACACATAATGCCACTTTCTTTTTCCCGTGTCTCCTACCCACACAGCTCAGAGAACCTCGCAAATAGCTAACATGTGCCTCCAAGAGGTAGATACTGTGAAGGGAGAGGTCATCTTGGAGACAAGACTTCCCAGAGGATGCTGAAACTAGGGCCACAGCCAAGAACAAAAATCAGACATAAAATCAACTCCCTCCTAATCCTTCTGTATTGTCATCACCACAACAAATAAGGTGTATCTTCTGAAAACAGCACCTGCCTCAGTTCAGACTTATTTCCAGACACTAACATAACATGGGTATGTCTGGAGGGAGGTCCATGTCTATCCCTGTATTTCAGCTGGATCAGGTCCCTTCACAATCTTCACGTTCTCTGCGTGCTCTCCCAATGCCGAGGGTGTTTCTTCTTCGCTTTTTATGCAAAATGCCTTCTTATTCTTCAATACGATGATGCCTTCCTCAACTCTTGCAGTAAGTTAGCTGCTACTTCTTTTCCTCAATATTTCATCTGAGGTTTTAAAAAACATTTATTGCCGGGCGTGGTGGCGCACGCCTATAATCCCAGCACTTGGGAGGCTGAGGCTGGAGGATTGTTGCAAGTTTGAGGCCAGCCTTTGTAGCTCAGCTACAAAGTGAGCTCAAGTCCAGCCTGAATTGCAGAGCAAGATCTTGTCTCAAAAATACAAAAAAATATGGCAAGCCTGAGGTCATGAGTTTGATTCCCAGTACCCCAAAACAAAACAAAAAAACAAGTACCAGTTTGATTCCCAGTACCCCAAAAAAACAAACAAAAAAGAACTGTGACCTAAAATAAACTTTAAAAAAAAATAAAAAACATTTATTTTATATCTCAAAAGAGCAAGCACTATTCCACCTCACTATATTATAATTTTATCTGTTCAATGTCTAGCTCCCTGTTTATACCACAAAACTCACTCAGGCAGCAATTTTATTTTACTTGTGTTCCATCCTGAGGTCTGACTCAGGGTCTGGCACAAAGAAAACCCCCAAATGATTGTTGAACCTATAGATTAGGTACCAGTCACTCAAATGGGAGAAGGTAGTCTATATTCTCTGTCCTGGGAGTTTTGCCTATATTCACATTCTTACCCCAAGCAGGAACTGACCTCACCTGAACATGCATGCACAGGCCTCCAAACAGCAGCAGAAATACAGCGTGGACCAGGTAAACAAACACCTGTGGACTGAGGAAGCCTGGACTGGACTTCTCTAGGGCCTTACTGTTCTTGTTCCTTCGAAGCCCAAGTGTAAGGCAGAGCCAAGGGTGTGTGGTCACATAGGTCCAGGTTGCCCAGGAAACCAATATAGCCACCGGTGCCGCCAGCAGAAAATTGGGCACCTGCTTGAGCTCATAGTATCTCAGAAAGCCAACATTCCAGTAGACATCCTGGATATAGCTGTATATTAGAGGAAGATCCCAGGAGCACCACGGTGGCTCATTCCCCTCTGCAATCCGATAGCCTTTCTCCAGAGCTAACTGCACCAAGGGCTCAGGAATGGAGCGGGCTGGGCCTGGCAGACAGAACTGGGTATATGCATAATACTGAAAGAGGGCAAAGGGAAGGCTCAGTGTGAGCACTGACAGGCACACAGAGGCTACCAGCTTAAAGAACTGTCTCGGGGGGTTCAACACCACAAGAGAAGAGAAAAAGCCTCGGCACTGAGAATGCAGGAGGAAACCAACACTGACCAGCCCATTGGAGCGCACCCCAGTGGCAAGAGCAAAGAGGAGCCCACTAGTCCAGCCTCGGCCTCTCTCTAGCTGCCCCATTGCGCTGAATGTCAGGAAGGCGAACAAAGCTTCTGAGTAACCAGCTGCCAGGAAAACATTTGCAGGGCTGAGGCAGAAGAGCAGTGCTGCATAAAAGGCCTGGCGGGGACAACGCAAAACTAGACACCCCAGGTCATGAAGTGCTACTGCGGCCAGCACGGAGAACAAGGAGTTGAGTGATGCTACTGAAACCAGCAGGCAACTCCGTTGGCTCAGTAACCCCCGAAGGGGTCTCAACAGTTCAGTCCCTACCAGGAGGGCCAAGGGGAAGCCAGGGAAGAAGGCAAAGTTGTGCTCATAGAGGTAGCCATGCTCAGCAATGAACAGGAAGTGTTCGGCATCCCAGCGAGAGAGGCCACCCAGAAGACCTTCCACAAGCTGGTCCACATAGCCTGAGGGAGCCAGGCGGGGAGGAGAAAAGGCTTCTGCATGGTGATCTGGGATGATGGCATTGAAGAAAGCCTGCGGGGTGAACAGGAATCAGGATTTTAGTTGAGTACATGAAAGAGAAGAATTATCACTTAATAAAATGAGGAAGAACAGGGCTGGCAATGCAGCTCAGTGGCAGAAAGCTTGCCTTGGGTAGTGGTAGAATGCATGCATGGGGCTCTGGGTTTGATCCCCAGCATTGCAAAAGCAAATACAATGAGTTAGAGACTTGAAGGAAATCAGCAGCTCAGTTTTGGATTAGCTAATTCTAAACTGGACACTGTAGTACAAAAGTCAGCTGGGTGTGGAGGTACATGCCTGTAACATCAGCACTCGGGAGGCTGAGGAAGGAGGATCTCAACGAGTTTGTGGCCAGCCTGGGCTACATAATGTGTTCAAGGCCAGCCTAAACTATACATGAGATCCTGTCTCCAAAAACCCAAAACAAAACAAAACCAAGAAAGACAAAAGTCAAACAAGTGTGAGATGTTCGAGTCTGTGAATAAAAATTGGGGCTACAGATACAAACTGGAGATGGAAGTGTATGCATGCACAGGTGGTATTTACAGGTGTAAGACTGAAGATTCCTCCACTGCAGAAAGAGAACAGGTCTGAGAGGGAAGCCCTGGATAGGTCAAATTAAGAAGTTTGAAAGGAGGTGAGGGTCCAGCATGAATAAAAAGAAGGCCAGTGAGGTGGGGGGAACCCAAGAAAGCATGCTGTCTTAGAATCGAGTGAAGAACAGGAGGGAGCAACTCTCTCGAATGCTGCTAATAGGTCAGGTATGATGGAGACTGAACTCAGTAATGTGAAGTCCCTGGTAAGTTTAACTAGAGCTATTTCAAAGGAGTGGAGGAGAAAGAAGCCTCTCTGGAATAGGTTCAATAGGGAATGAGTGAAAGAAAACTGATTTAAAGAGTTTTGCTATAAAGGGGAACAGAGAAATGGAGTAGCAGGTGTATGGCAAGGTGGGATCAAGAGAAAAAAACTTTTTAGAAGTAACATGGCACTGGGAATAATCCAGTGAAAAGGAAATCACTGAATATGTAAAACAGAGGGGAAGCTGGGCATAGTAACACATGCCTATAATCCCAGCACTGAGGAGGTTGAGGCAGGAGGAGCACAAGTCTGGGCGACACAGTGAGTTCAAGGCCAGCCGGAACTACATGCCAAAACCCTATCTCAAAAAAAGGAAAAAGAAAAAAAAGTCAAAATGGTTTGACAGGTAATAAGAGATGGAATCTGTTAGACAAGTGGAGGAGCCAGCCTTAGAGAGGTTCATCTAACCTTCGCTGGTGAAGGCACACAGGTGCAGATGCATGTGAGATGATGGATATGGGGGGAGCACATAAAAGATCACTTCCAATGCCTTCGATTGAATCTTCACCCAAAAAAACAAATTATCAACTAAAAGTATTGGAAAAAATTTGTTAGAGACTTGAGGAAAGAAGAAAACATATCGCCGGGAGTGGTGGTGCACACCTGTAATACCAGCACTCAGGAGGCTGAGGCAGGAGGATGGCTGTGAGTTTGAGACCAGCCTGGGCTACAAAGTGAGCTCAAGGCCAGCCTGAACTGCACAGTAAGACCCTGTCTCAAAAAGACAAAAAAAAAAAAAGAGGAAAACATTTACAATAAATTACCTATTGGCCAGGCATGGTGCTCATGCCTGTAATCCCAGCATGTGGGAGCCTGAGGTAGGAGGATTACCACGAGTTCTAGGCCAGCCTACACTACAAAGTGAGTTCAGAGCCAGCCTGAACTACACAGTAACTAGTGAGACTCTGTCTCAAAAAAAAAAAAAAAAAGTTACCTATAACCTTCAATTTCAAAACAGTCTGTGCTGTGAAACCACCAAGAGAGTTTAAAAAATACTGATCCCTGGGGTCCTCCCAGATATTTCATGATTTAAATGCCATGGGGTACAGCCTGAGAACTGGAGTTTTCTTTTTAAGTCACCCAGGTGATTCTGATGTGCAGAAATTTTTGAATGAATAGGAGAGTGGATGGGTACAGAAAAATACTCCGAGATTGCCAGGTGGCACTAATGTCTCATTTGGGTTAGTGATCTTGTATAAAACAATGACTTATTAGTATAACTACATATTTTCTCTGGGTAAATGGAGACACAGAGGAGGAGTAAGAAAGTTGGATTTTGTCCGATGAATAAAGCATAGGGAGCAGGGACGAAGAGTTCAGTGGGTATGCACAGGAATGATTATGAGAGACCACTGAATCTCATCTGAGCTGAAGAGAGCTGAACCCATTAGATGGCTGAGGGTTAGAGGAACAATGGGAGGTCAATGAATTATAAATCCGGAGAGGGGGAAGAACTAGAACTAGGGTAACAGGAGTCAGCTGGACAGATCGTAGACGGGGGTCACAGAATAGGATGTTTCAAACAGATTACCTGGCAAGGCTTGGGGGTACAGGGTGTAAGAATGAGAGTGGTGAAAGGAACAGGACAAGGAAGTGAGAGACCAGGACACTGGATGTATCAACATCATTAATATCAAAACCACAGGGGCTGGGGATTTAGCTCAGTGGCACAGTGCCTGCCTGGCAAGCGCAAGGTCGTGAGTTCAATTCCTGGTACCAGGAAAAACAAAACAAAACAAAACAAAAACAATATCAAAACCACAAAGATATCAACAGAACCAGTGCTAGAAAGAGCTGACAGCGAACCATGAGCTAAACCTTCAAGGAATAACTGTCATTGACAGATACGACAACAATGATGAAGGGTAACTAGCGATAATATTCTCTTTCACGGAATGTGTTTTAAAGGTAGAAATAGTGGGAGGAGAGGGAGGAGATAACGAAATGGCTTTTTTTTTGTGAAACAGGGTCTTTCTAGGTAGTTCAGGCTGGCTTCAAAATTGCAGGGATCCTCCTGCCTCAGCCTCCTGAGTGCTACACCATGTGCGGCACCATGCCTGGCTCACTTTTATTGTTAAATGTCTTTTATCGTTAAATGTCGTTGTTAACTACTTAAGAGAAAAGACACCACTGGGTTTTTGCTTTTTTTTTTCTTAGTACTGGGAACTGAACATAGGGGTGCTCTCCCATTGAGCTATAACCTATCCCATTTTATTTTTTATTTTGAGACAGGGTCTAAGTTGCCCAAGCAGAACTCAAACTTGCAATCCTCTTGACTCGTCCGGTACCTAATAAAACTGTAGTTGTTGAATGAACTTCAGGAATTGAGGAATTTACTGTTTCCAAAATCTCCAACTGAATTAGAATCCAGCTCTCCTGTTCCTTATTCTAGATGCTGACTTGCAGTATTACTCTTTTGGTTCTGCCAAAAACTCAGCTGATGCTGGTTCAGAGCCACTGAGTCATAGTCTCCCCAGGCTGGCAACAGGAGCATAACCCTATTTTTAAGGCTCTTTCTCTTTTTGATCAGATTTTTTTATCAGCTCACATCAAACACTGAAAACAAATGGGACAGGAGTGACAGTCACAGGTAACAGCCCTAACCTGCAAGTTAAAAACACTTTAATTAAACCTAGTACCCAGCAGAGCCTGGGGAAGGAGAGGAAAGGAGCTTTCCACAAAGGAACCAGCCAGGAGCCTCAGAGAATGGACGTGGTGATATAAAAGCACACGTATTTATGTTAATATAACATCTCTAGGGCGTTGGCATACATTCAACAATATTCACTCACTTGTAAGCATATGCTGAGGACCACTAAGCACTGGGCACTGTGCTAGGCCCTGAATAACTCACATATATACTTATGAAATTTGATTGAAACATCTATCACATGTGGCAATCACTGGGGAAAAGGAGTGCAAAAGGCCAGATACACTCAGAGCTGTCTATGGGTGAGGCAACAAGGGGAGACACTGGGGCAAAGAGGAGACGTCATTACTGATAAATATGCATCGGTGGTTTCAGAACTTGCACAGTGTCACCTGTTTCCCTCACCTAACTGACACAATGGTCTGTCTCCTGATGAGGGCACCCAGGAAATACTTTGAGCTGTCACACCTGAAAAGCATCACCGTCTGTTGGAAAGAAAGTCAAACCATTAAGGTCTGTTGGGAAGATGATTCCCTTGTGAGGTAAGAAACTTGGGGTCTACCTTTGGCCCTTCTCTAGCTTGCTGCATAGCTTTGGGAAGTTGTCTGACCTTTCTGCGCCTTGGCTTTTTCATGTGTAAAATAGGATTAATACTATTTCTAAGATTCTTGTATCTTTATAATTCTCCACGTGGAGGGGAACACCTGTGAGGTAGAAAGGAGCTAGGAACTAATCTTTGTGCCTGGCCCAGTGATGTAGCAAAAGCATATTCACAATAAAGGCTCTAAGACTGACCTGTAGCATCAGAGTCAGGACACGGCAGCTGATCGCAAACCTCAGCACCTCTTTCCGGGACGGGTCCAGGGGCCACATCCTCTCACAACCAAGAATTCAGGCGTTCTACCAGATCTTCCTCATACCTCTAAACTCCAAAACCCAAACAGGAAAAGCATCACACACAGGCTAAAAGTAAACGGTTGAAAACGTTCTTCATAGGAAACACCACCCGCTTCAGCATTACTATGGCAAGCATAAACACTTAACTACCCAGAGGAGAGAAGAGCTTCTTGAGGGCAGATGGGACCACTGAATGACACTTGGGAGCACTGTATTCACGTTGGACAAGTCCCATCCAGAAAAGTCTGGAGCTAGAAAACTAAGCTCACAGAAAACCTTTAAAAGCCTGTTGAGTTACTCCTATGCAGGAATAAAAAACTGGGGTTCAAGTTCTGACTCTTTCACTTACAAATTTTTAGTCTCTCCGAGCCTCAGTTCTCATAAAATGAGATCAGAATCTTTTTTTTCCTCTGTCACAAAATTGTCATGATGGTGATATGGCCTAACGTGTGAACTACTACACAAATCTATGTTGTGGTTGCTATTATTTGATGTGTGCCCTTTTCCTCTTGCCCAGAATAATATACTAGCTCCCAAACTAAAGTCCCAAAAGTGGGGCACAGAACCATATTGGAAGACCATAATGACTACACATGCCAGCTTAGCTCTCTGATGTGTGTTCAGCTGGTCTGTAAAACTAAGTGGAGAAGGAAAAGAAAACCACCACTCAGCAGGACTTCAGCCAGCTCCCACTGCTAAAACAAACTCAGGGTGAAGACAGAGTTTACTACTAGGGATGAAGAAAAACTTATTTCCCATTTCTTTGTTCAAGTGGCAGCAGCACATAAACAACTGAAAGCCGTTCTGAGGCAAGGAACACAGTTAAGGCATTTTTTACAATTCTTGGGGTTAACAGTAGCAATGGTTCCTACAGAACTTTCAAACACCAGCCTGGGAAACTAGAAAAGACAAGAGCAGCAGAAGTAACTCACTGATGTGGGCTGAAGAACTATGCCTGAAAGAAAAAATATTAAGCAGGGCATGGTGGCACACACATGTAATCCCAGCACTTGTGCAGCTGAGGCACAAGGATCACCGCAAGTTCAAGGCCAATCTGGACTACATGGTGAGACCATGTCTCAAAAAAATTAATTAAAATTTAAAAATTAAAAAAAAATTAAGAGGGTAAAGGGGTCTTCTTTCTTCTTTTATCTGGCCAATACCTACCAAATCTTTAGGTCTCCAGCCTGGGCTACAAAGTGAGCTCAAGGCCAGCCTGAACTGCATAGGGAGACCCTGTCTCAAAAAGACAAAAAAACCCCAAATCTTGAAGTCTCAGCTGTTTCTGGAATTCTCTTTAGATAATATGCTATGCCCTCACTGCCCTGTGTCTCTTTAAAATTTATGTTGTGGTAGCTGGGAGTGAACTCAGGGCCTTTGCACTGAACTACACCCCCAGCCCTTTTTTCTATTTTTTAATTTTGAGACAAGGTCTTGCTAAGTCACCCAGACTGGGCTCAAACTTTTAATCTTCCTGTATCAGCCTCTCAGAATGCTGGGATCACAAGTGGATGCCATCACTCCTGCCTTGCTGTCACTTCTTTAGGTTGCTTGTGAGGCAGGGGCTTCATATCATAACTGTATTCCCGCACACTAACGTTAAAAAGAGGAGCGTGCATGCGTGCGTGTATGTATGCATGCGCATGCTCTTGGGGACTGAAGCACTCTACCACTGAGCTACATTCCAGTCCTTTCAAAAATCTGAGACAGCTTCTTGATAAATTGCCCAGGCTGGGCTTGAACTTGCAATCCTCCTGCCTCAGCCTCCCCAGCAGGAGGGATTGCAGATGTGTACCACCACGCTCAGCTTCAAACAAGCACCTTAAACAGAAGTGGTACAGACAAGATACACCACCAACGGTTTGATGACTAGATGTAAAATCACTGCTCCAAATATCCCTCCCACCATATCTCATGTAAAGAATAAAGTGACAAAGTAACAAGCTCAAGAAAGTAAATTTCTCCAGAAAGGCTGGGCAAGGTTGACTTACAGCAACCATATCCTTTCCCTGGCACAAGGGGGCGCCTGCTGCTCACTCCACCAGGAGGTCAGGAGGAAGGGAGGGGCCCTAACTCCATACCGGTTTTGCTTATGAAAATTCAGTTTAAAGTCAAAACTCCAGAGGGCAGCGGTATTTTGTGATTCTACCCAATTATCTCCAATATCTGACTCTCGGAATCGAGAGAAGTCACAGAAACAGGCACACCCGACCTGACACGCTCGCTGTTCCCCTATTCTAGGGTGAGTTCACTATTTTCCCTTCTTTGGCTTCCACCCACATGCAGAAGAGAAGTTGGGAATAGAAAAGCGCTTAACCCACCTCCGCCTCGTGACCAGACTCGCATTCTTCCTCTCCAGAGTCAAGCTCTGACCTCAGCGACCACAGACTTGCATCCCACACTTAGCTTAAGGTAAACCAAGTAAAAGCAAAAGAAAGCCAGTCACTTCTCGCTTCCAGCTACCTGCCAACCTCACTTTCCATCCAGCCCCTTCCGTGCCAAATCAGACAGTTAGTGGGCAGGCGTTTACACATTTTCCCAGGAGATAAAGAGGACCCTGCAATCTCATTAGAGACTGTGCGGGCAGTATAATTACCATCGCCGTTTTATGGATGTGGAGACTGAGGCTCACTGGGGCCGAGTGACACACCCAAGACTACTTGACCCTCCTATTCTCCGCCTCTGAAACGTCACCCACAGCCACAGGGTACTATGTGCTCTTTCCAGACAGGATTAGAACCCAGGTCCAAGGCCTGGCCCAGCGCTGCCTCCAATGATAGAGCCTGGCCCTTGCTGCATGCTTACAGTATGCCTCGAGAATTTGGAAAAGCCTGCTAACTACAACTAACACCTTCGGCGGGGCGATGTCGCTCTGACCCAGCGTCCTCAGGGCCAAAGGCCTCGCGGGCCGTCTCGAGCCAGAAGTCGCCTTCCGCCGGCCAGGCCGAGTCTGGACCCCGTGCCAGCCTGCTCCCTTTGGACAGACCCTAGCGGGGTCACAGCCCCGCTCCTCATGCCGAAGGAGGCACGGCCCACGGGATACTCCCGAGGGAGTCGGCGGAGCGCTCACTGGGAACAGGGCCGGAAGCAGACGCGGGCGGGAGGCCGTAAAGGAAGAGGCGGTGCCCGAGGACGTTATGGCGGAGAGGCGGGGCTCCACGCTTCTCCGCAGCCTCCGTCTCATTGCTCTAAGCCTCCGTTTGACACTTCCTTCCCTCCCAGAATGCCAAGGCTCGAGAATGGGTGCCCCGGTCTTCCGTGCCCGTCCATCCCTTGCGCCGGCGGGGACCGAATCGCAGCACCTCCATCCGGGGACCGAGCCGTCCGCGCCTGCGCGCTGGCTCCGCGGACGGCGGCTCCGCCCCGCTCCTGCCCGGACTCTGGGTTGTCCCCCCACCCGCCTCCGGCGGCGGCCATGTTGACTCCGGGCGAGCGGGGCGGGGACCACCGCTCCGCACAGCTCTGCCGAGCATCTTCCTGCCTTGGTGTCACCTGAGGAATTTTTGCTCGCACTTCGCCTTCCTCCCCGCCCCCTCTCACGCCTTCAAGCTGCTGGGGCTGTAGTCTCAGAGTCAGTGCCCCTGCCCCAGTTCCATCTTGCTCGGTGCCCTGGGTTCCTGGTGTGGGCCGAAGCTCTTGTAGTCGAGGGCTGCCCCGCTGCCTCTTCACAGAAGCCAGAGCCGCGCGTTCCCCACTGTCAGGCAACAACAGCTCAGCACACGGCCTGACACAATAGGTTTTTTGTGAAGAGTCAAAAGCCTTTTTGGGGTTTCTGCGGCCACCAGTGGCACCTTACATCCTGGGTGTGAAGAAAGTGGGGGATCCCCTTGACTTTCCCCTCCTGGCTACCGGGAACCTTATCTTGCTTCAGTCCTCAGACCCACTCAGGTGGCTCCTGAGGATGGGAAAGAAAACCTCAGACACCGCTAGGGCTCCTTTCTCCCCTCCAGCAGTGTCTCTCGTAGGAAACAGGACCCAATAAAAGGAAGCGAACTCGACCAAACCGTCGGTTAGGGAGGAGCGGCCCGCTGGTGCCCCTGTAACGGAAACTGTTAGAACAACTTTGCACTCTCCTTAAAGGAAACAGATAATAAATCCTTCTCCGTTGGTGGATTTCGCGCTTCTCTGGATTCCAAAGCCTTCTGTGGTTTCAGTTATCTGCCTTCCTAAACGAAGCTAGGGTCTGGGTTACCCTTTGGCCGCAGCCCCAGCCCGAGGGAGGGGTTTATCTTCTCTAACAGCCACTAACGTGGGTGGGAACAAAGAGATGGCTGCTATCTCTCCAGGCAAAGAAAACTGGCCCACTTTGGGAGCGGGGAGGACTGTATCTCTGGGCTGTCTATAACGCATTTCAAGTCCCGAGACCTAAACTGCCCCGAGATGTTTGTTGTGTGCAAAGTGGATAACGTACAAGGCGCGTTTTAGTTAGTTGTTGGAGAAGCGGGGGGAGCGGGGGGGGGATGAAACTTAGCAGGCCTCTCCTCCCAGGTTTTTCAATGGCATGCATTTGTTTCAGCGCCAGAGGCCTATGAGTAAAATGGCAGTCTCACGACACTCTTGTGACTGGGACCCAAGGTAGTGACTTGAATCTCTAGAATCTTATAAAGCTCCAGGCAGCGCTCTATTTGCAAAGATAAAATTGAGAAATGGACTGTCCTTGCACTGGGAATTCACAAAGGAAAAAAGCCATAATATTCTCAGGGTTCTGTCCACACCAGATTCCCTCACAAATCTGTTTGTGAAAAGGGAGGGGTCTTTTGTGACGAGTCAGAATGTTTTCTAAGAGCTCAACTGTCCCCCTTTTAGAGGTAGGACTTTGTCCAGATCTTCAGCTCCACTTTCCTGCACTCTCTCTTTCCTTCTTTGCTACCCAACCCCCGCCTCTTCCGCTCTGTTTCCTGTTTCATTTTCTGGCTCCTGCTCTGACAGGAAAACAAGGAGGCTGAATTTTGTGTTCTCAAAGCCCTAGCTCCGTGGCTCTTCAGGTTCCAAGGGGCCTCAGTGGGATTGGAAGGGATCTGGTGCTGTAAGGTTATGAGTGAGAGGTGAGGGGGCAGCTCTCCTCAGTCTGCTTTTAGAGTCTGCAGCTAAAATGGAGGCTGCATCAGCACAAGGAGCCAGCTGAGCGATCAGATCTGTGGTAAGTAAGCGAGACAGCCATATCCCAGGGCTCCAGACTCTACACCTCCCAGCCACTTCCATTAAGAACCAGATATCCCACACCACCAAGAAATAGTTTCATAATACAAATCCCCAAACAAAGCAATGAAAGCACCACTTTCTAGAATTCAAGAGGGTTACATCATTTCTGTTCCCTGAACTTGCCTGGCTCTGCTCTTGCTATTTCCCCTGCTTGAAACATTCTACCACCAGGTCAGCCCATTATATTTGGGTCTCGGTGGACATGTCACCTGCTCAGAGGGGGCTTCTCTGACTGCCCAGCCACAAATACCTCCATGTACTATTCCATCAATTCTGTTTTCTTCACAGCACTGAACACCATTTGCTTATCCTGTCTGTAAATGTGACTTGTTCATTATCTCTTTCCCCCTTAAGAAGCTTACATTCTCTTTCTGGAATGTAAGCTTCTGAATATGATGGAAAAGCAGGACTCTTGCTCCGCAGTATATCCCCAGTACTTAGGGTAGTACCTTGAAGTTTGTGTCTCCTCAGTACAGAGCTAATGAGTAAATCAATTTCTCGTGGTACCCATTTTTTGTGGATGAGAGAACTAAAGCGTACAAAACAGAAATGACTGGACCAAAAACTCATACAGTCAGAGATGGGACTTGAATTCAGGTCTCTATCCTCCTGAGATGGGTTTGTTTTCTGTTTCTTTCTTTCTTTTTTTTTTTTTTTGTTTTTGTTTTTTTTTTCCGGTATCAGGAATCGAACTCATGACCTACGCTTGCCAGGCAGGCGCTGTGCCACTGAGCTAAATCCCCAGCCCATTGTTTTTTGTTTCTTGTTTTGTTTTGAATTTGAGAGGATCTCACTATCTACTTCAGGCCGGCCTTACACTCACTATATAGCCCACGCTCAGCCTCCTGAGTGCTGGGATTATAGTGATGGGTACCACACCCAGGTCTCCTGTGCTGGTTCTATCACTCCACATTTTTAATTTTTCCCAGGTTTACTCCTTTCCTTCTCTTCCTTTTGTCCCACAGAGCTAAAATGTCTACTAAGAATGCTATGTTAAGAATCCTATATGAGGGGCAGGGGATTTAGCTCAGCAGCACAGCACCTGCCTGGCAAGCGCGAGGTCATGAGTTCGATTCCCAGTACCGGAAAAAAGCTGAAAAAAAAAAAAGAATCCTATATGGGGGATGCCAAGTTTTACCTACTTCTTCCATTTCTTCCTCCTGTTTACTCTTTGTTCCAGCAAATTCCTATTTAACCTACTTGATTTATTCAACACTATAGGTATCTACCATGTGACAAGGGGTGAGGATATACCACTGAGCAAGACATACACAGTCCTTGCCCTCGTGGAGATATCTACCTCGCAGGATTTATAGCGTTTGTCAAAAAGTGCTCAATAAGGCCAGGGATGGTGGCTCACGCCTGTAATGTCAGCATTGAGGCAGGAGGATCACCATGAGTTCAAGGCCAGCCTAGGCTACACAGTGAGCTGTCTCAAAAAAAAAGTGCAGCTAGGCATGGTGGCACATGCCTGTAATCCCAGCACTCGGGAGGCTGAGTCAGGAGGATCGTTGTGAGTTTGAGACCAGTCTGGGGTACAAAGTGAGCTCAAGGCCAGCCTGAACTGCATAGCAAGACCCTGTCTCAAAAAGACCAAAAAAAAAAAGAAAAAGTGCTCAATAAAGACCGGCTGTTACAACTCCCTGACCAAGAAAGCGAGCAATGTTTCTGCTGGAGCAGAGGAAGGAGTTCGGAGGTTCTGCAACACTCCCCTCTGTAGAGCAATCTTAACTCATTTGTCTCTCTAGCTGCCTTGCCTTGCTCCTGACTCCACATTTGGAGGTGGCCTTGGCCCCAGGGTGGATAGAGCAACAGCCTAGTGTATATATTGACTCTCAGTGGCTCAGTTTCCTGACACTAAGCTTCCTGCCACCCCTGTCCACGGACTGGAGTTGTTTACTCTGCTATGGGATGCTGGCTTCCACTGTGGGGCAAAAGTGACCATGCTGGTCCAAATTCCGTCACCATCAAGTGTTAGCAGGCAGGGCCAGTGCACTTGATGACAGGCAGTGCTGCCTCACCAGAACTTCATGCTACTTCTATTATAGGGAAGAGGACATTCACTGGCAGCTTCCACATTGTGTCTGGATGACACATTCATCCTGACACCTAGGGTCACACCAGTCAGTCTTGTACATTTTTGACCTCTGCTGGATCACTTGAGTATGTCCATCCACCCCAGGTCAAAGGCCTTGCCAGTCCTCTGACTGTTGGAGCCAACACTGATGCTTCAAAGCTCATGAACACTTTTCAGCGTTCCTTCAGTGTTTGCTTTTTAGTAGAAAACCTTGATCGCACTGGGAAGCCTGGTGGGAAGGCCTTAGCCATTTAGGGGTGGCAGCGGTTGCAACGCAAACGAGCCAATGAGGTTGAGAGTATTGTTTAGGCTGGACTTGGCTGCTGTCCAGCTACGAAGAAGGTTAAGGTCACTTGGGGGGTGGGAAGGGAGGAGCCTGGGAAAAGAACGACTGGCCACACCCCTAAGTTCTCTACTGGTAAGGTTCTATTTACTTCTCAAAAGCAAATTATTCACAGCTCAGTGATCAGCAGTTCTGTTGGCTGTAGTAGCTCTAGTCAGAAACTGGAGACCAGGCCAGGCCCCCACTGCATTGCATGGGACCAGATGAAAGGAACCCAGGAAACTGAACTCCTAGGTAATGCTCCTTCTACAGCCCAGAAATGCACTCTCTAGATTAGAAAATGGAGCTCAAGAGGCCAAGAGCAAAAAAAATAGCCATTAGCAATATTGCTTACCAAAACATAGATGTGAAAAATCTCCCGTTTTAGTCTTTTTTTCCAGACAAGTCCTAGGAAGGGATCTGGGTTGACAAAAAGGTTGTTCTCTGAATAGAGAAAGATTATTCATTCTGGTCCCTGACCCAAATATGAACACCCACACTTAGTTGGATGCACACTTGATTGAAATTCTTGGGACAATTTTACCTCATGACAGATCCAATAAAAACGAATCTTGCTTGCTGCGCACAACCAGATTGTTAGTCCTAGTTGTCCCCGATCTAGAGAGGAAGTATTACTGTGTGTATACAGTAATACAGGGAAGAGCATGGGCCTGAGTCAGGTGGGCCTCGCCTAGCATGTGAACTTCCTACTGAAGACCTCACTTTCCCCAGCCTTTTCTTCCAGCTGTAACACGGGAGCCAGAACACCAACCTCACAGCCGCGAGGCTGCTGCCGATTGAGAGGTACTGTGTCCGACATTCAAGCGGGTACTCAGAGGAAAACCATCTCAAGTCTCACTTCAAAGTGTTCCAATCATTTTCTGCTACTGCCTCATTTCTCCTCAAACCTGAACTTGGAACTTTCTCTTTTGATTCCCTAAGGGGATGAATGGAGAAGCTGTATCTTGTGACATTAACCTCATAAAAAGCAAATGCACCCAGCCAACGCCTACAATATCACTCAACTACTTTTGTTTTTTTTCAACTGCTTCTTAAATAGGCACCATGTGTCAACTGTGTTAGGGCAGGGATACAGCAGGCATCTAAACCTCTCTGCCTTCACAGGTTTTATGTTCCAGGAGAGTGCAGCTAAGTACAATGTACAGTAGACCAGATGGTAACAAGCGGTGTAAGAAAAGGCAGAGAAGTGAAACAAGGAAGGAAAGAAGAAATTGCTATTTATTTTTCTTGTGGGGCAGGGGAGTGCTGGCGACTTTACCCAAGGCCTTGTGCATGCTAATTACATGCTGTTGGGCCAGATGGTGGCACATGCCTGTAATCCCAGCACTTGGGAGGCTGAGGCAGGATTGCTTCAAGTTCAAGGCCAGCCTGGGCTACAAAGTGAGTTTGAGGCCAGCATGAACTGCATAGTGAGACCATCTCAAAAAGACAAAACAAAAAAAAACCAAACCATGCTCACTGAGCTACACAAAAACCAAACCATGCTCACTGAGCTACACACACAGCACTTATAATATCTGAAAAAAGACTTGATGGAGATGAAGGGTTCCAGCCATACTGCTACCTGGTTAAAGAGAGTACCATGCACTGGGCACAAGAACTATAAAGTTTCCCAAAGTGGAACCAGCCCTGTGTAGTGGAGTGAGCAATGGGGACAAGAGATAATGGTGTTGGAAAAGTAGCAGACAGATAAATGGGAAACTGATATTCAAGTTGTAAGCATTTGGACTTTTACTTAGAGAAGAACTGGAGTTTGCTCTGACTTTCAAGGGGTCATTCTGGTTGCTGTATTGAGAAAAGATTCAACTGGGAAGGTAGAAGGGAAGACCAGTGGAGAATATTGTAGAATATAGGAAGGAGCCGGGCATGGTAAGCACACCTGTAACCCCAGCACTCAGGAGGCTGAGGCAGAAGGATTGCTGAGAGTTTGGGGCCATCCTAGGATACAGTGAGGTCAAGGCCAGCCAAAACTATATAGTGAAGACTCTATCCTAAAAAATATGCAGGAAAGATATGATAGTGCCTTGAATTATAATAGTGGTTGGATTGAGGATTCTTTGAGTCAGGGTCTCACTATGCAGTTCAGGCTGGCCTTGAAATCATGGCGATCCTCCTGCCTCAGCCTCCCAATTGCTGGGAACAGAGGCATGTGCCAGCTGCCATGCTCAGCTGAGGATTATTTTCTGAGGTATAACAGATCGGATGTGGAAATCAAAGGCATCACTGATTATTTTTTTTTCCAAAACGATAGAAGTCCAACTTGCCACTGAGAAAACTGTAGAAGCAGGCTTCTTGGGAGGAAAATGGGCATTTTAGCCTTTACATATTCCAATCAAATTTCCAGTAGAGATGTCAGAGCAGGCTCTAGTCTGGAGTCAGAGGAAAGAGAGAGTTTGTAGATGTGTTTAAGATGGAGTTTGCCTCAGGTTAACTGTCTTAGTGTTAGAAGTTTCTAAGCAAAGTTGGGGATGGTTGGTGGTACATGACTGTAACCCTAGTCATTCCAGCTAGTTGGGAGGCTGAGGCAGGAGGACTGTCACATTTTTTTTTTTTTTTTTGTACCAGTAATCAAACTCAGGACCTCATGCTTGCCAGGAAAGCTCTTGTGCCACTGAGCTGTATCTCTGGCCCGGGAGGACTGTCATATTTGAATCCAGCCTGGAGCATTTAAAGAGTTCAAGGCAGAACTGGAGACCCAGACAAGGAAACAAAATTAACAACAAAAAACTAAGAAAAAGAGATCCTCTCTTTGCTATTTCCACTTTTTCCCTTCCTAGACTACAATCAATTTTTTTGTTAAAGCCCCTGTTTTTCAAGGAGATAGCATGCTTTTCATGCTAGAAATTTCCTTTTGCAGACTCAGTCATCTCAGGTTTTCATCTTTTTTTCAGTATTGGGGATGGAACACAGGTCTGTGCACTGACTTACATCTTCAGCCCTTTCTTGTTATTCTGAAGCAGGATCTCACTAAATTGCCCAGGCTCATCCTGAACTTGCAGCCTCCTGCCTCATCAGTTTTCTTAAACTTTGACTTAGGCCGTGGAGGTTTAAAGTGGAGTGTGGAAAAGACATGGCAGGGTCCAGGATGCCGCCACATAATGGAGAGAGCACATTAGGGGTGTCTGTGAGAACAGGACAGGTAGTTCCCACGCCCTACACCAAAGGTCAGTCTTTGTAGCAGTGTGAAAACAACAGAAGTCTCACAAGTCTTACCAAGATTTAATGTACATTTATTCTTAACACGTGGAACATATAGTATAAAGATTTCATACTGAATAAATGATATTCATTAAGCCAAAAAAGGAAAAAAAGGAGGAATTTACATCAAGTTTTAGCTACATTGTTGAAATACAAATATGCAGATTTTATCACTGAAAAAATTTTAATTGTGTTTCTTCATCAGGAACTTCAACTGAACCTAAAACTTTTTCACACCTCGATTAGAAAGAAAATAAAACAAAACAAAAACCCAGAAAAAAAATAAACTATAAGTTGATTGGCTGCTGAGACAGCAGGGACTTTTTACAGAGACCTGTACAGCATCACGCCAAGAGGGGCGATGTCTGGCAAGAGATTAAATAGCTGTGTCTCGCTTTGTGCAGGTCACCAACTTGTTAACTCGTCATACTATAAAGGGGTAGCCGGGAGGGGGACCGAACTGTGGGGATCCAAGGGTATGTGCAATGTACAACGTCATATATATACACACGTGGCAGCGGAGCCGCTGCAGCTAAAGGTTAAAACCAGTTCTAAGAGGTGATCTCAGGGTTATTCATACAATCAAGGAGGAGAGAAAGAGGTCAGGGTGTTGTAGGTTCACACATGATACTTTGGGGGAAAAGCCTTTTTTTTTTTTTCTCCTCAACGTTTAACTAAAAACATTTTAAAAACTACAGCTTGCTGCTGACCCAGCGTCTTCTCTCGTTTCCAGGTGAGACATTATTATTACAGTATGTTTACAGTATCAGGTGTACAGTACAGTACATGAAAGGGTCTACACTCTACTGCACAGGCCTCTCCAGTGAACAGGGTCTGCTCACAACTGCGAACTTCTTGGCTCCTGCAAGATTGTGAATGTACAACAATAAACCACACACAGTTCAGCAGTCACCTTTATGTCCTTCAGGGTTTTTTTTGTATTTTTTTTTCCTTTTTTTTTTTTTACCATTAAAAACAGTTATGAAATGTGGCATCCCGTTGATGCAAGGATCGGGAAAGCCATTTTTATTTTATTTTTTCCCCAAACTCACTGTAAACAACAGTAACTTTGGTTAAAATAAAAAAGTCTTCTATTTAGGCAGAGCTTTGTCTTTTCAAATACAGTGGGGTCCTGAGGGAAGTAAGGTGAGGACAGGAACAGAAAGGTGTGAGGGGGAGAGGGAGGAGGAGGAGGAAAGAGAAACAGGAGAGACTTTTTTCCCCAAGGGAGAAGCTGGACAGCACAGGGTAAACTGGATTCTGAGGTGGTTTTGCATAAATAAAGGGCAACAGTCAGTTTCTAAGTTCTCCACACACGCACACACACACAGGGGGGAGATGTCCCACGGCTGTCATGACTGGCCAATTAAAAACAGTACATCACAAATGACTTGTGAAACCAATGAGTTCATCAACGGTGACACCGAGATGTCCAACAGCCGTGACTCGTACAGAGTGAACTCTGAGTGGTTCTCATCCACCTTGGCCAGGGCAAGCAGCGCACGGGCCGCCCGCCGCATCATGTCCACACTAGTTGGCTCAAAGGGTGGGTTCTGCATGTGGAGGAGGCTGGCCTGACTCTGCTGAAACTGTGTGGCAGCAAGGCTGTCCTCGAGGAAGCCCAGGAGGTTGCCAATGCTGCCCTTCTGCACTGCGATGGCACGGGCTGCCAGGCTGTCCCCCTGTGCCAGGTTGGCCAGCAGTACCACTGCCATTTCCCGGCATACTGGGTTCTTTCGGTCACTGAGGAAGCGCACCATGGTGCTATACAACTTCTCCAGGCGGCTGAAGGGGGGTGTGGCCAGGATCAGGTCCACATTGTTGTCCTGGATACTGAGTTTGCTGAGGGTTTCCAAGACCAGTCTCTGAGGGGAGAGGACGGCATTGGGGCCCAGGGTGGAGAAAGGGTCCTGGGCTTCAGCTGAAGGGCAAACTGCCCAGTGTAGGAGTCCATCCAGAACAGGTAGGCAAATGCTCTCAGGGTATGGGGAAAGGTCTAACTGCCCTGAGATGTTGGCGAGTGTGACCAAGGTGTTTTCCCGGAGCATCTCCAAGCAGTCCCACCACCACTCCACTTTGTTACAGCTCACCCCTTGGTCCTGCTCCTCCTCCTTTTCGTAAGTTAGTGGCGCCTGCTTCCGTTCTGGATGCTTGTGGTGCAGCAGGATCAGCTTGCCCAGGATAAGCAGCAGCCCCGGGTGTTTAGACATCTCAAAGTCGTTGCCTGGCACGAATGACAGGCTTCGGATGGTATTGGAGACACAGATGCAGCGCTTGGCAAGTGAATCCTGCCAGTCCAGAAGGGTACACAACGGGGTCTCATCCTTACTGTGGGGTTCATCCTCTAGGATCTTGATGTTCCGATGGCTCTGCGCTGGGCTAATGCCAAATGGAAACTTGCTGCTTTCCTTAGTGGCCTCTGCACTCTTAGCTCCCTCCTCAGTCAATGTGCTAGACCGAGTAGACAACATGTCGTCCATAGTGGCCGTGATCCGTTTTTCTGGAAGGCCATCAGGTGGGGGTCCCTCCTGTTCTGTCGTCCCTGGTGTACCCTCTACTGTTACAACATGTTTCCGGGGGGCTGCTGAGCAGGGCACATGAGACCGGGAAGGCAGCAGCTCTGTCTTGCTTTCAAAGTGGGTCTGGATATGCTCAGTGGTGTCCCCCCCACCAATCCGCCAGTGCAGCAGGCCACTGTCAAACTCCTGCACGCGCCCAAGCTTATCTGAACAGTCCACCACAAATGGATCGTTCTTCTGTACAATCTTTACTGGAAGCTTGTCAAACTTACTGATGAGCTTCTCCTCACTATTCTCCGATGCTGGTCTGTCCTTACCCAAAAAGGCCATCTCCTCATCGTTTTCAACTGTTTCTTCCTCTTCTTCCTCCTTTAGTTTAGGACTCAGAAGTTCTTCTTCCTCACCCTCTGTTGGGGTTGGACTAGACACCTTGCTGAATCTCCCAGGGTCCAGAAGCGTTCTCTGTCCTGGGTCACCCACCTCATATTCCTTTAAAATGCCAAAGATCTCAATCAGGCATCGTCGGAAGTATTCCACAAGGAGCTCTAGCAACCCTGGGAGCTGAAACAGAAAGCAAAGAAAGTAAATTAAGGGAGAAAAGTTGCAAAGAGAATCCTTGATTTGAGAGACCTTCAAGTCTATTCATCTCCCCTCCAAGTGCAGGGCCTTGCGAAGGCTAGGCAACGGCTCCATGACTGAGCTACCCAAGTCTACCCAACCTTCCCTTTTCTTCTAGCCAGACACTCAGTATCAGTGTGGTAGGGCAGCCACTCATTTCCCAAAGCTTCTGCAGAGCAGACTGCTCATCCTCGTCTCTCCCACGCCTATGCAAAGTTCTTCCTTTGCCAGAACCACCACCCCATAAGCCTGCCCATAGCAGGAAAAGTGAGATTAATACCTCATCCACAAGCGCTGCCCACCTCTCAGCCTTCGCTTTCTCCATCCATCTTCTGCTTTTCTGCACCAGGCCCGTTTCCCACCTGCTGGTCAATGCCACTATCCCTCTAAGACACACTATCCCATGAAGCCTAGTCTAAGCCTGGTGGCATGCCCCCTTCCAACATGAGCCCAGGGAATGGAATGTAGTGTGGACAGATTTTCATCTGCTCTCTTTTCCAAGCTCCCCAACATTCCAGGAGGCTGGACTTCCAGGAATCTTTCAGCATGAGTGGGACAGAGCTTTGGCTCTCTATACAATGATCCAAGCAGAAGGATGAGAAGACCCAAACCAGCTTGGCTCTTCTATAGGCTATATATTTCTAGAAAAAAATACTGTACTGATCTCCAGAGTAACTTTTGGCTGAACAATACTGCAAAGAAGAAAAGAAAAGAAAAGAAAAGAAAAGAAAAGAAAAGAAAAGAAAAGAAAAGAAAAGAAAAGGGGAGGGGCGGGGTGGGGAGGGAAGGGGAGGAGGAAAAAAAAAAAAAAAAAAAAAAAAAAAAAAAAAAAAGAATTACAGCACTACCTCAGTTCACGATCTTAATTCTCTCCATGATTCTGGTCACAAACTGAAGAACCATCAAATTTCCCCGTAAGGTCAAAACTGAACCTAACCATTGAAATGCTGACAGAAGGATAATGGCTTCTTGGTAGTCTAGAAAATATGGTGTCCTAATATCAATAGAACTGTACTTTCTTCCTTTCTTTTTGGCAGTAGTGGGAACTGAACCAAGGGCTTCATGCAGACTAAGCAAGTGCTCTACCACTAAACTACATCCCTACCCCTAATCCATCCCTCCACCAGTCTGACCTCCAACTTTAGATCCTTTTGCCTTAATCTCTCAAATGCTGAGATTACACATAGGAACCACATTTAGCTTACTTTTTTTTGAGACAGAGTCTCACTAAATTGTCTGTAACTCTAATTACAGTACTTGGCAGCCAGAGACAGGAAAATCTTGAGTTGGAGGCCAGCCTGTCATATATAGGTAGGGGGGTCTAGTTCCAGGCTTTGAACTCATCATCCTTCTGCCTCTGGCTCTCAAGTACTGTAGTTAGGATTACAGGCATGTGCCACTGCACCTGGCTGTATTTGTTACCAATACCAAAAAATTTCTCCCAAATAAAATTCACTCTGGGCTGGGGATTTCGCTCAGCAGTACAGCACCTGCCTGGCAAGCATAAGGTCATGAGTTTGATTCCTGGTACCGGAAAACAACAACAACAACAACAAAAATAACTAAATAAAATTCCCTTTAAAGTTAATTCTGTACTAAGGCACCAACATGAAAACTTATGTGTTATTACTACTCTCAATATCCTGGGCCCATGCCCACTGACAAAAGAAGCCAAAGTACTGGCATGGAAGATTTCTAAGAAAGAAAAGACTGTCACAGTTGAGGATGACCTCATTCCCTGCGTCACTTAGTACTGTCTAAGTTAAGATAATCCCAGGTGCTCCCAATGTTTCCTAGGAACCTGTACTCACCTGACTGAGATTGAAGGTCATGATGCTGTTGTCATCATATAGTAGGATGTTAATGGTGTCTAATGCCCACGTGCTCTCTGCCAGGAGCCCAGACTTGAGGGACATCATTACCCGCCATGCCTCCGGGGTTCCTGAAATAAACCTCTGTGTTGTCCATCCACCAAGCCCAGGCTGGCTGGAGGCACACCCAGGCCTCCCCATCAGTACGGCTACTCTGAAGATAATACAAATCGGAAAGCAGAAGGCACAGTTCCTATCTGGGACATAACACATACCTGCCCCTCACGGCTTCTAAGCTCTCTAGGACATCACTGCATGGCAGTGTCTTAAAGGAAAATCTGTTATCAGTTTATTATTTCTTCTTTCCCCAAAGTTTGTCGGCACTATTTTAGACAATACTGGACCAGATTTAATCTCCTTCAGATCATCAGGATGGAGGGAGCAAGATATAAGGTGAAAAAAAGGGCTAGATTAAGAAACCCAATCAAGGAGGTCTCCTTACCAATGTCTTTCATTGTGAGCCGCCTTCTCTGCTTCAACACAGGCTGTGTGGCTTCAACAGAGCCAGGTGGGAAGGTGATATCCCGCCGAATCATGGGGGGCTGCACAGGGGTAGGTGCTATGTGCGAGGCAGGTACTGGTGGACCTGCTTTCTGCATTTTCATCCCAGAGTGCAGGAATGGAGACTTGCTAGGAGAGGTGCGATTCTCCATTGGCCGGGGCAGGGGAGCGGGGCTGGATACCTGAGGAATGTGATTCTGCATGCTTGGTGGGGGCTGGTAGTTAGATGGAGGGGGCCTCGTCATGGGGGGTACAGGGGCAGAGGGACCGTATGGAGGCTGGCGTGTGCCATGAGAAGGCCATGGGCCTTCATGGTTGGCCCTCTGATCCGTGTGCAGCATTTCATCTGTTCGGTTCACACCATGATACGCGGGACCCTGCGGGGCAGAGCCCGTGCTCTGCCTGTTGGCGTAATTATAGGTCATGTCATTACGCCCCTGCCACATGGTGCCTTGCTGAGCAACCTCAGCTGATGCCTGTATGGGGCCACCCATCATCTGTGGCGGCATGTTCTGCTGGGCATTGGAGCCAGGGGGTGCAGAGACACGGTCTCGGCCAAACTGGAATGGAAATTGGTTCTGGGGACCACCTGCTGGTCGGCGCTCAGCAGCAGCAGCGGCAGTAGCAGGATAGGCACTGCCATACTGGTTGTACACGTCCTGCTGAGGGGAAGGCTGGGCAGCTTGTTGTTGGCTGGCAGACTGAGCCTGGGCTGGGGGTAACTGCTGCGGAGGCTGCCCCTGCCCAGCGCTATATGGCACACTGTACATCTCCCCTTCATGCCGCTTGGCAGGAGGGCCGTATGTGCCATCCATTGGCCGCTTATAATTCTAAAACAGAGACAAGGAGAGGGGAAATGAAATCAATGCTGTGCACTCAGGGACACTATACAGCCCCACAATACCAAGAAGGCAACAGACACTTGTACTTCTGTCCCTCTACGAAAGAGGACATGAACACCAAGAAAACAAAGCATGCCTACAATTATCTTTTGAGGTTGTTTCGGAGGGAAGGTACTGTTTTCGACTTCCCACCCCCGACTCGTGGTACTAGGGATTGAAACCCTGGCCACCGCACTGAGCCATATTCCCAGTTCCCATTTCTTTTTTTTTTGGTACCAGGAATCCAACTCAGGACCTTGCACTTGCCAGGCAGACACTTGTGCCGCTGAGCTATATCCCCGGCCCCCATTTCTCGTTTTTAATTTGAGTCAGGGTCTTGCTAAGTTGCCCAGGCTGGCTTCAATTTATGATCCTTGTGCTTCAGCTTCTGAGTGCTGAAATTAAAGGTGTGGACCACCATACCCACCTTTATCCTCCCCCTTGCTCCAAGTAGGAAAATGTATCAGAAGGCTGAGGCAGGAGGATTACTAAGTTCGAGGCCACCCTGGGCTATGCTATATGGCCATATAGTGAGCTCCAGACCAGCCTGAACTATATAATGAGACCCTATCTCAATGGAAAAAAAAAAGCAAAACAAAACAAAAATCAAAATATGGTCTCTTTTTATCCCTTTCAGAGAACTAGGGAGACTGGACTGCACTGCAGAAATGAGATTAATGATGTGGGTCCTCAGGCAGAACTGGCTAGTCAGGTCTGAGAAGAACAACACAGTTCCTCAACTGTGATTCTTGTTTTTTTGTTTTTGTTTTTGTTTTTTTTTTGTCTTTTTAAGACAGGGTCTCCCTATGCAATTCAGGATGGCCTTGAGCTCACTTTGTAGCCCAGTCTGGTCTCGAACTCGCAACGATCCTCCTGCCTCAGCCTCCCGAGTGCTGGGATTACAGGCATGCACCACCACACCCGGCCTAAACTGTGATTCTTAAGACTGCCACAGACTAGATTAGGCCACTCATTGCTTTTCACAGGGATCCTGTGGGTCAGTTCATTCCCAGATACCCTCCTTACCTGCTGCTGCTGCTGCTGATACATTGTGGTCTGCTGGCTGGGGAAGGGATTGCCAGAAGGGGTGCCTTGGGTGGAGAACTGATTGCCATAGGAATCATGTCTACATAGGAAGAGAAACAGAGGATGAGCGTGGGGAATGGTAAAGCCTGAGCCACAGTGACACTGGGACCAGGCTTTACTCACCGTTGCTGCTGCTGCTGCTGCTGCTGCTGCGGGGGGTAGCGGCTAGGAGAATACATCCCCGAGTCTGGGGTGGAAGGCATGAGATTCGGCTGGGGGGCCCCAGTGCCTATGTTTCCCTCAGGTCCTATTCCAGGCTCCGTCCTGAACAGATTTAGAGAAGTAAATTGAGTCCACTATAGCTGCAGGGTGCTATGGATGAGAGCAGAGCACGGGACATGCTTACCTCACTCTGTCATAAGGACCTCCATAGGGATAGTGCTGTCGTGGTCCCATAGCCACATTTCCGAGTCCAGGGCCAGCAGCACGACTATAGGGGTCGCCCATCCCGCTGCCATTGGGGCCCTGCCCTGAGGACATGAAGGGATCACTCCCTGGAGCTGGGTGCAAAAAGGTAGGCAGTGAGCACAGGTGAGGAGGCTCAGCAATCTACTCCTTGCCTACTCTTTTTGGGTTTGTTCTCAGGGTTCTCCTGACAGGTTTAAAACAGAGATCTACAGGGCTCCAACCAACAAAAGGCGCTGAGTTGTTAAAGAGTGACAAGGCAAGGGCAGGAGATAAAAAAGAAGTAGGGATGAAGAGGGTGGTTAGGTCAGGTGGTTACACCTAGACATGACAGCTTGACAAGAAGTCTAAGTCGCTGAAGATAGCCCTCCAAGCTCCTCCCACTTCTCTGGCCCTATCTTCATGAGCACAAGGTTAACAGCAACTAGTCACCTTTCCTCATGCTGCCATAAGGATCCTTATTTGGCTCGTAGGACATGCGCCCCATCATGTCAGAGGTATTCATACTGGGCTGGTACCCAGGATTTGGAGTCATGGAATTCCGCTTTTGGAATGTGGGGTCACTCCCATCAGGAAAGGTATCCTGGATCCCGACAGAATTGCTCCTGCTCCAGAGTGAGGAAAAGCAATTAAACTCCAAACAGAGTAATTTATCTGCTAAAAGCAAGACACACAGGAGGCTGGTTGGATAGGCAGAAGCTGGGGTCACCCTTGGGCTGAACGGAAATTGCCATGCACAGTCTCCAAGGTCTCCCGAACCTCCTGTCCCTTTTCCTAGCCTTACCTCATGCCTGGCAAGGGGGGAATCTGGCTGTGTGGTGTGGATGCTGGAGTTGGTGGCTTCAGGTCTCCTCCTTCTGCCATGGAACTGCTGGTTGACTGAGGAGTCTGGGGCCCCTGCATAGACCCTGATCCCGCTGTGGAGAGAGATGAAGCAGCTTGCTTGAGGAAAGTGGCTCTTACAGAAACACACAAATATCTCAGGATCTCTTTGTAAATGATTTAGTAACCTGCTAACCCTTTTCATAGCAGGTCATCTGCAAGGCCAGGTTATAAAGAGCGGAATAGGTTTTCTCACTCTTGCTTTTGTTAACATTTTAAGTGATGCAGTCATGGTGGTACCATCTTGGTAATTTCTTGAGCCACTGCCAGCTTCTCTGATAATCTGTCTTTACTATTCAAGAGGCACCTATTAAGCACTGTAATGCTGATAAGTGTACTCCCAGTCAGTGCCCCCAATATCTGGTGTGGAAAGGGTTCATCTTATTCCCAACCTGTGGTACATTTTAGCATCTTAGATACTTCTGTTCTCACGCACCCAGCAAAATGTCATCCTCAGGTTCAAATGTTCCCCACTAAACCGGTGCATACAGAACTACTAGTAATTAATGTTTCCATTAGCCACCATTCCCAGCAGCAGATATCCCACTGCTGAGGTCTCCCCAGCTGATGAGTCATCATCTCAGGCACTCATTACACCCTCAGAGGTCAACACCAGGGCACATGTGTTTACACCCACCTTCAGTGCCCTGGCCTCCTTCTCCTCATGCCTGCCAGGGCCTCCTCTGAGAAAGGAGGTGGGCAGAGGCACTCCCATCAGAAAGTTCCATTCATATCCCCACTCAGCCCCTCCTTCCCATTCATTACCCTCTCAGTTCTTTGGGGAATTCAGGGCTCTTGTCTGAGCTGCATTCTAAGGCACTGACATCAGTGGGTCAAAGCTCCCAGATGGTCTTGCCTCACTGCTATTTGTCAGTTTTCTCCTCTGGTGTCCCTCCTACTCACTAGTTTACAAACATCTGGCAAGATGCCAGGTGCACAACGAAATTAAAACTTTAGAGCTGGTACAGAGTATTTCCTAAGGGAGTCGCCACTGCCCGCTCTTTAGTCTGCCACTTGTTAAGCACTGTGGCAGGGTAGGGTGGAGCACATGTCCCTGGCATCAGCTCTGCTACCCTACAGGCAGGCACCACTGAATGAGGAGTCAAGGACAACAGGCCCCCATCCTTCGTGGGGCCACTCACCCCATCCTTACCAGGAGACGGAGGCTGGATCTTGGGCTGAGACTTCTTGGAATCAGCAGCTGCAAAGATGTCTGGGGGAGGGTCTTCTCCCCGTTCAATCTTGCACTCAAAGGCATAGAGACACTGGATATACTGCTTTTTCAAGGAGCTGGCGGCACTACTCGATGTGCCCACATTGAGGTTGGTCGCAAGTTCCCGCCATTTTTTGTTCTTGTTGACCTATACAACAACCGAAAGAGTTGCACAACATCTCCCACTTGGTCTTCCTGCCCCAAAGCCCCTAACCTTCAGAAATTGCTACAAGGTACTCATTTTTTGTGGAATCAGTTCTTAGGTAACTGAAAAAGTAACCTTACAGCTTGGCGGATAGTCCCCCAAAAATGTTCAGTGTGTAGTTGGCTTCACAGCAGGCACTACCACAAGTATCAGACAGTGCTTACTCAACACACCAAACTTCACATCAACGTTAGAACAGGAATCAGAGGCAGTCTTTGCTTTAAGCAAGTGTACTGCTGAAATGGTGTGCAAATCACCTTCAGATCCAAATCCTACTTTAAACCTATTTGTTTTATAGTGTTGGGCCTCATGCACGTTGGACAAGTGTTTTACAACTGAGCTATACAGCCTCAGCCCCCAATCCTTTCTTTTTCATCGTACTTCAGATTGAACTTACAGTCTTTGAGACAAGGTCTCCCTAAAGCTGCTGAATTCCTCGGCTGTGCTCAGACTTCCAATCCTATCTCAACCACCTAAGGAGCTAGGATTACATGTGGGCAACACCATACTCAGCTCCAAATCCTATTTTATTCATTTATTTATTTTTTGGACACGGATTCTCGATGTGTAGTTCAGGCTGGCCTTGAAGTCACTATGTAGCTCAAGCAGGCCTTGAACTTCTGACAATCCTCCTGCCTCAGCCTCTCTAGTACTGGGATCACAGGTGTGTGGTACCATACCCAGCCCAAATTCCATTTTAAGTGCACAAAAAAACCCATTTTATAGCTGGGGTGGCGGTACATGACTGTAATGCCAGCATTTGGGACAGTGAAGCAGGAGGATTGTCTTGAGTTTGAGGCCAGCCTGAGCTACATAGTGAATTTAAGGCCAGGCTGAACTACATAGTGAGACCTTGTCTTAAAAAACAGATGAACAACAAACTCCTCCAAACCCACAATTTATAAAATGGCAGTATCTTACTTTGTCGCACAGGGGTGCTTTTATGTCTAGTTTTTTTTGTCCGTGGGGAAGGAAGGGTTATCTCCTTTAAGTTTAGTATTTTTATGCCAGAGACTCTCTACACCATAGAGATATCTAAGCACAAGCCCCTTTCTCTCACCACTGTCTTGATTTTCTGTTGTTCAGCACAATCTGACTTCTTTGTGCCTCCCCAGCAGCCAGGCTACAGTTCTGTCTCCTTTGTTCAGCTTCAGGGCACAGTGACCAAGACCACTCCCCCAAAGCTCCCTACAATTAATTAGTCTTTCTGCACTGGCCAGGCAGGTCTCCTTCTTTATGTATTTCTATTCATCTACCAAACAGTAAGCCTGTCTCCCACAGGTTGGGAACACTGACTGGCATTCCAGACCCAGACTACAAGGAAGTTCAACAGATTGTGATGCCTTTTAATCTGGTACCTGTGATATCAGAGAAGAGTTTATGGAAGCAAACAGGGACAACCTAGACAGAAGAGAGATGACCAAGAATACTTTCTGTAAGAGTGAGGATGAACACCTGAGTTGCCTTAAAGTTGTCGATGGTCTTGGTGGATGACATTCCAGATTCCCTATGATCTCCATGCCATCTGGCCAACTGCTCCACGCAAATTCTACTACTGGTTTAGGAAAGCTTGAGACTCATCTTTTGCCTCCCTGGAGCCCTCATATAATAGCACTCTTTGCTTTGAATTCTCAGTGTCTTTAGAATTTAATTATATCACAACATCTAAAAGGTTTCCATCCTTTCGCAAACTGGAATTCAGGCCTAAGCTTGGGGATTCTCTCTGTACTTCATCTTAGGTTCAGTGAATCCAGAAGTCCACCAATCAGAAGAAAGCCAAACTTAACCCAACGCCCTCTTTCACTATAGGCAGGAGAGGCCTATGAGAAGGCAGTATCAAAAAAAAGCACGAAATTCACCCATGTCACCTCAGAAGCCTTCTGTGGCTTTGCTTCCCATGCTAGTTATGTGGCAGCATGCATGAGTCTTGTCTTGTTTTGTTTTCCTTTGTGGGGGAAGGGAATAAGGCCTGAAGGGAGAAGGAATTCATAACTGACTGTTGGTTGGCTTCACTCCAATCACTTTCTTTTCTGTCAGTGACAGCTGTTTTCCTCTTTTGATTTAGAAGGTTTGGAATAAGTCTTTCCCCGCCACACCTCCCTCAGAGACTGGCTACAAACTCTGATCTAAGACCAGGTTCTGGTCTAGAGACTACAGAACACACCACGAGCAAAGTGTACAAGACAATGTGCTCTCTGTGTGTCTGGCAGCATGGTCTCACTTGTTTTCCCCCTGAACTGAGTCTACAACAAAACTGGAAGGCATCAGAGAAGGGACAAGATTCTGGGTGGCACCTAGTTCAGAGGTTTTCAGTAAAGATTGATGCACTCAGTTAAGTCTCCCACTTAGAGTAACTAGACTAATTTCCATTTCTTACCACTGCCTTTCTTCAGGGACTATTTCTTTGCTTTTCTTTTTTTGAGACGGTCTTGCTATGCAGTTCAGGCTGGCCTTGAACTCACTGCGATCCTCCTGCCTCAGCCTCCCAAGTGCTAGGATTATGGACAGATGTATGCTGCCACATCAGGCTAGAAAGTATTTCTATTAAGCACCTGCTAAAATCCCTTCTCCACTGGGAAGCTTTCTGAATTAAGAGGGTCAACAACTACTCTACTGGCTCTATACCATCTTGCAGATCAATTTGTATGCCAGAAACCTTGGTTAACAGCTAGGCATAGTGGTGCACACCTGTAATCCCAACACCTGAGATGCTGAGGCAGGAGGATCACTGCAAGTTTGAGGCCAGCTTAGGCTACATAGTCAGTTCAAGACTATCCTGAACTACAAAGTTAAAAGAGAGAAAGGAGAAGGCAAAGCAGTCAACCTTGGTGAAAGCTTCATGTTTATTATTTCTAATTTTTGACAGTCTACGGGTACATACCACCCCTATTTTGCCAATAAGTTTGTTTTTTGTTTTTGTTTTTTGTTTTTCTTCCGGTACCAGGAATCGAACTCATATCCTTGTGCTTGTGAGGCAGACACTTTGCCATTGAGCTAAATCCCCAGCCCCTATTTTGCCAATAAGAAACTTAAAGTTCAGAGTAATGTACAGACCTTGATTAAGATCACCATGTTGTAAGTGGTCAAGAAAGGCTTCAAAACTAGACCGGTCTCTCTCTAAACACTGCACTTGCTACTGTGCCAAATTATTTCCATGGAATGCTCACAGACTTTCTTATCTCTGTACCCCAATGAGACTCCAGTTACAAGGCAATAATTCTCTTATACTAGCACAGGTATTGCAGCCTCTTGCTTTTATCTTCTCTCTGGAAACCCTGTGTTCCTGGTTTATCAGTAGTATGGTACCCAGAGAACAGGAGAGTGCTGTCCCCTGGGGTGCACAGAACCATGGGGAGCCAGTGAGTAATGAGAAGAATGGAAACCACAAAGGAAGTCAACCAACAGGCACTCACCTGAGTCAATCCACCGATCTCCTTCACAGACACGTACAGGCGATAGAGGTCTAGAGGTTTCCTACCCACTGCAGGCAGGTTTGTCATGCCCATGGCCTTCTCCTCCGTGAAGGCCAGGTAACGGTCCACCCACAGCTTCCTCTCAGGCTCTCCACCCAACTCATATAATTTGGTGATCTTCTCATTGGTTGTAGTAGAGGAACTAGATTTCTGGAAGAGACAGGTCAAAGTTCATAGAATACTTCAAATCCAAAGCTAATGCTAAGGGTCTCAAAAGTCTCTGGATAGGGGCAGTAGTAAAGCATCTTGGTCTAGGATGATCGTTAACACCTGCTCTGCCTTTACAAGGAGCCACAGCTCCTTACTGGAAAGGAAGGAAGCTACCACTGACTGTATGCTAAGCTACACAGGCTGGTTCTAATCTTGCAATCATCCTGTCTCAGCATGCGGAGAAACTACGCAATTTATGTTCTTTTGGTTTTCTTGAGACAGACTTTTGCTATATATTCCAGACTGTCCTTGAACTCACTATGTAGCCCAGGATGGCCTCGAACCCAAAGTGATCCTCTCGTTTCAGCCTCACAAATGCTGGGATTATAGGTGTGCACCACCATGACTGGCCTTATCCCTATTTTTAAAGACAAAGAACCAGATTCCTAAGATCTTACAGCGTTTAGTGGCAGGGCTGAATTTAAACTCTTGCCCAGCTGACACCAAAGCTACTACAACTCTCACACTACTTTCCAGGGACCCAGACACACTTTTATTGTTTAAGAAACTCAAAACATCTTGAGACAATGGGTTAGACTAAAATGAGAAAAAAAACCATTTCCTTGTCTCAATAAAGGATGGGTCTTCTCCCACCTGCTTAATAGGCTTTAGATATTACCCTAAGACAACAGTGTGCCCAAAAGGGCTGGGAGCCAGAGGTGAAACACAGGAGAAGGGAAGATAGGAATTTTATTTCCCCTACTTATACTGATGGGGAAAGTGAGGTATCATTGAGGCCAGAAATGTTGAAATGGCCCAAATGCTGAGTACGTCCCAGGGCCGTTACACGGCCTAACAAAGAACACACCCAGGACCAACCCACAGATAGCCCCAAAGATAACCCCCATCTACTTCATTTCTCCCTGTATACAACACAGGCTACCAATCATTACCATTGTTATAAGGGCCAGAATAAAAAGGTAACTAGCTGCCCACTACATGCATTATCTATCAGTGCCTGAGTGGAGGACAATCACTTTCACAGAGGTATCACTCAAACAGTACAGAGGATTCTATGCTGTAGGGACAGGCATTACTACTACACCATACAGCTTTGAGACTGTGATGTTATTTATTATTTACATCAGGATCCCCTAGGCTCATTAAAACCTAATTCAATGAGCTATTATTCTGGGATCCTTCCTGATAAAAAAAGAGGCAACAGATGCTTTTTCAGACTAGTCAGTATCATAAAAGGCTAAAACCTTGCTATTTTCTTTTCCCTTCCTATCACTGAAAAAGATAAGACACAGAGTTGAAAGGAATATAGACAAACACTATTACCTTGGATTTGGATTCTGTCTTAGGTGTCCCATCTGCCTTGTTATTCATTTTGGTGGCTGGAGTTAACTTGACGTCACCAAGGCCCATCATCTCTGGACTGGCTGCCATGCCTATAAGTAAGAAAAAAACCCTCTCAAGTCCAACAGGATTAGTTGTGACTTAAAGAGCACTCTTTTTTTGGCAGGGAGGGTCACTGTTGGGGTTCACATTGAGCTATATTCCCTAGCCTCCTCCTTTTTAAATTTTGAGATATCTTTCCTGCCTCAGGCTCTCAGAGCATAGGACTATGGTCGAGATGGCTCTTGACATCCTAGGGTGGGTGAGGACTAGGATTTACCTGCTGAATTGTTGGCCATGGTTCCACTCATGGGATATGGGGGTCCCTGAGGGTTGATCATGCCAGCCATACTATTAATCCCTTGTCCATAAGGAGGTCCAGTTCCCATCATGCCCCCTTGATTCATGTTGGGGTAGCCTGGTGGCCTGAGGAAGAAGAAAGTAAGAGACAGGAGTTAGGGACACTAGGCTTTCAGATCTGGACTTGAGCTACGTAGAGTTGTGTAATAGTCTAGTTACACTTAAAAGGAAACAGTTCATGGGTCCCCCAAATCAAAACTATGCAACACCTAGATATTTTTACCTTTTACTTTCCACAGAGGTCTAAGGGGTTTGATCAAACCCTAACTCAATTTTAAGGGGTCTACTCCTTGAAGAATAAGAGTCCTACTCTATCTCCTAAGCATGGTTTTCCTTCAAGCCATCTCCAAAGTCAAGGCATACGTCTATTTAAGGGATCTCTCTATGGAAAAATGCCTAGATGAAATGCTCGTTACTCATCTATTATACTAACCCCAACCAGTCTGGGCTCTTCAGCATAGTCCCTGGAGGTGGCTTTGCATTCTTTCTTTATTGAGATAGGGGTCTATGTTTCCCAGGCAGGTCTCAAATACACGAGTTCAAGTGATCCTCCTGTTTTAGCCTCCCAAGTTGCCGGTGCTACAGGCATATGCCACCACATCTGGTTTTTAAAGTTCTTTACATGTGACACTTAAGTCATTTAAAATTTGACACCAACCTAAAAGTATTGATTTGTTGTGTTTATGCTGTAAAGTTTTCTAAAGAGGTCTCAATAGAAATTACTAGTCATACACACGTAAACATATACATACAAACAAATCTTGCACTGACACCCTCTTCATGTTCCACACCTTACCTGTTTTGGATAGAGTTGGCAGCAACATGCATGGCGACAGCAGATTCTTGAGTTTTCCGATTCATGCCCCCTGGTGGAGGACACATCCCTGACCCAACCTGAGGTGGCATATTGGCCATATTGGGGCCATAAGGCCTGTTGCCCATGGAGGCATGACTCATTCTCCCTGGAGGGAGTGTGCCATAAGGTGGGATGCCAGGCTGCCCATGCATTTGACTTCCAGCACCCATGGGGTTCATGGTTCCAGCCATGCCTGCACTGGGATAGTTGGCATTGGGCAAGGCATTATAGTTTGGCTGCCTGGGGTAGCCTCCTGGAAGGGAAGGGAGAAGACATAAGACTTAGTTACTGACCTGTTAGCAACTCAATTAATACTTCCCAACTCTAAAAAATGCACAATGAGAATCATTCAATAGTTTCGTTAATGATGAAGCTATGCAGTGCGTCCCTGGCAAGCGTGAGGCCGAGTTCAGTTCCCAGTATCCCTCCCCACCAATTTCATTAGAGAGATCAACTTTATGGTGGCCTTTACCCTTACAGGAAAAAAAAGGGAAAGCTGGGGTGTGTAAAGGCAGGCCTTAGTTGTCCCTTCATCCACTCATCCACCCTCCCACCTGTGTGTGTGTGTGTGTGCGCGCGCGCGTGCGTACACACATCTGCCTGCCTGGCTGACTATCCTTCCTTGTCTGTCTCCCACTGCCCCAATTTGTTGCTCCAAAGTGCAGGCTGGGTTTAAACTTGCGATCCTCCTGCTAGTCTCCTTCATCTTTTTGGTGGTACTGGAAATCAAACTCCTGGCTTTGTGCATGCTAGGCCAATGTTCTAACTGACACACACTGCCAGCCCTGCCCCTCATCTTAAAGACAGCACAGATCAAGGCTGGCTTTGCTAGTATCTAAGACCTTCAATTCACACACGAATTCTTTCTTTGCTAAACATTCACCTTGCTTTCTATCCCATGTTCTGCACAAGATACTCAGCTTTTAATCCAATTAGGGCTGATTTTAAGGAAAGAGCTGTTCTACTAGGACAGAGTAATTAAAAAAAGTTGTAATAATCAAGTTACCCTTTTATGTGGTACTGGGAATTGAACTCAGAACTATTGCACTCAACTACTTCCTCCGCCCATTTTATTTTATTTTTATTTTGAGATAGTGTCTCACTATCCCACTAAGCTGTTCAGGCTGGCTTCCAACTTATGCTTCTGCATCTGCCTCCCAGAATGCTGAGATTCCAAGTGTGGGCCATCATACCTGGCTAATAGCTACCATTCATTAAGTGTCTGTTTGCTCAGTTGTAAACTAAACATCTTATTTCCATTTGACCAATGAAAGAGGCTCAGGGACATTCAAAAACTTTTCCATGGTGACACAGTTTAGTGAAGACCAGCTGGGACCCTGCCTTGCCTTACTTCAAAGCCTGGGCTAGGTAGATTTAAGGGAAAGGACAGGTCAGCATATAAGACAAGGAACTACTTTCTGTTCTCACATCTATCTACCCCTAACTGGGTAGTGTACTTACCTTGTGGGCCATACTGACCCCCCTGGGGACCATAGCTCCCCATGGAATTCTGCTGGTAGGAACCCATGCCTGTGTGCATCTGTCCTCCAGAAGGCTGACGTGGAGATAAGGCCGAGCCGGGCTGGGGGGAACTGTACTGGGGCATCTGGGGGTTCCTCTGCATATAACCTATTTGAGAGTAGCATCCATATAGTTATTTGTTCAGCACAATGGAAACAATGTTTTCCTCTCTATCTTGGGACATCATTTATATTTTCTTTAGTAGCTATCTGTATGGAGTCTTGGGGCTGGGGATTTAGCTCAGTGGCACAGCACCTGCCTGGCAAGCAGGAGGTCGTGAGTTCGATTCCCGGTACCGGAAAAAAACAAAAAAAGACCTTTTGGGGGCTGGGGATTTAGCTCAGCGGCACAGTGTCTGCCTGGCAAGCGCAACGTCGTGAGTTCGATTCCCGATACCGGAAAAAAAAAAAAAAAAGAGCTTTGTCTTGTCTCAACCTGATTGGGTAACCCAAAAGTGACACTGCTAACAGAAGACATGTCAGTTGTCGACACTAAATGGATATTTGAAAAAAAACAAAGCAATGACAAAAACAAAACGGCCACTGATTTAATGGATGAAGACTCAATGCTGCTGACGAAATTAGGCACTAAGTAGAGGAAGACCTACCAAAACACAGATGGACAGTGAGAAATGAGTAACTACTGGGGAACGCAGTTGCAGAGCTACCAGCACAGTCAAGACCATTCTAACTTCACAATTTGCTGCGGAGACTACCCTAAGCTTTAGAGTCACAGTCACTCAAACGCTGTTACATAAGGCATTCCAGTGTCTGCTGCAGCCCTATACACCAACCCCAAAGCCCAGGCTCTTACCGCGATCTTGAGCAATGCTTGATTGGTTCATGGAAGGGTGCATGATGCTGTCTGACTGGCCACTGGGTGGCCGAGGTGGCATCTGGTTGCCTGGTCCAGAAAGAGAAAAAAGTAAGCAAACCACAGCTAAGCCTTAGAATTCTAGCTAGGAGGTGACTTAGGGCTGGAAATGGCTCCTGGAGAGACCACACACCTCCCAATATGATCTACACAGCAGTATCCAGCCAAAGGATATGTTCTCTACATGCAAAAGGGAAACTATACAGACATGAACAAGGGCTCCCTATCTATGGGACCAGTCACCTCCCACTTCCCAAAGAGCAGCACTGGTGGTACCTGGCACTGCGGCAGGCGAAAGTGGTCCTGAGCGAGACTGAGCAACACTGGCAGGAGAGCCAACCGGGGACGGGGAGGGGCCTCGGATGCCAGGCAGGTGAGGGGAAGTATGAGGAGAGAAAGGAGACTGAGCTGGATTACTCTGCTCTCCTTGGCTGCTGGAAATCCCTGATGTGCTCACTCCAGGACTCAGAGCTCCTTCTGTCCCCATGGGGAGATCATCTATTGAACCAGACAGATCCTGAAAATCACACACAAGAACAAAGATTAGTAATATATGACAGAAAGACCTTTGTTTCTGTTTTTTTGCTGTTGTCGTTCTTTTGAGATAGAGTCTTGCTATGTAGCTCAAATTGGCCTTGAACTCACAGCAATCTTCCTGCCTCAGCCTCCCATGCGCAGGGGCTACAGGCATGTGCTACCAAGTCTGCCTCAAGATTCTTCTTTTTTAAATTTATTTTTATTTATTTAATTAAATTTTTTTTTTTGTCTTTTTGAGACAGGGTCTCGCTATGCAGTTCAGGTTGGCCTTGAGCTCACTTTATAGCCCAGGCTGGCCTCGAACTCCTCTTTCCTCAGCCTCCCAAAAAGAGTGCTGGGATTACAGGCGTGTGCCACCACACCTGGCTAAGATTCTTCTTTTAACAACACTACTACATGCTTAGAATTTTCCTTAAATGACCACGGGCAAATACACCATGTATATCATCCTTAGTCATATTATAGTTTATATATAGCAAATTTTGTTAAGCACCAGGTATAAAATGTATTTGTTTTGAGACAGGGTTCCACTATGTAGTCCTGGCTGGCCTCAAACTTGTCATGGTCCTCGTGCCTCCGCCTTCTGAGTGTTGTGATTATAGCTTTGTACCACCACGCTGGGTAAATATTTTAGACTTTGTCAGCTGTACAGCCTTTGTCAAAACTACTCAATTCTGCCATTGTATTATAAAATTAACTACAAATAAACACTGAAAATGAGTATGGCTGTGTTACAATAAAAGTTTATGAAGAAAAATAGCTGACGCCTGAATTATAATTGTCAAATCCTGTTTTACCTCCCTCAGATCTAGTACCTTCATTTATTTCCTACTTCTAAATTCTACAGTCTTAAGAGAACAGCTATTTCAGCAAACACTAGTTCTTTTCCAATGGAGAAACTACAAAATATTTCCAGGATGGCACCAAGAGCTACAAGAGCATGTTAACTAACTAGGTATGGTGGTGCAGTGTGTAATGTCAGCATTCAGGAGGCTGAGGCAGGACCAGGCAGAACATAGCATAGTAAGTATGAGGCTACTTAGCAAAACAGTTTCAAAACAAAACAAAAAAACAGAAAAGGAAGGGGGGGGAGGAAGGGAGGAAGGAAGGAAGAAAGGAAGAGAGATGGAAAAAAGGGAGGGAGGGGGAAAAAAGAAGTAAAGAAGAGAGAGAAAAGTAAGTTAGTAAAGTTGGGTAACATTTACAGGTTGCTGCTCCCTCAGATTAATATACTCTTACGTACCAGGAACTCCATCCCTTCAAGTTACTATACTTTGCACTTTTCAAGTTATTATACAGCACTTTGCAACATAAGGGGTAGGAGGTGAGAAAAGGGATACAACTGCACGGGAAACAATTTCCTAACTGCCAAGAAGGTTTGGGACTATATTCCTTAACACCTGGTGTATGAGAGATGAACAAATGTTTGCCAACTGAACAAATTCAGATTTCCCCCCCAGTGTTCAGCTTTTCAATGAGAGGCTGATATCTGAGAGCTTTGCTTGTACTGAATTAATCAGTAAAGAGTTCACTTTGGGTCAATAAACTCCAAGATTTGCAATCAAGAGCTCAATATGAAATATATTCATCCTAGGAAATGTACTCCAAATCCCATCACATGTTCATTCTCTAGCAAAACCACTTCAGGCTGGGAACTAGCTATACACTAAACAACGGATGAACACCTTGATATGTAAATAGTTAAGAGACACATCTAAAGGAGATCCAAGCTGGCCTGATTTGAGTCTCTTCCTACTCATTTAAAATGAGCTCACCTAAAAAAAAGATCAGCTGAAAGTGAGTGTGACAGTAATACTGGAGATTAGAGGACCCCTTAAGACACTTTCTCCTTCAAGTTTCCAAGGTGGTCAGATTTTCCACGAACCACTTGGCTACTTAACATGGGTGGGAACATTTCTGTTGAGTTCTATGGGAATAAAGCTTGCTTTTTGTTTTTTTTTTTTTTGGTTTTGGTTTTTCTCCGGTACCAGGAACTGAACTCACGACCTTGCGCTTGCCAGGCAGGCGCTTTGCCGCTGAGCTAAATCCCCAGCCCCATAAAGCTTGCTTTTGAGGCAAAATAGTAGGCAAGTGTATTTGTATCATGTCCAGCTCTCCATATTAGCTGACAAGCTAGAAAATGCTAGCTTTCTTGCTGCTAAGTGGTAGAATTAGTATATCACAACATAGTTTAAAATTGCAATTAGGGTACCTTCTAATGCAGAGAACTCAAGAGACCAACACACAGGTAACAGCAAAGACCTCTTCCCTCTCCAAGGACTAAAGCGCATGAAGAGCTCTGGGTTCATTCCAATGGAGAGGGATTCTGTATTTTCATTCTCCTCTTTTCCTCTCCCTTGTACTGAGGACTGAACCAAGGAACTTCAAAATGAGCTATATCCACAACCTTTTTAAATTTTTCGAGATGGAGTTTCACTAAGTCACTAAGTTTCCCAGGCTGCAGTTGACCTTGTATACATCCTGCCTCAGCTTCCCAGTGTGCTGGAATTACAGATGTGCCACACTGTATCTAGGTTCTACTGGCTCTCTGCCTTGCCTCCCTCCCTCCTCTTTTTGGAGACAGGGTTTTGCTATGCAATTCAGGATAACCTTCAACTCATTTTATAGCCCAGGCTGGTCTTGAACTTGCAGCAACCCTCTGCTTGTATTTTGAAGGATAAATTCTTCCAGGGATACTGGTTTCTGGGCCAAAGAGCAAAATCAGCCAGGCGTGGTGGCGCACGCCTGCAATCCCAGCACTCAGTAACCTCAGGCAGGAGGATCGTTGCAAGTTCAAGACCAGCCTGGGCTACAAAGTGAGCTCAAGGCCAGCCTGAACTGCATAGGGAGACCTTGTCTCAAAAACACAAAACAAAACAAAGAGCAAAATGACAAGAAAAGCCAGCTGTACAGGGCAGAAACAGCCTCCAAGGCACTTGATAGATCCTATAGTCGGCCTTGTCTGTCATGCACTCCTTCCCATAGTCTCTGTTAATTACTAAATTGTTCCTTCTACTAGTATGGTCTACTTACAGGAAAAAGCAATCAGTGTATTCTCAAATAGAATAAGAGTCAAGGGTCCCTCTATAAGACAAAAACCTTGCTCTCTGTCTTGTGGTTCTGAAATATCTCTTTGTTTTTAATATTTTTGTCTATTTTTTGTTTTGTTTTTCTCCGGTACCGGGAACCGAACTCACGACCTTGCGCTTGCCAGGCAGGCGCTTTGCCGCTGAGCTAAATCCCCAGCCCCTATATTTTTGTCTTTATAAAGCAAAATATAAATACTTTTAGTAAAAACATTTTAGAAAAAAAATGAACTTTTAAAATTTATTTTTAACACTTTAGATAACTTAGGTGAAGCCAAAATTCTCTTATTTTGTTGCCCTCAATAGGAGTCCTTTTTAATTTGGTATGTATCTTCAGAGACCCACTGAGAAAGCAGCCAGATTAAAAAAGAAAAACAGAACACAGAACACCAAAACCCATCAACCACTGCTTAAGAGTCAGAGCAAAAACTGAGAAGATGGCTTTAACTACACTTCTTAAAGTGGGGCTTAGGGCTCTGAATGTAGCTCCGTGGAGGAATGCTTCCCTAGCATGTGTGAGGCCCTGAGTTGGACCCCGAGCATGGCAAAAAAAAAAAAAAAAAAGTCATTTTAATGGGCATAGTGGCACATACCTATAACCCCAGGTACTTGAGAGGCTAAGGCAGAGAGCCGGGTGTGGTGGCGCATGCCTGTAATCCCAGCACTCGGGAGGCTGAGGCAAGAGGATTGCTACAAGTTCGAGGCCAGCCTGGGCTACTAAGTGAGCTCAAGGCCAGCCTGAACTGCATGTGGAGACCCTGTCTCAAAAAGACCAAACCAAACCAAACCAAACCAAACCAAACCAAACCAAACCAAACAAAACAGACTAAGGCAGGAGGATTATCAAGGTTGAGGCCAACCTAAGTGACTTAGTGAAACCCTACTACCTCATTTCAAAATAAAAGATAAAAGGGGCTGAGATATAGCTCAGTGGTAGGGTACTCCTAGGTTCAATCCTCAGTACCAAGGGATGGGAAAAGCAGGGATCACCACAGATGTATAAAGCAAATGCCAGTAATACAGCTAACAAACCACACACACACACACACACACACACACACACACACACACAGCCACCTTGCAGTTAATGGGGCTGAGGTCTCAGGACTCTTGGAAGAACCTGTGACTGGCAAAGAGGTGTCTTTCTTCACAGAAGCCCTTTGAAAAGTGCTGTCAGTTTTTGGTAAAGTGCCCTGAGGTCCCTGAAGAAAAAGTGCTAACTAATCAACAATAGCCCCAAGTGGGCTGGGATACCTAGGGATAGAACAATATTAGGAGAAGGGAGCAGCATTAATTTTTTTTTTTTGTACCGGAAATCGAACTCACAACCTCGCACTTGCTGGGCAGGCACCGTGCCGTTGAGCTAAATCCCCAGCCCCAAGAAGCAGCATTAATCTTATCTTTCTTGATTTGATTGGTGTGAGGCCAGTCTCTCAAACTGTTATATTTTTATCAGATGGAAACTGGTTTGAAATAATTTAAGAACCAAAATGTTAGCACAGGAAAAGGCAAATCACACTATTAACAAGAGCTACGATTTGACCAACTACCATGTGCCAAAGCACTTTGTGAAGTTATTTAATTCTCTATAATCCTTGGTTGTAGGTATTATAACCACCACCATCTTGAAGATGAGGGGGCTGATGTTCAGAGAGAGAGACTGAGTTGTTGGGGGCTTAGGTCAGCAGCACAGCGCCTGCCTGGCAAACGCATGGTCCTGAGTTCAATTCCCAGTACAAAAAAAGAGAGAGAAAGAGAGAGAGAGAGAGAGAGAGACACTGACTAAGTTACATGCCCGAGCAATCCAGAAGTAAGAGGCAGTGTGAACCCAAGCCTGCTGGACTCCAAAGCCTGGGTTCATTCACATTCACCTTCTGCCTCTGTTATGCTCTCTTTGATACTATATGAATTGAGGGGGGAAAGCACCATATCCTTGAGTTAGGAGACTAAGGTCTAGTTTGTTTCTTTCTTTTTTTTTTTTGAGATAGGGTCTCACTATGTAGTTCATCTGGGCTTGAACCCACTATGTAGCCCAGGCTGGCCTCTAACTCATGGAGATCTTCCTGTGTCAGAGCCTCCCAAATACTGGGATTACAAGGCCCAGTTTTTTACACTGTACTTAGCTGTGACCTTGGGCAAGCTGGCAGCAAGCCGGGCTTCAGTTTTCTCACTTACAATGAGATAGCTATACAAATCTTACTCTGTGACACCCCTGGGGCATGTGCATCAAACCCACTGGCACCATATGGCTAGGGCCAAATGACCAGCAGCAGTACTTTGGAGTAGAGATATGACATTCAAGTGGTAGAAGACTAAGGCATTCCTGTCAGTTTTAGGTGCTAATCACAGCAAATGTTTTTACTGGAGAATGAGAAGAAATAGTAAGGGTATAGGGGTCCAAAGATGTCCTACCCCCTCCCCGTACAACATGAACAGATACTGCTCTCAACTCCATGTCCTTTTATTGCACAGACACACCTCTGTTTTCTACCCTTAAAAAGCCAGTTTTTCAGGTCTTTTGTTCCACAAAAAGCCGGATATCTGGTTGTTGAGTCAGACCTCTCAATGTGCCTAACAAGTTCGGTTTTCTACAATATAGTTATAAAGAACAAGTTCAATCAGTCCAAGTCCCTGTTCTCCCTGGTAAGGGCTGCTTTTGGCATTTCAGAACTTCTAAGTTCTCAGTTTTCCCAAAAGGGCCAACCTAACAGGTATCTTCTGGGGTCACTGCCAAAAGAATCACAGCAATGTCCCTTTAGTGGAAAGCCCTCTTTTCCCGGGCACGAAAGCGCTCCAAATACAATCCTGCTCTCCTCCAAGTATAATCCTGCTGAGAGATAGGAGGTGGGGATCAGCCCACTCGGTGCCCTGCCAGTTCCAAGGAAGCAGCAGGGCCAGGAGAATTTCCTCACGTGTTTCTAACGTGTTTCACGCATTTTACTGCTCATCTACCATGCAGATCAAAAGCATTGGAGCAGGTCCAACTATTTCACAGAATCTCACACTCCAGGCTGGCTACAGCCCCGAAAGCCTTCATTTCTTCACTTGAAATACTGCCCAATGTTATTTTGGGATGTGACCTGATAGAAGAAGCCCATAGGGACTCCATGACGATAACTGTTCCAGCTGTGATTGGTTCCTGAGGCCCAGTGAGTGCCAGCATGGGTTTGTCAGGCTTTGCTGACAAACAGAACTCAGCAGCTAACACCTTCTCTTCACACCACAACAAAACTGTGCCTGAAATCACACAGTCCATACTTCATTTGGAGTTGGGGGAGGCTGTGTGCTGGTGCTCAGAAAATCACAAGCTCTAACATGAACTAGCTGGCTGGTAAAGCACATTTTAAAGCAGGAGAATATTAGATCAGGGTTGGAGGAAGGGGTTTAAGTGATCTCCCAATAAAAGCCACAGAGGATGACAGTTCATTTTGATGAGCAGATTAAATACTGCTAATAGGCAAGCCTAAAGACCAGGGTCATGGTAAGCTCACATTTATAGAGCTTTCCCATAAATTTGGATGAGTCCTTGAAGAACTCAATGGAGTTCTTGTATCCACTTAGTTGTGAAGAGCTTTTCCATAGTTGTGTTGATTACCAGCAAGTAAAACACTCATCAAGAGAACCAGGTAAATCCCACACATATTTACAGTAAGTATGTGTGTGGTACTAACCTTGCAACTCAGCCATACCTGTTAAAATGAAAACCTTTCAATGAAAAATCAAAACGCATAAACTGAAATGACCAAATCTATGCTATCATTATGTCAGGTCTCCCCTACCTCAGCCCAATTTCACAAATCCTGAGATATATAAAGAAGATGCCATGCTGGAGATTGGGAGTTAATCCTGGAGAATACAAAAGAGCCAGGGAAACACAACCCTTGAAAGTCGAGAATAATAACAGAGACAATAGCTTCAACAAACTATAAGGAAAAGTGATTGAGACAATTACTTAAAGGCAAGCTGGTTTTGGGGACACCATTCCACACTGGTAGGGACCCAGAGTTACAAATTCCCTGCAATGCTGTTCCAAAGAGTGGTCTCCATCCAAAAGATTAACTGCATCTATGCCTAAAGAGCAGGCTACCTGGCACTGGCTGAAATGCCAAGAATGAAGCCAAACATTGAACAAGCCGTCTCTTACGCTGGTGGTATTGCAGGTCGGGATAAGCAGGTGGTAAAGAAGGAGGAAAAAAAGACAGAGATTGGAATTCTTTAATTTAAGACCAAGCACCATCTCCTGCCCAGCCAACACACAGTGTTTGGAAGAGCACAAACTGTTCAGCAAAGGCTCAGACAACTCTATTTGCTACTGGTCCCACACGTTTCCAAAAACTTGGGTTTGTATCCTAGAAACCACCGCATAGGATAAGACCCCCCACCAAACTCCCTCTTCTCTTTTTCTACAATGGGCTATTGTTCTGCGGATAATGGTGCATTCTTCCTGGTACCTTCTGGCTGCCTGGTGGGGAATGCACAGCAGAGAAGGGTCAGACACTTTTTGTTTCCAGAACGGTTTTCAGGGACCCATCTCCAAGAGGAAATCCCCTATATATGTCAGAATTCATAAAGCTCTGGGAGACCAGGTCTCCAAATTCAAAGGAGGCTGGAAAGAAGCTAATAAAATGAGTTCTTTTGTATTGCCCTTTTGTATGGAAGTAGAATTGACACGAATATATGACTATCGTGTTTAACTGTAAGGTAAGGGCTTGACTCACATTTAATTTTCACAATTATCTTCTGATGTAGCTATCATCCCCTTCCCCCATTTTAACAAAGAAGCAGTTCAGAAGTTAAATGACTTGCCCAAGGACAGAGAGTTATTAAAAAATAAGAACTGGAGTTCAAATCTGTGTTACCTTGTACTCTTTCCATAAGGTAGAAGCTTGACACTATCAAAGGCTGGGCTCCATGCTTCATAAGTAAGCAGTGACCTGTCTCGAGACATGCTGGGTAATCAGCCATGTGCCTTTGAATAGGCTAACCTTACTAGGTCGTTCTTTGTGTCTTTTTTTTTTTTTTTCCCCTGGTCTTTTTGAGACAGGGTCTCGCCATATAGTTCAGGCTGGCCTTGAGCTCACTTTTGCAGCGCAGGCTGGCCTCAAACTCCCAATGATCCTCCTGCCTCAGCCTCCTGAGTGCTGGGATTACAGGTGTGCACCACCATGCCTGGCTTTTGCTCCTTTATTTTTTATTTTTTTGGGGGTTACCGGGGATTGAACTCACAACCCTGCGCTTGCCAAGCAGGCGCTTTGCCACTGAGCTATATCCCCAGCCCTTGCTCCTTTACTGAAGGAAAGACTAAAACTAAATAACCTAACGACTACTTTATAATACTGTGTTTCCCTCATTCTTCTAACTTTCATGGTTTGTTTAAGAAACCCTTTCATCTCTCATCCTTTCAACTTAAACAACTTTGTCTATGCTAAAGGATTTTTGGAGGTTTGTTCTGCAGAACTGGGGATGGAACCCAGGGCTGTCACAATGAGCTTATATCCTAGTCATCCTTTTTTTTAAAATTTTTTTTATTTTTCATTTTGAGACAAAGTCTCACTAAATTTGCCAAACTGCCCAGGTTGGGTAATCCTGCAGCACCATCTCAGAGCACTGGGATTGTAGGTGTGCCACCATGCCTGTGTGTGTTTGTATTGCTGGGGATCAAAGCCAGCAGTGTCTTGTACAATGGGAGGTATACCATTCAGGTATAACCCCAGATGCTCTGGACTTCCAAAATGGCATTTAATGTGAGGAGAGGATGATTTGGAAGCTAGGGAAATAAACAAAGTTAACTGCTATGATGGTAAGAGTCTGGCTTCTGCTAGGGATTCAAAGTGAATATGGCTGGGTGTGGTGGCGCACGCCTGTAATCCCAGCACTAGGGAGGCTGAGGCAGGAGGATCATTGCGAGTTCAAGACCAGCTTGGGCTACAAAGTGAGCTCATGGCCAGCATGAACTGCACAGCGAGACCCTGTCTCAAAAAGACAAAACAAACAAACAATCAAAGTGAATATGTTCCAATCCTATTATCAAGTATCAGGGCTCGGCTCAAGATACTTCCAGGCTCTAGATGGCCTCATCTCAGGCAAATGCAAACTCTCACACTTTCTTCTTTATCAAAGAATGCAAAGACACTTCCAAACTTCAGGACAATTGGGCCTTGCTTAAGGACCCCATTCTACCAGGTACAAAATGGGAAGGCTCCTTTCTGGAGGTAGAAACCAAGCAACCTTCAATCCCCTAGCCACAGGTATGCTCCAAACAGGTCAACAGCTCTCCTTTAACACACTTCAGGTTGACTAATTTCCTAGTCATCAAGAACAGAACTCTGTGAGACCAATAGCTACAGGTTCAACTATAACTAAAATATTTCTTTAGCTGTGGGAACTTCAAATATGCGTACAAAGCCAGGTAGAGTGGCACTGGGCAGGCTGACACAGGAAGATTGTTTGAGACGAGGACTCTGAAGCCACCCTGGGCAACATAGTGAGACCTTGTCTTAAAACACAGACACACAGACACACAGACACACAGACACAGACACACACACACACACACACACACACACACAGATGAGAACACTAGGGGGAGGAGCAGAGAAATCAGAAACCTACACACTCTTAGCAGAAATTGACTAGCCATTCTGTTAAAGCATCTACTTTAAACCAAAGCAGCAGGATAAATTACCTGCCCCTCCCACACCATTACTCCAGAGGTAGGGTCCAGAGTTCCTCAGACGCTGTATACTCAGTGTTACAGGACTGATAGCCTTGTGCTCTATTTGCCCTTTCTGCCAGCAGCCTCCAGGCCCAGAGCAGGATCAGACTATTAGTGACCCCAAAAAATGCCAGTTACACAAAACACAAGATGCTTGCTGGGTACCGTAGCACACGCTCATAACTCAGTTTCTTGCAAGGCTAAGTAAGGCAGGAGAAATGCAAGTTGAAGGCTACTTGGTGAGATACTGTCTCAAAATAAAATTTTTATGTTTATTTACTTTTTGTTTGTTTGTTTGTCTTTTTGAGACAGGGTCCCGCTATGCAGTTCAGGTTGGCCTTGAGCTTACTTTGTAGCCCAGGCTGGCCTCGTACTCCCAATGATCCTCCTGCCTCAGCCTCCCGAGTGCTGGGATTACAGGCGTGCAGCACCACGCCCAGCAAAAAATAAAATTTTTAAAAAGGGCTAGGAGCTAAGCATGGTGGCACAGCACTCTGGAAGAATGAGGCTGGAGGACCTCAAGTTTAAGTTCAGTTTGGGCAACGTAATAAAACCTTGTCTCAAAACAAAATGGGATCGAGATGTAGCTTAGTGCAAAGGCTCTGGATCCCCAGAACTAGGGAGAAAAGGGCAGAGGGGCTGGGGATATAACTCTGGAAGTTCACTAGCTGTGAGAAGCTCAGTAGTTCAATTCCCAGTATTTTTTTTTTTTTCCATCTTTTTTTTCTGGGTACCAGTAATCAAACTTAGGACCTTGCACTTGCTAGGCAGGTGCCTGTACCACTGAGCTATATCCTGGCCCCCTCCTGGTATTTTTTTTTAGAACAACATACTTAATGAATAAATATTGCTCAATGAATAATCTCAAAAGCATGCTCTTTTAAATCCAATCTCTATCAGTCTTCCCTTTCATTTCCATTCCCATTCTTCCCTGGTACCTGAGCTCTAGATTTTCACACAGGGAGAGGAGGGGCTCCTGGCTGCTGCTGTTAAGAGAACTACTCTCCCACCTAAGAACGAGAAGCACAGCTCTCAATGGGCCTTGGCAGCTTGGCTGCTGCTAGAACCACAGCAGTATAGAGAAGCAATGTTTGGAAAAAAAAAAAAAGGTTGTTGGGAGGTGGGGCTCTATGTCAATGAAGAAATTTCAACCTAATTGCAAAAAAACCCTACCAAGAACCTGCTGTTCTTACCCACCTCAGCACAATCTTCTGAGGTGGGTCTGACTCTCTGGGTCGAGGCCAAGGGTGTTCCCGAGGTGAGACAGGGAAGAGAAGACAAGACTCTGGGCGGCTTACATTCCTGCAGTGGGAGCCCTGCAAACAGCAGCTTGGCCACTGCAGCAGCCAATTGATTTTTCAAGGGTCGATATTCTGCTCCCACAGATCTGCTCAGTTGGAGGTTTAATCACATCGACTGTTTCTGCTCAACATCTCCCCTATGTGCCTTCCCAACCAATAAAACAAACACCAAACGCAACGAGAACTGGCAAAGGAGATGAGATGAGATGGTGCTCCCCACAGCTGTCCCTACCCTTAGAGAAATCTTAGGCTCCAGCTTGCAGGGTACTGTAGCAAGTAAATACAGAAAAGGAGCCAAAGCTACACAGGGCGGTCCACAAGAAGCTGCAACAACAGAATCACAGAGAATCTTAATTCACTGTCCAACATAGCTCCAAACAGACCAATATAAACATTAGGAAGATTTTGCATTAGAAGTTTAGGCTTCCAAGTTCCTTAAGAAAATAAAATTTAAAAAAAAACAAAAAACAAAACAAAACAAAACATGGCCAGGGGTGGTGGTGCACATCTGTAACCCCAGCATTTGGGAGGCTGAGATAGGAGGATCGACCCTGAATTAGAGACCAGTATAGGCTACACAATGAGTTGAAGGCCAACCTGAACTATATAGTGAGGATCTGTCTCAAAACACAACAAAGGTCATGATTCTGGAACTCCCATGGGGTACTAACTGGTTGAAACCCTACTCCAATTTATCAGTCTCCATGAGGCCTGTATACCAATTACCTGACCAGCACCATCCACCCCATCCATGACCCTGTCTCCCAAACTTTTCAGTTGGGCCAGAAGAGAATGTTTTATCCAACCAGTAACCACCTCTTGGCCAGAAATGTACACAGAGGGCTGGCAGTGTGGTCAGTGGTAAAGCACTTGCCTAACATGCATAATAAGGTTTGATCCCCAAAACTCCCCCAACCCCAACACACAGTACTGAGTGTTTTGAGGGTCACTAGTTAACAGAGTCAAATTGGAAAAAAAAGAATCTGGGTCAGAGCTGGGCCTGAGTTAGAGCAGCGTATATATTTATGGAATAGGGCTGTTCTAATCGCAGCAGGAGACTAGAGCATTATAAAGCTAAGAGAAGGCAAGGAAGTTAGGAACCCCTACTTTCTCAAAGTCACACATCTCCTGTTGGAAAGGCCAACACAGAGCCTGTTTGATAAAGACCATCAGCTGTAATCTTAGACCTTGAGTAAGGAGGGCAGGAAAAGGGGAACAAGAGTAAAGATCAGAGAAAAGCAAGCAGAGCTCTGGATGTAACAAGTATAACAGGGAGGGGATGTTGCTTCAGGATTCCACATCTGGCTTTCCTCTCTTCGGCAAACCTGGCTGTCCTCTGTTCACAAACCCCGCTTCAGGTGACAAATATGACCATGGCCATCTTCCCCACACAAATGCAGCCATCTTACCCAAAATCATAAAACAAATTAAGTTCGTAAACTAAGGTATCACTGTATTGACCCAGGCATGGTGGCACATGCCTATAATCCCAACACTCAGGAGAGTAAGGCAGGATTGTGAGTTCAAGACCAGCCTGAGCCATAAGACTTGGAGAAGGGGGATCCAAACATTCCTGATAATGCTTACTATGAACAATGATCTCTTTTATTTGAAGCTTGGGTTCTCTTTTTACCTCCCCCAAAAGGTCAGGAAAGTACCTTCACTCATCTCAGCAAACAATATTCAGTATTCCTCTCATATAGAAGCTAGCCCTATGGGACAGGTTTGCTGATTCTCAAGCTTAAGACTTCTATTCTTACTTCCCACTTTCAGTAAGGCAGTTTCTTAGCTTGGGTGGGAAATATGAAATGTAAAGGAAACTAGCAGCTTGGAGATCTGCTCCGTTGCAAGGTGATCATGGATTATGTCACAATGCTATGCTAGCCAATTCCATGCTGACACCAGGTGGGGAAGATGGGACAGGTTCAGGTCCCCAAAATGGATGAAGACTGACCAAGCATGAGGTCCCCAATGTTAATAGCACTCAACACAAACCAACTTCATCATGCTTTGAAGCAGGACACCAAAAACATGAAAAAGAAAACAGAGCTAATTCTTTTCCATACTTGATATATCAGTTTTGTTAACACAGTTCCATACCTGTATATTTGGACCACATCCCTGGACCAAATTTGATGGAACAGATGCTCAGCCTGGCTTAGGGGGCTGTACTGATTTTTGCAAAGACAGCACTTTTAAGTGGACTTGGCTTATTTCTTGTTCCAAAGACCCAAGTCCCCTAAGCATGAACCAAAACCAGCTTAGCAACTATTCACCTGAAGCTTCTTTTCTGATTTTGGCTGTTTTTTTGCAGAAGGACAACAGCAGAAGCCAGGGCATGTGCTTCAATGGGGCAATCTCTCAGATAACTCCGCAGGAGACTATAAAAGCACTAACAGGATATCCAGCATGGTGGCATACACCTGTGATCCCATTACTCAGGAGACCGAGGCAGAAGGACTGCTGTGTGTAAGGCCACCATGGGCTACACAGTGAGTTAAAAGCCAGCCTGCACTACATAGTGAGACCTTATCTAAAAACAAAACAAAACAAAAAAACATAAAAGCACAACAGGAAAGAACAGGGAATGGGTAAATGAGTGGAGGTAAACCACTGTCACTATGGCAACTAAATCTATCTACATATTGATTGACTTAGGAATTTAAAAAGATTTAGAGAATTTTTCTTTCAAAAATAAATGTTTCTTTTCGGTATTCTGAGACAGTGTCGCTTTGTAGTGCAACCAAGGTTGGCCTTGAACTCCCAGGGATCCTCTTGCCTCAGCTTCCTGCCTCAAAAGTGCTAGATTACAGGTGTGCACCACCATGCCCAGCTAAGAATAAATGCTTCTAAATCCTTCTGGGGAGTAGACCTAAATCCACAAGCTATAACTTTGTCTAGAAATCACAATCTCACATTCTTCAACATTTCCTTCTTCTTTTCTCCAAAAAGAAGAGAACATAGCAAACTATTTTCTGAATATATGATCTTTCCCCCACACTGGGTGCTAAGGATCACACCTAGGATCTGCTACATAATAAACTTTTTACATGTTCTCCCACTGAGCTAACTTCTGGCCTCTTTCTTCTCCAAGGATCTTTCTGCTCATCCTTTGTAGGAGTTGATCCTAAATGGAAGGATCCTAACTGCAAGTCAAGGAACCTAGTTTTACTGAATTACCTTAGCCAAGTCTCTTACCCTTTCTGGGCCTTAAGTTCCTCATACGTGAAGTGGAAGGTGGAAGGTGAGCAGGGGCAGTGGTGGTCACTGTAGTAAATAATCTGTTAGGCTGGCTCATGCTGTCCCCACTCTTTCTGTAATTGTGAAAGTTAAAATGCTAAAAACTGGCCAGATGCGATGGTGTATACCTATCTCTCAGGACTCTGAGAGGTGGAGGCAGGAGGAACGCCAAGTCTGAGTCCCACTTCTGGGGAATTTAGCGAGAGCCTATCTCACAAGTTAAAGAGGGCTGGGTATACAGCACCAAGTTTACCCCCCAGTACTACCACAGGATGCTGAAGAGTGAAGAAAAAAAGCTAAACACTACATTTCCAATAAACCCTTCGGATGGGTTGTAGATACAATTCAGGTTCTGCTAATTAGAAGCAGACTTATGAGGTAACATCAAACTGTGGAAGAGACCATACTTCTGTCACTCTCATTTGCTTCTACAGGGACATTTTGATTTCATCTGCCACTTAACTGGGTCCTGGTTTTGGAAGCTTACTTCTCACTTCCAGCTTACTGATCCCTGGATGGCAGATGTAGGGGTATGACTTGAAAGTAATCAGATAGTGTCTCAGAGCGTGGGTCAAACCTAGGTCAAATATGGGTTCTGTTCCTGGAGGCCAAACCTAGAGCATGTTCCCTCTGTACTTCCTTTGTAAAGCCCCAGTTCCCTATATTAAAATCCTCTCTATTAACCCTACTCAGGCTTAAGGTTTAGTACAAAAATATTTTCTGGTTTAGTAACACCAGACTATACCAAAAGAGTTGCTGTGAAGAGAAAAGAACAGATTGTTTCACAAAACATATTGTCTGCTAGGTGAATGCTTTCTCTTGGGGGAAACAGGTAAGGAGGAAATTTACACTTTTAAATACGATTGTCCAGCACAGCCTCCCATATTTGTTCCTTTTTTATAACCTCCTTGCACTTTCTACCTTCCACTCTAAGCTGGGGGTGGGGTGAGGGTGGGGCGGGGCACGCAGAGGTTGAACCACTCACACAGGATGGAAGGTTGAGTCAGCACATGCTTTCTTTTCCACATTCTCGGCAAGCTGTTATTCTGAAGATGGCGTTACCAGCCCAGCCCAAAATAAGTATCATCTGGGCTTCAGGGAGGCTTGGGCTAGGTAGGAAGCAAGTGTCTTTCTTACCAATAGATGTTTATAAGCTCCAGGTGCCCAAGAATGAGGGCACATCAGTTCTTTCCCCCACCCCCTCGGTCTTTTTGAGATGGGTCTTGCTATGCAGTTCAGGCTGGCCTTGAGCTCACTTTGTAGCCCAGGTTGGCCTTGAACTCACAACGATCCTCCTGCCTCAGCCTCCCCAGTGCTGGGATTACAGGCGTGCGCCACCACGCCCGGCACAGGGCACATCAGTTCTGACAAAGCTGTGTGGTTAGAGTGAGGATAAGTTTGACCCAACTTATTTTCTTATACCAATTTCTTGTCTACAACTTCTGTAGCAAGCTAGGGACAAACTGAAAAACAAGGTCAAATTCATGCAATATGCTTTGTGGAGAGGGGTATCTCCCACTAGTCCTCTGTAGGACTGACTGACTCCAGGAGCCCTCATACTAGCACTGCAGCTTTTCAGACTGAGGTTGTTCTAAAGAAAACAAAAGGTTGCAGCAAGAGGAATCTGTGTGAGACACACAGGCAGGAAGCAGAGCTGAGCCACCAGTGACTAGAATAGAAACAGGAAACAGGCCCAGGAACAAGCATACAATAATCTGTTGCAAGCAGCACAGGCTGCAGCAGGCACCAGGCAGTATCAGGGCTGGAGCAGCGTGACTGATAGAGAAGCAGATTGGTCAGCCCTGCTAGAGAACAAGCGTTCCAGAGAAAGGATCGCTACGGCGCACAGGGTACGTGCTGCTCTGAGCAGTGTGTGCAGATGTGATAGAGGGGGTGGGGACTTCCTTCCTGAGACTGTGATACCACCTGCAGTATAATTAAGGGGAGCAAGCACAGACACACAGTCAGACCTGAAGAAAACAGATCACCAACTTTAGAATACCAAGTTCCTCTGCTTACCAAAATTGCTAGTGGTATTTACTTATGCTACCTCTTAGAAAAAAAATAAACTATTGAAACCCTAGGTAAAAACTGTTGGCCATGTCTCCTACCAAAACAGACAGAAGGAAACAAAAACCACGTAAGATTAGAATCATTCAAACATTCCAACTTTCTAAGCATTCAGAATTCTTCTGTCACTCCTCTCAATAAACCTAGATGCAAAAAGCTGGTCCCCAAGCTCAGAGCCAGGTTGCAAGAATCTAGGAGCCAAGCAATAACACAGCATGGAGTCAACAAAGTTCTGAGTGTTCAAGTAGAGATAGCAGAATGCTGTTCCAATATGAAAAAAATGGGAAAGGATGCCCAGAGAAGGTAGATCAGCAGGATTTTGAACTTTGAGTATGTTAAAAACAGAAAGCCAGAGATACAATCATCAAGCAAAAGAGGGACCGCAAAGAGGCTGAAACTGCAGAGGTACCCTGGGAGCTATGGGCAGTTCCACTGTAGACTCTGGACCATAGGCACAGGGAGCCAGTGTCCTAACACAGTGCCCACAAAAAAGGCTGGGGATGGTCTCCAACATTAAGACATTCTTTGAATTTTACTAGACACAGTGAGTAAAATACACTGCATTCCGAAGTACTTGGTTTGATATTTTCTTTGGAAATCTTGCTCTCAGCTTTCAGGCTCTAACTCCATGCCCCTCAGCCATTAGACATACAAATCACTCAAGGGTCTTACTCAGAGTTATGAGGGGCTAAGAATGGCATTCTAGCAAGTGCCAGGGTAATGTCAGTGCTGTGAAGATGGACCACAGTTGAGTAGCAAGGAGCTCATTAAAGATAGCATAACCAGGACATTGTGTTCCAAGAAGGGCCTACAAAACAGGGCTTGCTCCTACCCAACACAGGGGAACCAAAGAGCCAAACTCAAGACAATACTCCACTGTTTGAGGCCATCCCTTAGTTGGTTAATGCCTCCAAGCAGATCCTGCACACCTGGCCAGCTTCCTCTCCCACCCAAGGCCCTCTTTCACATCTCGTCTCTGCCTCTAACACAGTGGGATCTAGAAAAACAAAAGTGAAATGCAAATCCATTTATATTTCTCCCTTTTAGGATAAATCTAGTAAATGTTAAATGGCAAAGAGTTGAGGCTTTTGTCTAAAAATGAACAGAGGATCAAACTGTCCAAGATTTTTCTCTATTACACGGCATGTAAGAGGAAATATTTCACCTGAAACATCAGAGCTAGATTCAAATCCTGATTTTTTCTTTTCTTTTTTTCTTTGCTATGTAGTGCAAGCTGGCCTGGAACTCATGGTGATCCTCTTGCCTCAGCCTTCCAAGTGCTGGGCTTACAGGCATGTGCCACCATGCTGGTATCAAATCTTGATTCTGACTCTTTTTCTCACATGTAAAACAAGAGTGCATGCCCAGAGCACTTCAATTCCTGTCCTGCCAGGAGGACCACTAGTGTTGACTGTAGCTCATTCCACGGCCTTACTACTGACTGCTAAGATTCAGATTCTATCGAACAGCATACCCCTGACCTGTATCTCCTCTGCCCAGACCAATGCTCTCAAGGCCTCAGAAAATCACAGAAATAAAACAAGTGCTAAGAGCTACTATGTTGTTAAGTGAAATCCTAGAATGGCCTGGAAACCTAAGAGATCAAAGAGCACCTTGGGTTAATTTAGTAGACATTAAAAACCCTAACACTGTTTTCCATCTCATTTCCAATGTCAACAGTGTCCACTTCTACCAGGCACGGTGGTACAAGCCAGTAATCCCTGCACTTGTGAGACTGATGCAAGAGGATTGTAAGTTTGAGGCCAGTCTGGGCTAAACAGCAAATCTCTCTAACAAAAAACAAAACAAAGAAAAATTAGCCAGGCATGGTACACTCCTGTAATTCCAGCACTCTGAGGGCTAAGGGAGGATTGTGAGTTCCAGGTCAGTCTGGACTACTCAGTGAGACTGTCTCAGGAAAAAGCATGATCCAGACGGTCCATCAGTTTAGGACGATCTTTATTCAGTAAAGGGGACAGTGCCCATTATAAGATAACCACACAGGTGCCTTTCATTCCTTTTTCTCACTCCAGAGAGATGAGCCTGTTTATACCCTCTGAATACCCTGCCACCACCTTCATTCTTTCCTCTTTTATCTGCCTTATACAGGTAAGAGCCTTGAGATGAAGCTGAGGAATTTCAACTGATTCAACCACCTCTCCTTTCAAGAGTGCTCTTCACTGGGCATGGGGGCCCATCCCTATAATCCAAGTACTCTGGGAGGCTGAGGCAGGAGGACTGCAAGATCAAGCCTACCCTGAGCAATTTAGCAAGACCCTATCTCAAAATAAAAAATGGGCTGGGGATGTAGCTCAGTGTAAATGCTCTGGGTTAAAACCCCAGTACCACACACACACACACACACACACACACACACACACACACACACACACACACACACACTCAAAAAAAAAAAAAAAAAAAAAGCTCTTTACCTTTCCCTTAGCCTTCAGTAGCCAGGTGCAGTGCTGCACACCTGTAATCTCAGCACAGAGGGAGGCTGAGGGAGGAGGATCACAAGTTCCGAGTCCCGCCTGGATAACTTAGCGAGACCCTGTCTTAAAATAAAAACAAAATGTGCTGGGAATATAGCTCAGTGGTAGAGCACCCCTAGGTTTGATCCCCAGCACCACAAAAACTAGAAATCAGGCCCTTTCCCTATGTAGAAAGAATCCCAATAAAAATGTGTCACGATACATCTACTGTCTGTTTTCCTTGAAATACAAATTTGATGTGGACCATCTTCCCTCTTCCCTTTGCTTCCAAAAATATCACACAATCCTGGTCCTCTGCCGGTTTCTCCAGCTCTGCTGGCTGCTTCTCTCTGGTGACTGCAGGCATTGTTCAGGGCTCCATCTGGCTCTTCTCTCCATTTTCCCATCACAGCCTCTGAAGTCTAGTTCAGTCCATGGTTTAACTATTACACCACACAGACAACTCTCCAACTCTATCCAGACTCAACTTTTAACTCAGTTTTAGTTTTTCATCTCTAGTGGTTATATCATATCTTACATCATAAAAGTGGAACATCTACTCAAAAATGAGTTTTCTCTATTAATTTATTTCTTTTCTTTTTCTTTCTTTTCTTTTCTTTTCTTTTTTTTTGGTCTTCTTGAGACAGGGTCTCCATATGCAGTTCAGGCAGGCCTTGAGCTCACTTTGTAGACCTGACTGGTCTCAAACTCACAATGATCCTTCTGCCTCAGCCTCCCTGAGTGCTGGGATTACAGGCGTGCACTACCACGCCCACCTTATTAACCTATTTCTGACAATGAGATTTTTTTTCTTTCTCTCCCTCCACCCTATAAGAGTCTATCAAAACTTTTAAACTGGGCATGAATGCCCACATTTATAATTCCAGCACCTGGGAGGCTGAGGCAGGAGCACTGAAAGTTCAGGCCTAACCTGGGCAACCCTGTCTCAAAACAAAAAAGGGCTGGGAGTTGCAGCTGGGGATGGGAAATCCCTAAGTACTGCAATTCCTAGTACCACAAGCAGAAAAAACAAAACCACCAACAACCAATAAGCAAACAAAAAACCAGAAATGATTTATTCTCAGTTCTACAGATTCTTTCTCACATGTCTTACATGTGAGACTAAACAACTATGCAAATAAGACAGAAGGGGTCGAACGGAACATCTTTTGCCAGCATTAGTTCAATAGTTTAAACTATTTTCTTGCTTTCATACTCTTCTTTTCAAATCATACTATACACCAATAGGGCATTTTTAAAACATACAGCATCTGAGAAGCCACTTTGAAGATATCAATATGTAATACAACCACCATTGTTAATTCCCTACCACTTTGTTTGTAACTCTGTATTGTCTGTATTGTGCTTGTGATATGTTGTAAAATGTTGGATGTCTGTTAATGTTTCCCTCCTTTTATCTTTAAAAAAACAAAACAAAACCATACAGCATCTGCACCCTAGTGAGGGCAGAAGCAAACGGGCTTACTCAGCCCACGAGGGTGTGAGCGCCTGTGACAGAGCTTTTCTTCTTGCTGTTCTCCACCGAGGAAGCCTGGTCAGCCCCCAGGTGTCTACATTCCACTCCCCACAGCCCTGCCTGGTCTCTGCTCAAACTGGATTTTTCCTTTCCAACCACTCAAATATACTCATGTCGACTTCATACTTAGCTTTTTCCATGATGACTTTCCTCAATAATGTAGACATAAATGAATGAGTTCACCAAACGTTAACAGCACACAACAGAACACTCAGGCACATGTTCTTCTGTGGCATGTCTATTTCACTAACGAAGCAGGAGGATCCTTGAAGATAGCAACCATGTCATAATGACCCAAGTCAAATGTTATCTAATGTCTTTTTTCCTTTTTATTACACCCGTACCAAAAAGCACCCTAGGTTTTACTCACTCCAAGGGCAGGAAATTTACCTACCTTCTAAATATCTCCACCTTCCAGACCACAAAGGAAATTACATATTGTCATGCCTGAGTTTAAACCTTAAAAACAAAACAAAAAAACTGACTACCTGGGATTTTAAAGCAGTCATGTAACTTCATGAGGATTGTTTTCTGGTGATTATGTTGGGGACAGACTTGGAAGTGAAAGGGGAGGAAAAGAAACAGAATGGTCCAAAGCCTGCGGCAAAATACCACGTGAGATACAGGGGCCTAGAAAAAAGGACAGTGGGGGGAAAGACAGGGGAAATCAGATTCAAAAGCCATTTTTGAGGCAGACTAGGACTTGGTAAGCAACTGTATGGCTTCACTGGAAACCATACTGGAAACTGAGTATGGCTATCATTGGAAAAGATCCAATGATAGCACCACAGAGCAGAGGTGGAAAGCTCCCAACGCAGGGCCGGCAGCACAAAAACTGCCTTAACCCAGGTATACTGGGGAGGCCACAACTCCAAGGAAGTATCACCTCTTCTGGTCTCAAACTCAAATGATCCTCCTGCCTCAGCCAGAGGCACAACTCACAGCCTACTTTCCAGATCACCAAGAGTATGAAGGTAGTATGTAAGTCACTATTTTTCATTTCAGTTACTACTGTGTCCTCTCAGTCTAGTAAAATATGGTTTTTTCCTTCTCTTTCAAGACTACACAGCTCATGGTGAAGAAAAAAAAAAAAAAAAAAAAAAACTTAAAAAATAAAAAATAAAAAAAGACTACACAGCTCAAAAAAAGGAGGGCATGCTAGTGTATGCTTGTAATACCAGCACTCAGGAGGCTGAAGTAGGAGGATAACTGTTAAGTTCAAGGATAGCCTGAACTGCATGCATAGCAAGACCCTGTCTCCCTCCACCTAAAAAAAAGAACACCTAGCTTAGTGTCACTTTAACTGTGGTCTTAAGAATTGGCAGCCTCAATACTATCCAAGAAACACAAATTCTTGGGTCATACCTGACAATGAATCAGAATCTCTCAGGTAGAATTTAGTATTTTAATTAATCTTCAGGTAATTCTTAATGCATGCTAAAATCTTTTTTTTTTTTGCATGCTAAAATCTAAGACGCACTAGCTAACTTCTCAAGATCCAGGTTTTAAATACTGTATCCAGCCGGGCATGGTGGCGCATGCCTGTAGTCACAGCACTTGGGAGGCTGAGGCAGGAGGATCGTTGCGAGTTTGAGACCAGCCTGGGCTACAAAGTAAGCTCAAGACCAACCTGAACAGCACAGTGAGACCCTGTCTCAAAAAGGACCAGGGCTGGGGATTTAGCTCAGTGGCATAAGCATCTGCTTGGCAAGCGCAAGGTCGTGAGTTCAATCCCCGGTACCGCAAAAAATAAATAAATAAATAAATAAATAAATAAATAAATAAATACTGTATCCATTTTCCATCACTAGTGTCACAGTACAGTGCTTTCCTAACACACAAAGCTATGGGTTTGATTCCTAAGTACTGCAAAACAGGTAAACAGACGGACGGACAGATGGATACATGGATGGATAGATGTGGGGGGGGAGCGATAGTCTTCTCCCTACTCAAAAAAAAATGTCAACTTACAGTTGTGTCTCACTAAGAAGAATTAGGGAAACACGCATTATTCTAGGGAAACCACTTATACTTGAATGAATAATTAAAAAGCTTTTAGTTTAAAAAATTTTTTATTTTTATTTTATTTTTTTGAGACAAGGTCCCACAGGGGAAATAAGATTCAAAAGCCATTTTTGAGGCAGACTAGGGCTTGGGTTGAACCCAGGGGTGCTCTAACACTGAAGTATATCCTTAGTCCTTCTGGTTTTTTGAGACAGGGTCTCACTAAGGTGCTCACGCTGGCCCACCAACTTATACTACTCCTCCCTCAGCCTCTAAAGTAGCTGGGTTTATAGGCATGCACCCCACTGTGCCTGGAAAGAATATTTTTAATGTAAAGTCAAAATATAGAAATTTTGTAAGTTGGATAACAAACCCTACTCTCACCTCCTAAGGTCATTGTCAGTAGGCAAAAATACATTAATCCATCCTCTAAAATGCAGTTTGGGCCTTTCCATAACAATCTGTGATGCTCACCTCGCCCTGGCAGTGTAAACAAGTTGAAATATGGTTATGTTGTCCCAATCAGGCATACACACTTCCTGAACGAGTATCGCTACGGAGACTGCTCAGATTCATCTGTTCAATGAGTAGGAGACAACAGTGCCAAGCACTTTTTAATGGCAATATACAAGACACAGCAAGTTAGTTCTCACTGAGGTTACTAACTTCCACTTGAACTAACAAGCACTGACAAGGATGGATGCCAAAAATCTGTTAGACCAAAGGAACCTGACAAAATCTGGAGTAGTAGATCCCCACACTTGGGCTGCAAACCAGAACTGCTTGGGACCACTTCTGACCATACCAATGTCTACCCCAAGATCATGATCAGAACTCTTGAGAACACTAGGTATTGGTTTTTTGTTTTTTGTTGGCATTGGTTTTTAAGATGATCTATTCCCCTAGGCAGTTCTAACATGTACCAGTGGGAAGCCACTGGTCACGTGGTTAAGTACATAAGGGTGGGGGTGCACTGAGAATTCAGCAGTAACACAGTGCCTGCCCTCCAGGAGCTTACTATTTGAGTAAGTAGAGGTTATCAGCAAAATGCTGTCAACCTGAACCAAAAAGTTCAAATACAAGATAGTACATCTCTGAGTACATAGAAGGAAAAGTGATCCTAGGGGGCTATCTAAGGCTTTTAACTGTGTAAGCGTGGTCTGGTTTCTAAAGATGAATACTCAAGACACTACATTATTCCTTGTAGCTGTCTGCATGTCTTAAAAAAAATTTTTTTTTTTTGGGTACCGGAATTGAACTCAGGACACCAAGTACTTGCCAGGCAGGCGCTTGTGCCACTAAGCTATTACCCGGCCCCATGTCTTAAAATATTACAAGGCTTTTTTAGGTAAAATAAAAACTGCCTTTGCTAGGCATAGTAGTATACACCTGTAATTCCACCTATTTCAGTAGGCTGAGGCAAAAGAATCCCAAATTCAAGGCCAGCCTCGGGAATATAGCAAGACTCTGTCTCAGAATAAATAAGAAGGACCAGGGATGTATTTCGGTGATGGAATGCCCCTCAGTAAATTGTTTAAGCTGAGCCTTGAAACTTGACTAGCAAAGTTTTCTGAGGAAATGATTTAAGTGCCATCCCTACTCTCAGAGCATCAAAATCATAAACACTTGATCAGCTGTACATTTTAGGCCCAATTCCAGAACTACTGAATCAGAAAAATGGAATCTGTGTTTTTGATGCCTAGGTATATAAAATTATATAGACATTTAAGGATTTTCAGGTTTTTTTTGTTTTGTTTTTGAGACAGAGTCTTACTATGTATTCCAGGCTGGCCTTGAACTCACTTTGTGGCCCAACTTGGTCTTACACCTACAGTGAGTTCTCCTGCCTCAGCCTCCTGAATACTAGGGATTACAGGCATGCTCCACCATATCCAGTTAGATTTTATTCTAATGCTGATGAAAAAGTAATTCAGGTTTTAAATACTAGGATAACATGACCAAGACAACAGTAATTAAATGGTTTGGCATTAATAGCTAAGCAAAAACTTCTCAGAATATACCTTTAGAGCCAAAGTGAAGTGAAGGAGTGAAGAAGATGTGAAACTAGAAAGGGTGCAGGGCATGGTGGTGCGCATCTTGTCCCAGCACTCAGGAGGCTGAGGCAAGAGGATCGCTGAGTTTGAGGCCAGCCTGAATAGTGAGACCCTGCCTCAAAAAAAAAGAAAAGAAAAAAGGAGAAAGGAAAGGGAAAAAAGGAAGAGGAAAAGAGAAGGGCAGGGCAGAAGAAAAGGGAAGGGAGGGGAAGGGAGGAGAAGGAAGGGAAAGGGAGGAGAAAGGAGGGGAAGGGAAGCGGAGGGGAGGGAAATGGAGAGGAAGGGAGGGGAGGGGAAGGAAGGGAAGGGGAAAAGAAAAGAAAAAAAAGAAAAGAAAAGAAAAGAAAAAAGAGAAAAAGGAAAAAAGAAGGGAGAAGAGAAGAAAAGAAAAGAAAAAAAAAAGGAGAAACTAGAAGGGCTGTTTCACAGGCAGCCTCGTTATCTACTCTGGTGCTAATTTCAGGATGCCCCGTAAGTCTTTGGGTTTTTTTTTGGTTTGGTCTGGTTTTGGGTTGTGTGTTGAAACAGGGCCTCGCTACGCAGTGCAGGACGGCCTCCAACTCCCAACACTCCCGCCTCATTGTAGGTGAGTGCCACTGTACCCTGTCATTAGTCCTTGCTGTTTAGTGAAGGAATGCATTAGGAAACCAAGGGATCCTCTAACACAACTTGCTGAGAAAGGCAAAGTATCCTTGTGGGCAAATCTTATTTGTCATTTCTTTAGATAGTACCATTTCTTAGCCTGGTTAGGTAAGTCTAGCATCAAACCAAAATTTCAAAGAACCACCTTTTATTTCTTGGTTCAAGTAGCAGGAAAATAAAAAGCAATTCAAAAAGAAGATGCTTATTACCCAGCAGCTTATCTCCCACAAGGAGCTTCTACCACAGAGCAAACGATGCTTTTGGAAGAATCCATTGCAGAAGTCTGACCGTGGGAACGCGCCCTGTTCTTGGCTTTCCCAGGAACAACTCTCCCCTTGGCCTAAAAGGCTGTCAATACCTTTACTTCAGTAGGTCAAGTCAGCTCTTGGATTACCAACTCTTAGAAAACACATGTGTGCTTGTATACGAGCCTTCTCACGATTAAAAATACCAAGTATAATTCGATAAACCGGGGACACAGCTCAGCAGCACAGCGCCTGCCTGGCAAGCGCAAGGTCCTAAGTTCAATTCCTGGTACCAATAAAACCCTACCACAAAATAACAATTTTAAAAAGAGATGGGGATCTAGTTCACTGCAAAGGTCCTGAGTTCAACTCCCTTTTTAAAAAAAGAAAAAGAAACTTTTTGAATAGAAGCAACTTGTAGCACTAACAGACATTCAGATTTGGGTTTCTTGCCAAAGCAGCATGGCACCTAGATTTAGCTACAGACCATAGATGATGAGGGGGTGGCTACACATTTCTGACTGAATCAGGTTAAAGAGTACATTCCAGTCAATTTAAAGATGCAGAAAAAGATTGCAACAGATGCTAATGAGAGGAAAACAAAGAGTGATGCCTTTATTCATAATTCTTCCCCGTAATTACTCAGTTGAGAAGGTCAACAGTTACAGAAGTCTCATCCTGACAGTAGTTCTCATCTTGGCTTCAGAAGCCAATACTGAGTCAGGGCCTCTGCAGACCCTGCCCAACTGAGTATGTCTCTGAGGTCTTCAGGGGAAGCCATAGGGAGTTTCATCATGAAGAAAGTACCTATCTTCTATGTATCCCTTAGTGACCCAGAAACCATTTTCTTCGAAGTCAGAATAACTAAAAAGCCAGGCTGCAAATCCAAATAGAGTCAAATTTCAAAAAGACTCCAACTAGCCAGTGTGGTGGTGCACACCTATAATTCCAGCAATCAGGAGGCTGAGGCAGGAGGGTTGCTATGAGTGCCAGTCTGGGCTACATAGTAAGTTCAAGGCCAGCATACTACAGAGTGAGACAGTGTCACAAAGAAACAAACAAACAAAACTCCAACCTGGCAGGTGTGGCAAAACTTCCATTTCCTGATCAAAACAGGATTTATAATGGAAGATTGCCTACCTACCAACTGAACATATTTCAGAGTGGTCTATTTTATTGCTGTTTCCAACAGACTAACTTTCAGAGGCTGAAACTTTATCCACATGTAGTGGTAGAACTAAAGCTAAGAATTAACATTCATACAACCAGCCTAATACTAAATACTTGGTATATTAACTGTCTTTCAGTTACTGAACAGACCCATGAGATGACTATAACAGCTGGCATAGAAGCACTTACCATACAGCAAGCTTTCACCTCTCCATTAACCTACTGAATGTTAATCACTGCTCCACAAAGTGGGTACATTTAGGTTCATTTTACAGATAATAAAAACTAAGGAATAGTGAGGGGAAATGACTTGCTCCAGGGCTACAGAGTTAGTGGCAGAATCAAGATCTAGACCCAAGAACTCTGACTCATTTATCAGACTATATCATCATTCTCAGGATAAAGTCAGTCCATTTCATAAATAAGCACTTGATTCCGTAAGACACTTGGCCCACTACTGTGCAAAAGCACGCAGTCACACAAAACCACAACCAGAAAAACCACCTTTACCCATGCTTGACGTGACAATGCATGCTTGAATGTACCCCAAGAATCCTACCTCCTAAACTCTAAGCCAAAATCTAAAAATTAAGCCCACAAGAGTACGGTTTAACTGGGTGTGGTGGCACACGTCTGTAATCCCAGCACTTGGGAGGCTGATGCAGGAGAATTGTTGAAAGTTCAAAACCAGCCTGGGCTACAAAGTGAGCTCAAGGCCAGGGAGATCCTGTCTTGAAAAGACCAACAACAACAAAAACCCCAAAACCCAAACAAACAACCGAGGATACAGCTCAGCAGTATAGCACCTGCCTGGCAAGCACAAAGTCCTGAGTTTGATTCCTGATACCAAAAAAAAAAAAAAAAAAAAAGAGAGAGAGAGAGAGAGAGATGCAAAAACAAATAAACAAAAAATGCACACTTTTCTCAGCTTTGATGGAGAGCAGGCAGTACTTCTAATATTTCCATCTTCTTTGCCCTTCATGTAAGTCTATGTCTAAGAGGCCAACATTTTTATTTTACTATATTTTTCTTCTTGATTTTTTTTGTTTTTGTTTCTGAGACAGGGTCTCGCTATATACATATAGTTCAGGCTGGCCTTGAAGTCACAGCAATTAACCTGCCCCAGCTTGCCAAGTGCTAAGATTACAGGTGTGCACCAGCACGCTCAGCAATACCAATGCCAAGATTTTTAAAAAGTAAACAAACAAATAAGCCCCAAAAACCAAGACACTGAACAGATCACAAACCTATTTCCTGAGCAGGTAGGCAGAACAGATATTCTCTAAGGTCAGTAAATGAATTCCTATTGTAATTGTGAACCTGAATTCAAGCACTGCTTTTTCATTTAGATCAATACCACCACAACACCTAACCAGAAACTGGTTTTCGTTAGTACCCACTCTGCCCCTTCACCTTTTGAGGGCGGCAGAGATACTCACAGGCAAGCTGGAGGGTCTTGACTGAAGGCTCAGGTTCATATCTTCTTGCCCTCCCTTACTGGAGGTCATTGAGGGGGCTGATGATGCCTGAGACCCAAATGAATCTTGAGAAAGCTCCTAAAAAGAGAAAGACAAAAGCTATGAAGGTCTGGAGGGTCTGGTAGTGATAAACCAGACAAGTTTACTTTTTGGTGAAAAGGCTACAGGACTCTCTCACACAGGTGAACTGGGTGCTAGAGAAAACACAATTGTGAACCTTATCTGAAGACAGAAAAATCCAAGCTCTGGCTTCTACCCACAGGGTGCTGTTTTCTGGGATTAAATGCTAAAGTCTGGCTAACTACATGTTGTATCTATCAAGCAGTAAGACCAATTAATTTATTTTTTTGTTTGTTTTTATCAGTACATGTTTCATGCAGTACATTATGATTATAATTTATCATGGAGGGTTGGTACATGGACGTAACACATCTGAATTCCTTCTATGTCCCCTTCTCTTCCCCTTCCCTCCTCCCTTCCTCCATCTCTTATTTGTTTGTTTTTGAGACAGGGTCTCACTGTGTAGTCCAGGCTGGCCTTGAACTCACAGCAATCCTTCTCCCTCAGCCTCCCAAGTGCTGGGATTACAGGCATGTGCCATTATGCTGGGCTGGTAAGCTTTCTCTCTCTTTTCTCCTGTCTTTTTGAGACAGAGTTTCACTATGCCGTTCAGGCTGGCCCTGAACTCACTTTGTAGCCCAGGCTGGCCTCAAACTAGCAGCAATACCCCTGCCTCAGCCTCCTAAGTGCTGGGATTACAGGTGTGCACCACCATGCCCACTCCCTTTCCCATTTGAGAAAGATCTAGCTCCCCATGTTTCCTATTCTTTATCTTTTATTTTGTTCTTTATATTTTGAGGTTTCTCATATAAGAGAAACCATGCAATATTTAAGCTTCTGGTATCTGATTTATTCCACTTTACTCATAGTCTCAAAGCACATCTATTTTCCTACAAATGACTCAAATTTACCTTTCTTTATAGCAGAGTAGTACTCCATTATATATAAATAACCACATTTTCTTTATCTACTCATCTGCTGATAGATATACAGGCCACTTCCAAAATTTAGCTATTATAAATTATGCTGCTAAAAACATGGGTATGCAAGTATTGCTGTAATAAGATGTCTTTAACTTTGAGACTGAGTAATTAAAAAAAAAAATTCATGCTAGAGTCTCTACATTAAATGAGTATTTCTTCCTTCAAAAACATGACCCTGGGACAAGAGATTTACTCCTTCAACAATACCACCAATGCATAAAATCTTCAGTGGACCAGTCATTTCTTCTCTTTTGGCTCTATAAAGAATAAAGTCCAAATTACTATTTTTAGGCTTCATTATCTACTCTTTGTCCACCAGACTTTTCTCCAAATGAATTTCTATTATTTCTCAAAATCAGATCCACTCTCAAAAAATAAGAGTTGCTACCACTGAGAATAATGTAGTTCTAATGCCAATTTCAAATGAAGGGGCACAAAATATTTTGAGCAACAGAACGGAATGGCAGTCAGAATGAATTACAGTACATACAGACCCCCAAAGTGACTATTCTGAAGAAAGATCAAAGTCACTTGATGCTCAGGTTCTGATATGAGGGCTTTAAAGAAAAAAAAGAAGAAAAAGTGTAAGTCCTATTACCTTTAATTTCTTGTCTATGTAATTTTCCATTGCCCTATTTCTTCACCAATAAGGAGAGCTATAGGTCTTTATGCAGTTAAGAAGGTTATGCCTTTATTAGTTCAATCAATCCAGTTAGCATGTTTACCCAGAGTTTAACTGGCTTTTAAGTGTACATCAGAGAAGCAATTTACATGGCAAAGTTCTCACGACACCAACCTCCAGGCTGTGGGCACACACAGAGAAAGGCAGGAGGCAGGGGCACCTTACCTGTGGTGGAGGGAAGCGCTGCTGGGAGTAGGCAGTTTGCTGGGGCTGCTGAGACTGGGGCTGAGGATATGCAGCCTGCTGGGAGAGCGTCGAGGATGCTGGCTGCTGAGGTTGCTGCTGCTGGTAGGGAGACTGTGCCTGTGGCTGTGAGTAAGGAGGCTGGCTCTGGGGGTGCTGCTGTGTCGTGGACTGCTGAGAGGGGTATGGAGCTGGGGACTGCTGATGTGGAGGCTGGGATGGCTGCTGGGAATATGGAGGCTGAGAGGACTGGAGTTGTGGTGGCTGAGACTGCGGCTGCTGCTGATATGAAGACTGGGCATGAGGGGTCTGGGACGGTGGCTGCTGGGAGTAGGGTGGCTGCTGCTGCTGGGGGTGAGGACTTTGCTGGTTGTAATATGGAGTCTGGCCCTGCTGACCATACCCGCTGGGGCCTTGTTGTCCATAAGGAGGGATCTATAGGAAAGAAAAAGACACTCTTAGCACTGACTCTCTCTTAGAAAAACACAGGTGATATATTCAGTCAACACTATGCCCTGAAGACTGATACAGAAATCAGGCAAGCCAAGCCCTATCCTAAAATGGCCCAGGAATAATGGCCGAACTTGACTGTTACTTGGTTTGTTTACATATGGACTACATTCATCTGCTAAAAATTTATACTATGTTATATTATTATTTATACTATTATTTATTATTTATACTATGTTGTATTATATTATACTGTGCTACTATATAATATCTGGGCAACTTACGTGAGTTCAAGAACAGCTATTTTTATCAATGAGCCTATTCTTTCTCATGGCTTACAAAGTTTTTTTTTTTTTTCTGTTTTTGGTTTGGTTTTTCTCCGGTACCGGGAACCGAACTCACGAACTTGCGCTTGCCAGGCAGGCGCTTTTGCCGCTAAGCTAAATCCCCAGCCCCTTACGAAGTTTTTGTAAGTGTTAGGAATTAATATCCCAGCCACAACAAAGACTCAATAGCAGCCTGGCTCAGCCATCTGAAAACTAGGGTTTATTAACTCAGACCAAGCAAATCACTAAGCTATGGTTCTCTCTTCATTTAGTCTTCCTTTTAAAGATATTTGAGGCCCTACTTGCTTACTTATCCCAGGCACTATTTTAGGCACTGTGGACATGTCTGATAAGTAGTCCCATGCTCTCCACCTCAAAATTGTCAACCTGTCTCCTCAATTTTCTCACTGGAAAAAAGAGGGGAGGGAAGGACAGGGAAAGGGGATGGGAGAGGGGAGGAGAGGGGCAGCACGGGGCGG
>NW_004955452.1:6038557-6070139 GCF_000276665.1 Chinchilla lanigera | reverse complement strand
AGGGGAGGGGAGGGGAGGGAAGAGAAGGGAAGGGAAGGGAAGGGAAGGGAAGGGAAGGGGGAAAAAGGGAAGAGGGAAAAGAGGAAGGGAGGGGAGGGGAGGAGGCAAGTAAGCTTGGGGTGTAGTTCAGTGATAGAGTTTTTGCCCGTGTATGCTAGGCCCTAGGTTCTATCCCCAGCAGTGAAAAACAAAAACAAAACAAGTGACAGTATCTCATTTTCTATATTTAAAGGCATTATTTGCTTTAGTTTTAAAAGTAGCTTTAGGTTTTATAGCCTCATGTCTAATCATTTTCAGTATGAGTATCATAGAGATGTAAATGGTAGAAAAGTCTATGTAAACATAAAAAATGCAATAAAAAGGTAACAATGCAGGGGTGAGGGTGTTGGTAGAGCACTTGCCTAGCAAGCATGACACCCTGGATTTGATCTCCAGCATCATTTAAAAAAAAAAAAGATACAGCTGTGGACGATCAGACAAAAGGGGATGAGAGGAAATCTTAAAGTCTCTCACAGCCCTGTCAACATCCTTATTGTTCAATCTTCCCTTTTTCTTCCACTTCCAGTCCTTCCTAAAACGTGTATTTTAACCCAGACAGCTGACATGTCGAAGGCCTTGAAAAACATGAAGGGCCTCTTCTGTCCCCAGGGAACAGGGTGTGTGAATGGTTCTCTTTGTGCTAGCAGTGGACAGGTGTTCAGCCACCGCCTATTCTTTCCTCCTGCTTCCTTCAGAGAGCACCGGTCAGTGGGTACAAGCAGACCAGCCAGGTCAAGAAAGGAAGACAGGATGAGTGTATAGAGTGGTAGAGCACATGCTCAACATGTGGAAGGCACTGGGTTTAATCCCCAGGAATTACCAAAGAAAAGGGGACACACTCACAGGGCATGGTGGCATACCCCTGTGATCCCAGCAGTTGGAAGGCTGAGGCAGGAGGATCTCTGTGAGTTTGAGGCCAGCCTGGGCTACACAGTGAGTTCAAGGCCAGCCTAAACTATACAGTGAGACTCTGTCTCAAAAAAAACATAAAACCAAAACCAAAGCCAAAAACGGGACACATACACTCTTACTCTGACATCTACAGCTTGCTGTGGTCAAAGAACATTCTTCTTTGGGCCACACACAGGGTGGTGTTCCCACAACCTTGGCCATCATTAGTAATAAACTGTAACTAGCTGAACCAGTGGACCTGTGCTCTTATTAACAAGTTTGGAAGTCAAGGATATATTCTGATTCTAATAATAGATCACATTCTGAACAGAAACAAGGGTCAAAGTAATCAAAGTCACCATCTACCTGCTGTGCATAAGAGAGGCCGCTCATAGCACTCTGCGCCCGGCTCTGCATGGTCATTGGGTACCGCTGCGGAGTCTGGGACCCATATGGCTGTCCTGGATACCCATGCCCTTGCTGCGGTCCTGACGGAGGTCCCTGTTGCTGTGAGTATGGGTTAGTCCCACCATATGGCTGAGGTCTCATCTTGCCCATCTGATCCATTGGACTGGATGGCTACAAAATAAAGAGCATTTTCATTAACCTGAAGCTTTAACCACCACCTCTGGACAACAAGAACACACAAGCACTGAGGTCTTTTGAAGTCTGTATGCCACACAGGAAATGTGTTGTTACTATGAAAAAGTAATGGGATATACCTACGCAGCCACTGAATAAATCACTTAACCCTCCTCGAAACTTGATTTTATCATATGTAAAATAAAAATACCACCTGTTTATGAAAGTATCTCATGAACTAAAAACTACTCTGTAAATGTGGTAACTATTAAGAGTACCCTAAGAGATAGACCGGGGTAGAACAATTAATATATGTCCTCTATGGTACAGAAATCAGAACAAAGGCCCTTCCGTTGGAGAGGATGTGGCTGCTACGCACTGCTAGGACCTTGTTCAGCATCAGAACTGATGCTTCAACACTATGGCTGGGACTTCAGATACACAGCAGCCAGATGTTTCCAGCCTTCCAACAGTGGAATTTTCTTTCTCTTTGTACATTTGTGACCTGTGTGCACTATGGTGCAAACAGTTATGCTTTCTTCAAATAAGCATCAGGCTAAGTAACAGTCACTGAGAGAGTAGGAACTCCGAATTTAGAGCCTGGTTCATCTCAGATGAAAAGTTCATTTCCTTTAATATGCAGGAGTTTGAGGACATAAGCAAGATAGTACATTTGTTTTTTTAAAGAACAAGATACATATAGCCAGGGATGGTACTGAATGCCTATAACCCCAGCCATCTAGAGGACTAAGGCAGGAGGATTCCAAATGTGAGGTCAGCCTGGGCAGCTTAACAAGACTCTGTTTCAAAATACAAAATAAAAAGGAGCCCAGTATGGTGGTGCATACCTATAATCCCAGCACTAGGGAGGCTGAGGCAGGGGGATCACTGCAAGTTCAAGGTCAGCCTGGGTACAGTGAGTTTAAGGATAGCCTGAACTACAAAGCAACTGTGTCTCAAAAACACAAAGCAGCAAGGCAGGATAGAACGCACCTGTAATTCTAACACTTGGGAGGCTGAGGCAGGAGGATTACGGCAAGTTCAAGGCCAGCTGGGTTACACAGTGAATTCAGGGGCAGCCTGAACTAGATAGCAAGACCCTGCCTCCAAAACAAAACAAAACAAAATAAAACAAAACAAAAATCCACAAAACAAAACAGGCTGGCTGGGGATATACAGTGTTGCCTGGCATGCCAGAGACACTGGGTTCCCCCAGACCAAAAAACAGTACAACACTATCAATAAAAGTTCAAAATTCAAATCACTTGTATCTGTCTATAAACATAGCTTTCTTCTCAGCTTTTTAGTGGAACAATAATTCAATCACTTCATCACTTTGGGATATGCTTTTATCGTATTATAGCTGTACAGGACAAAGCTCCACCAAAAAAAAAGGGGGGGTGCTGGGCCTGGTGGTGCACATCTATATGCAACCCCAGCACTTGGGAAGCTGAGGCAGGAGGATTACTGTGAGCTCGAGGGCAGTCTGGGCTACAAAGTGAGTTCAACGCCAGCCTCAGCCTCTCAAGAGCTGGGATTACAGGTATGTTCCAATATGCCTGGTTGAAACGGATCTTAAATTAGGGATGGAAGACAGATACAGTATTAGTACTGTATTCCATAATATCATTAACTCTTTAGTGAAATTTAGTGGTTCTCAAACTTTAGCATTCATCAAAATCATCTGGGGGGCTTGTTAAACAGCTCTAGGACTACTTCCACAGTTTCTGGTTCAGTAGGTTCAGGATGAGGCCTACTTTACCTATAACAAGTTCCCAAGTGAGGCTGAAACACCTGGTCCAGGGACCACACTTTAACAACCGCTGATCTAGATTATCCCTAGAGTCCTTTCTAGTTGTTATTCTATAATTAATAAGTTATTCTATAGTTTAAGTGTATAGAATCTTTTTTTTTTTTTTTTTTTAAGTGTACAAGACCTTAAGCAACAAGGAAACAAAGGAGAGAGGCCGGGTGTGGTGGCACACGCCTGTAATCCCAGTGCTTGGGAGGCTGAGGGAGGAGGACTGCCGTGAGTTTGAGGCCAGCCTGGACTAGAACAGTTCAGGTCAGCCAGAACTACAAGGCAAGACCCTATCTCAAAAAAAACACGAACAAAACAAAACAAAAAGTAAAAATAAAAGAGAGCAGCATCCGAACAGTACTTTTCTTGCTTAGCATATGCAAGGTCCTGGATTCAATCCCCAGCACCACAATCTGCCCCCTCACAGAATGCTACTAAGACCAAGCAGCCTGTAATTCCATCACAAAGACCAAGCAGCTTGTAATTCTATCACTATGGGACACTGAGGCAGGAGTACCCCAAGTTCAAGCTCAGCCTGAGGCAACTTAGCAGCTTACTGAGACCTTGTCTCAAATTAAAAAACAAAGTGTGTGTGTACGGGGGAGCCACCGGGATTGGTGCCCTGGAGATGTAGCTCAGTACAAAGGCCCTGGTTCAGTTTCCAGTACTGCCTCCTCCTCAAAAAACCCCTACTAAGTTTTATGACAAAGAAAGTAGAAAAGTCATAGAAGAAAATGATCAATGGCTGGGTATATAGCTCAGTGGCACGAGCGCCTGCCTGCCAAGTGCAAGGTCCTGAGTTTGATTCCCGGTACCAAAAAAAAAAAAAGGAAGCCAGAAGCAAACAATTACGATGATACCCCACAATGGCTGTTTTTCCAAATATTAAGAGGAAAAGAAGATAAGGAGAGTTTTCTTTTAAACTACAATACAACTAAAATCTCAACGAAAATGGTAATAATGATGAGAGTACTCCTCTCCCTAACAGCAGAGAATCAAATCATAGTAAAACGGTCCCAAGTTACTAAACTGTCCCAAGTTACTATTATTAAGTGCAGTTTCCAATAACACTAAAATTTTTAACCAAGTCCTGCATCTATATACAGCAGAGCCACCAATAATGTATGCTGTCTTCCCTAATACACTTGGCAATGCAGTTCTACAAAGAGCTTGAGCTTACATAGCCGTATCACACCAAAATCCTCATCTCGCAGTTTCTATCTATGTGGTCCCCAAGTGAAGACACATTTGCTGAACAGACAGACCAACCTGCTTGGAGTATCTATCAGTCTAGCCCTCCTCACAACATAAGGGGCACTCATCACCATGGTTACTACGGAGCTTCTAGAGCAGTATCTATTAGCTGGGGCTACAGATCAGAATATTCTGTCAAGTTTCACACATGGCTGGGCCTTTCCCTAGAGATTCCAATTTAGTGGGTCTGGGAGCTCCTGGGCTTCTCCCTAGTTCTTCCCTTAAAATCCTTAAATGATTCTGTGGTGTACTATTATCTGAGTACCAGTGATCTAGAGAAGCACTACTCAATAAACTTTTCTGTGATGTGTGAATATTAAGTATTTTAAAGATATGACTGAGGTACTGGATCATTTTTATTTCCCTCTAATTAATTTAAAATTCACCATGGCTAGTGGCTACCATATTTGACACTGCAGTTCTAGAACAATGTTTCTACATCACTTTCATCATCCACTACTCAATAATAGCTCCACACTTCCTGCCTATTAAACCCTGTACAGTACCATCACAAAGAAAGAACAAAGAGCACAGTATTTTTGCTAAGGCTTTGGTTCAAACCCTAATTCTTTCACTGGCCCTAAATACATCAGTCCTTCAACTAAAATGCACTGAACAGCTGAGCATGGTAGTGGACGCCTGTAACTCCAGCACTAGGAAGGCTGAGGCAGAAGGATCACAGCTGAGTCCAAGGCCAGTGTAAACTACTGTATATACCAAAACTCTATCTCAAAAAAAAAAGCACAAACTTTGTATATTGCTTGGTATTTAAATATCCAATAAATGGTGACTAAAATAATCAATTGTCTCTACTGGACTCTACAGTGTGGGCCAGTTCTACACACTTTCTCGGTGTCATTTCACCATCTCCCAATACTGTAAATGCCCAGGTGCAATGGCACCGTGGCCTGCCCTCTTGCTGGTAATGGCAGCAGAAACTCATCTTTCAATATGAAGCTACTAGGGCTGGGAAGATAGCTCAGCTGCATAAGCACCCGCTTGGCAAGCGCAAGGTCCTGAGTTCCATTCCCAGTACCAAAAAAAAACAAGAACGAAAAAACAGTATGAAGCTACTTCTCACATTTTCAGCACACTTTGCTCTCTCACAGGCCACCTCTACCCTACCCCTCCCCGCTTCCACTGGGCATTGAACCCAGGGCCTTCAAACTGAGCTACATCCCTGGCTCCTTTTATATTTTGAGACAATGTGTCACTAAATTGCCTAGATTGGGCTCAAACTTGCAATCCTCCTGCCTCAGCCTCACAGAGTGCTGGAATTACAGGTGTGTGATACCACCCCCACCCAACCTCACATTTCTAAATGTTCTGCTGTAAACACGGTCAACACATAGGTTTAACAACTGCAGCTAGCTAGTCCAACAAGCTGCATTTCTTAAAACTAAGTCCTTTTTTGGAGGGTCAGGGGAGATGAGTTCTTCCTATGTATGTTGCCCAGACTGGCCTTGAATTCCTAGGTTAAAATGATCTTCCTGCCTTGGCCCCAGGGTAGCTGAAACAATAAGGGTAGGCCACTGTGCCTGGCTAGGACTAAGTTCTGGAAAGCCAGAGTCCTCCTAAATACCCAAACGCAAAATTATAGATCAGTAATTGTAAAAAGTGGGTAAGAGATAGTATGGGGAGAAAGTCCATGAAAACAGCCAGCCGCAAGTCCAGAAGCACACCCTAACACTAATTCTAAATTAGGTCATGACTTCCAAGGACAGAAAAACATTACAGCTAGGTACAGTGGCACATGTTTATAGTGCCAGCTACTCAGGAGACTGAGGTAGCAGGAATCTGTCTGAGGGCAGCCTAGACAACTAAGCAAGACTGTATCTCAAAAAGGAGTGGGGGGTGCTGAGGATGTAGCTCAGCAATCCCTGGATTTAATCTCATTAACACATGCACCAAAAAAAATCTGGACTGGACTGACAGAGAAGAGGGGAGGATTGTAACAGTCGGGGAGAACAAGTACATTTTAAGAATAGCCACCCTATACTACAGGGGTCTTCAAAATAGCACAGGCATCCCCAAACACTGCTTAAAAACAAAAGGCTGAAGGCAAGGCACCTTTTCCTCTCACATCAGGGATGCTTTAGGCCCAAATGAATATAGCTACTTACTGGGTGGGTGGGTGGGTGGGTAGGTGTGTGTATCTTTGGGTCTCACTATGTGTTCAGACTGGCCTTGAACTCACGTTGTACCCCAGGCTGGCCTCAAACTCACAATGATCCTCCTGCCTCAGCCTCCTGAGTGCTGGGATTACAGGCGTGTACCACCATGCCCAGCCTACTTACTTGAGGGCTATAAAAGAGTCAAGAAATCTCCAGTCGCAACTTTAGGAAATCTTTGCAGCCCAAAAATAAATGTCAGCCAAAAAATTCTTTTTCTAAAAATAAAGACATAAGATTTCTGATTCTATCCCCTCACCAAAGGCTTTTATAATCCAGAGAATGCATGGCTTATTTAGCAAACTAAAATATATTCAATTCAAACAATCATATTAACCCGGTCTCATGTCAAAGTTAAATATTTTATCAGAAGTAGAGGGGGGCAGGGACCTAATTCACACTTCTGACACTTAAGAACAGTGGAAAATTTGTAATTTATAGCTATAGACGAAATGCCACCATGCAATCTCTCACAACAGAGAAGGACCTTAAATCCTCACTAATCACTTTTACTGGAAAGTAGCTATTTTAGAATAGAAAATTTCCTACTACATTTAAGATAGAAAAGCCAGTATTCTGCAGGCACAAGGCAGAGGATGGGGAACACCAAACAGTAGCTGCAAAGAGCCAAAGATTTCACTCCGGGAAAGACAGAGGAAATCCTTTCAATGGGAAACCACAGGAGTAGATTACTGTGATTACACTTCAAAAGCAAAGGCTCTGCCACAGAGACACATAATTGAGAGGAAAATGCTGCCCCTAGATCAGTGAAGTCAGACCCCCTGCTATATACTCTCCTGCATTCATAAAAAAATAAAAATAAAAATAAAGAGGAAAAGAAAACTCCTCATCTCCATCTACCATTTATCTCCTTCCAGATCACTGGCCAGGTTATAAAATGCCTGCCAAATGAAATGCATCAAAAGATGCAGTTTAAGGGCATCAAAGCAGGATGCCTAGCAGGCTTGTCCTTCTGAATATATTCAGAACAAAACAGCTTACAGACCAACCACTTGCATAGAGAGTTCCCTTGCTCCAAGCAAACAGAATTACAAGCCTCTTGCAACCAGTTTGCTACTGGAACCCCTTACAACTTATTGTGCCAAGGAAAGTTACAATGACCTTTGGAGGCTGCTAAGATGTAACAGACAAAACTTTAAGGTGGATCCAGTCTAAGTGTCATATAACCAAAAGTGATCAGTTTCTGGACACTCATAGATTATGTACAGCTGCAAATCCTCCACTTGACCATGAATGACTGAGGAGAAAGCAAGGAAAACAGCCATGCACGAAAACTTCCAAGCTCAGTGTGTGTTACCTTTCACCAAAGTATATTGTGTGAGTGGCACTAGGAAAGAGAACAGTCCAGTAACAGTCCAAGAGAGGAAAGCCCTAGCCCCATCCAAAGACACAGAAAGGAAGTGGTCAGGCAGCAACCTTAAGGGGGCAGATTTAGTATCTAGCAATGCCAAGAACTAGGAGGAGTAAGAGAGGGATGAGGCAGGGGCTGCCAAAAAGGTGTCGTTCAGAGCCGAGAGGTCTTAACCACAACTTACATACTGATTCTACTACCCTAAATGCCAACTAGTTGGGGCCAGCATAAACCTAGAGGCATAACCTTGGATTTTGGACATTTAAAAATTATTTCTTACTCTTTGTGCTTTCAATTTATCCCTGGCCAGATTTGTTGTATGACTTTTAATATTAACAATAAAAAAATGCATCCCTGGCTCTTTAACTGAAAGAACCCCCCTAATTGATTCCCACAGTAATTAACCTGCATTTTACCTCAGAGAGCGGTAGTTAAGGAAGTCGGCACTGCTATTTATAACTCATCTCAAATTGAGGGCAGACTGCCTAAAATCTAACACATCCCAGCTGTACTCCTGTTTGAACTGGGGCCAAGGGAATTTTTTAAAGCAATCTTGGCACGGAATGAATGACACCAACAGTATGAGAGCGCAAGTGGTTGTGTTGTGGTGACGTAGTATTGGAGGTGGAATGGGAGAGGGGGGCCAGTGTACTGCGATCCCTCTTGTGCATGCTTGCTGCTCGCTGAGTCCCAGTACAGTAAGCTGGGAACTGCCCACTGAGAGCCAAACACAGGAAAAGCCTTTTCCTGTGGAACGCCTTGAAGTGAGAAACACATGGCTAATCTGCATAAACTCGAAGCCACACCGCCCCTGCCAGGAAGGTTAGTGCTTGTAATCTCTGGCCATGAAGCTGGCTGCCTGGGAGGACTTGGACTGGCGCCTGATAACCCAGAAAGAGCTGAGAGAACAGATGGGTAAGGACCCCAGCAGAAAACAGCCTCAGGTCACATGACTCGCCACATGGCCCTGCCAGCACAAACTATTGTCTGGCTGTGGATCTCCTATACAAAGGCACCCGGCCTCTGCTTCCTGTGATTCCAGAGACAGGCGGCAGCTGTTGATTCAGTTCCCTTAGGGGACCCTCCCCTGTCAAGGAGCATTCCAGAGAGGGACAAATAAAAAAATTAAGGCCTCTCCCAACCAACAAGCTTTCACTTTCCTGCCAGTTCCATGGGGCTCACTTAGATCTTAGGATAGAGAAGTGTCTACAAAAAAGAACACTCTTTGTACCCTGGTACACATGAGACGACCAGCATAAATCATTTCCACTGCCCCTTCTCTCTTCCAGCACAAACACTGATACTTAATGCCCTCTTATTCTTTTACTTCTGTTCCTCCAGTCATGGCTTTGAAGACTATTCAAAAGACCCCTTCTCAATTGAAAAGAAACATTTCAGAAACGTGCCTGTCTTAGTTCTATCCCCACTCCCTATTCTGTCTCCTAAAATAAGCGGTCTACTTTCTTTTGGGGGGGGGGTACGAGAATCAAAACTCATGACTTCGTGCTTGCCACGCAGGCTTTATACTGCTGAGCTATATCCCCAGCCCTCTACTTTTTTTTTTTTTTAAACAGTGGTTAACATGTGACCTGGGACAATAAGAGATCCCTAACCTCTTATCTGGCCTCATCAGAGACATCATTAAAGAATTTTTTTTTCCTGTACTGGGGATGGAATCCAGGGACTTGCACATGCTTGGCAAGTACCCTACCAATGAGCTAGATAGCTCCCAGACCTTTTTACTTCTTATTTTGAGGCAGGATCTCAGTAAACTGCCCAGGCTGGCCTCCAACATGTGATCCTCTTGTTCCTACCTTCTGAATAGGCAGGATTACAGGTATGTACCACTGGGCCTAGCTAAAGACTTCCTGAAGCTAAGGTCATGACAGGAAAATGCAAATTTCATCAGATATACCAACAACTGACCCAGCAAAGCAAATCCACTCAGCCTATGAGTCTCATCACTCATAACCTAGGAACCACATCCTAATTTTCTACTTCACAAGAGACAGAAAACAGTTCCTTCATTCTAGTTCTCCTTCATTCAAATTCTGAATGAGTCACCCTTTGGTGAGAAAAATCAGTAACTGGTTTGCAACTACCACCCCAAAATGACCTTTTACAAAAACCTCTTTCATACACACTTTCATAAGTTTCCAAATTGAGTAAGAGTCCATTTCTAAGGTATCACTTACACCTGAGGAAATTCCCAAAAGGGGCTGCAACCAGACCTCTGCCTCAGACCTCCCAACACTATAACAAAAGTGCTACAGAAAGGCCTCATTCATTTCCTGACTCAAAAGATAAGCTCTTGTGCTCTATCCTTCCAGACAAGAAGATCAGGAAACTCGTGAAGGTAAGAAAAAAAGGACAAAACAGCAAACAAACATTAAAATCATCTGGCAAAACTCAGACAGACTACTCGAGCCAACTGTAATAACCACCTCACAGCTGTCCACCACAGAGTGGCACGCCAGAAAAACCATAACCAGGTGGCTGGGACTTCTTTATTCATGTTTAGCACCAGAAACAGCTTTTCAAATAAAGCAGCTAGATCACCAAACTAATGAATTTCTCAACAAATACAAATCTTTCATTTCATCCACAACATTTTCATTCGCCACCTCTACAGAGGAAAGGCTCTTTCTAAATTGAGGATCACTTATTTTCTAAAACCACATTTAGCTAATCATTTTCTTCTTATTTCCAATGAGGTATAAAAGCCTCTAAGGGGGGCTGGGGATTTAGCTCAGCGGCACAGCGCCTGCCTGGTAAGCACAAGGTCGTGAATTCAATTCCTGCTACCACAAAAAAAAACCAAAAAACCTCCCCCAACCCTCCCCCTCCAAAAAAGTCTCTAAGGAAACCAAACAACTTTTGGAGAAAATCTTCCTCAGGTACTGCCTAAAACCTGGAGTTATAAAAATAATAAGGCCCAAGAAGACATTAAATAGGATGCCATTGGATTAAACACCCACTTCTTAACTCTCAAAAGTAAGGTAGCCAGGCAGAGTGGTGTATGTCTGTAATCACAGCACTGAGGGACTGAGGCAGGGGGACTGCAGCAGTTTTGAGGCCAGCCTGGGCTACAAAAAAAGTTCAAGGCCAGCCTCAACTACACAGTAAAACCCTGTCTCAAAAAAGACAAAACAACAAAAACAACAAAAAACCGGTAGAGTACTGCTCTGGGAAGAGTACTAACCTGAGAGGTAGAACACTTGAATGCCAATACTAATTCTCAGACCAATGTCCCAGAAATGCAAGCAAAGCAGTGAACTTCACTCAACTCAACCTCCTCAACTACCATAATCCAATCCAACCCTCTAGATTATCTATGAATCAGCAGTATTGGGATGGGGCCGGGAAGCTATACTTTTATCTGAGATGATACTCGTGTCCAGTCTAGGAACACTTGGGATACAGGACCTTTCTCTAAAACTCCTTCTATCCGTAGCACAGAGTGACTCTAGAACTCAGGTCCATGTTCTGTTTCCTTAGCCAAACAGTGGTCTGAAGAGGGCAGTGGCCAGCTAATAGAGAAAAATCAGGAATGTGCCTCATATTCCCAGATCACTTTCACTTTCAGTCAAAGCCGAGCTTTTCCAACCTCTTACAGTAGGTTCCTGATGTGTTCACCTGACCCTGCATCACTAACATAGTATATGATTTAGTCCTTGTTTACTATCTGCATCCTTGACTAGAATATAAAACTACAGAAAATAGAGATACAAATATAAACTACAGAAAATAGAGATATGTATGCCAAAGAAACTCTCCCACTTTAAAAGTAGAAGGGGCTGGAGATACAACTCAGTGGCACAGTGCTTGCCTGGCATGCGTGAGGTCCTGAGTTCAATTCTGGTACCAAAAAAAAAAAAAAAAAAAAAAGCAGAAGTGGGAAAAAGTTGGGCATGGTGATCAACTGGTCAACGCCTGTAATCCAGCAATTGGGAAGCTGAAGCCGAAAGACTGACCATTAAGGCCAACCTGGGCTACAAAATGAAACTCTGTCTCAAAAGTTTCATTCTCTATAATCCTTTTTTTTTTTTTTTTTGAGACATCAAGAAAATGTAAGTAATAATACACTAAGCTTTCTTATCAAATCCTATGTTTTTTCCTATGCATACATACCTGAGATACACTTTAATTAATATGGTAGTTACATTAAGAGATTAACAGTAATAATAAAATACAAAAATTACAATATAGTGTAATAAAAGTTATGTGAATGTGGTATCTCTCAAAATACAAAGTTTTCTACCATCTAATATTTTCAGACAGTTGACTGCAGTTAACTGAAACTGGGGAAAGTGAAATCACAGATGGGGGTACAATAATAGCACCTTTAGGGCTGAAAGAGTATTTTTCCTTAATCTAGCTGGACATGCACCAGGCTCAGAGAATTTGGATTCATTGACACCTACACTTGAAATATTCTTTCTTCTCCTGAAGTAGTATAGTTCAGTATTTCCTATCAATTGTCACTTTGGTGTGGCTGTTCCTGGTGAACTTATCTTGAGTTTTTTGTCACTGTTTTTTTGTTTTTGAGACAGGGTCTCACTATGTAGTTGAGGCTGGCCTTGAACTCACTACGTAGCACAGGCTGGCCTCGAACTCACAGCAATCCTGCCTCAGCCTCCTGAGTGCTGGGATTACAGGTGTGTGCCACCACGCCAATCTAAAATTTTTATCCTGTGCACTTCTATACTTGGTGCCTAAGTAACTTTTTTTCCTGCTAAATACACAGTTTTCTTGCTTACCTTGTTTAATGTCTGTGTCACAGATTAGAATATAAACTCCAAGAGGGTGCTTGTGTCTAATTCACTGCTGTTCTGCTGTGTCCTATAGCACTATTAGCTATCACCACTCCACACATCCCAAATTCTAGCACCAGAGTTTAGAAACTAGAACAATTACTATCTGCTCTCATACACTCAAGACCAAAAGCTCAATGGAATCAACTAGAGGCTAGCTCACAATCACATGAATGAAGATTCTCCCTCTCCCCCGGACCCCCACAGTGCAGAGGAATCAACCTAGGGCCTCAGGGCATTTTAGGCAAGCACTATACCACTGAGCTACATCTCCAGCCCTTGTACTATCATGCTGGCCAAGCTAAATTTGTACATTTCTTTTGTTTGAGACAGGGTCTTGCTATATAGTTCAGGGTGGGCTTGAACTTACTATGTAGCCCAAGGTGGCCTTGAACTGGCAGTGGTCTTCCTGCCTTAGCCTCCCAAGTGTGGGTATTACAGATATGTGCCACCTCACCTGGCTTTTGTTTGCTTTTTTTCTGAGACAAGGTCTTATTCTGTAGCTCAGGCTGGCTCAAACTGCTTCAGCTCCTTAGTGCTGGGATTATAGAAGTGTACCACTACACTCTGCAGGTTACACTTTTTAAAAAGAAAATAAAGTATAAAGTATAGGGTTTGACACAACTTTGTGCAAGTCACTTCATCCCATGGCCTTAGAACCACCTGCAAAACAGATTAAAAATTTGTTTGCTGCTAGGTATGGTAACTCATACCTGTAATCCCAACAATCAGGAGGCTCAGGCATGAGATTCACCATGAGCCTGAGGCCAGCCTGGACTACACAGTGAGATCAAGCACAGTCTGAATTACAGAGCGATACCCTGCCTCAAAATACAAACAAAAATAAAACAAATCTGTTTGCTGGGCACACATGTATAAAGCTAGCTACTCAAGAGGCTGAGGCACAAGCTTGAGGCCAGCCTAGGTAACTTAGGGAACTATTTCAAAAACAGAATGAAAAGGAGGCTGGAGATGTAGCTCAGTGTTAAAATGCTTGTCTAGGTCTACCCCTAATACTATGAAGAAAAAAAGAAACATCTTTAGCAAAGATTTGAGACAGTTCAAATGACAAGTACATTGTATAAAATGCCAATTACAATCCCACTCCATGAAGTACATTACTTCCCTCTTTGCCCTAAAAGAAAAAGCAGAATAGGGTTCAGAGTAGTTACAAAACACCTACTTACACGAATACAAAAACACAAGTCAGATACCAAAAATGCTGGGTCAGCCCAAGCCTCAAGCACCTCCTACTTTCAGTCTGTCCTCCTAGAGGATTTGTTCAGTAACTCCTTCCAAGAATTCTGACAGTACAGCCAATGGTTTTCATCCAGGGCAATATCAGCCACCAAGCAGTGTTTGGAAATAAATGTATGAAAATGCCTTTTTCGGGTGTCACAGTGGCTGTAGTGTTACTGGCATTTATTACCCGAGGAGCAAAATGCCAAATGTCCTGCGATGTAGTTCCACACAAAGAAAAGCCTTGCTGAGAACAATAAACTCTCGCCCATTATAGCTCAGATAGATAATTTCCTATAGTACTTAACTCAGAAGAGGTTGGAAGTCAGAAATGATCAAAACCCAATGGTATAAAAGCCACCGTAGCTGGGCGTGGTGGCGCACGCCTGTAATCCCAGCACTTGTGAGGCTGAGGCAGGAGGATCCTTGCAAGCTCGAGACCAGCCTGGGCTACAAAGCGAGCTCAAGGCCAGCCTGAACTGCATAGCGAGACCCTGTCTCAAAAAGACAAAAAAAAAATTAATAAAAATAAAAATAAAAGCCACCCTACCTAAGGTGAGAAGATAGAAATTTCTGTTTTAAACGGCAGCTATAAGATAATTTACTGAAGGAAATACTTTTCCTCTAGTGCATTTAGTATAATTTTAACTATATAGGTATTTATTATAATTTACTTATTTCTTTACAACTAGAAAGTACTCTAGAGAAGCAGAAATTATAAAACCTATGTTCACAAAACACTTTGATAGCACTGCAGAAGTTCTATAACCCCTTGTTGCATTGATGTAAGCAACTAGTATATGGTAGGTACGCACAAATTATTCCAAAAAGATTTTGCCAAAAGACTTCTTATAAGTCCCCAATTATCTTATGCTTTAAATTAGACAATTTCAACACACTAGACAATAAGTAAACATTTAAAAAGTGTTTCTCCAGAGAATTCTTGAGAAAGAGGGAATATGAGCAAAGTCTGGGAAATCTTGATATATCTCTGAAGAAAAATTTAAAAAAGGTTGGTATGCTACATGTTAGTACACGTTCAAAATTTTAAAATTCAGCCAGACATGGCTATAATCCTCAGCACCAACAAGGCTGAGGCAGGAAGATTTCTGTAAGTTCTAGGTTAGCCTGGGCTACACAGTAAATTCAAGACCAACCTAAACTATATAGTAAGACCCTGCCTCAAAAAAAACAAAAACAAGACAAAACAAAACAAAACAAAAACAAAAACAAAATACCTTGTTACTCACTTGAGGGGATACAGTTCCTCCCACAAACCATCCCCCAGTGCTTCTATTAAGGAAAAGAGCTTGGTGTCTATGCACCACAAGCCTGACCAAGCGTGGCAGTTCTGATGTCTTCTGCCCTACTCAGTTGTCATTATTTATTGTTAAGTGACATGGCACACTTAAGGAATATATGGACAGGCAAGGATCAACCAACACAGTTCCACCTTCTGCTAATGTTCTTCTGTATTAAAAAAAAAGTATCTGTGATACATCCCTGAGATGCAGGAACTTGATTCATATGCAGATTCTCTTGTCATCCAGCTTGCACATCAGCCCAGTCAAGTCCTGCATTCTGACAATGACATCAAGGAGCAGCAGCAGCACTGCGCTTTGTTTCATTAATTCTTAGCGCTGCCTCGGGCCGCTCCCCCAATGCCAGTCTTTCCCTAGGACCGACTAAGTCACTCTGAACTATAACAGGCTCAAGTATGTAAGTAATGCCCAGCCTTAATCAGCCAACCTTTCTAAGATTACAGGTACCGCCAAATCCTCAGGATTTAAGGTTAGCAATTTGGTGAACAGAATTCCAAAGTCCTGAAAACTCTCCAGCTCTTTTCAAAGCTTGAAAGGTATGGAGGTAAAATTGCCTCTACACTATTGTCCTTAACATATACAGGAGACCCTGGCTTCATTATTTACACCAGAAATAGATGGGACCAGACCAAAGTTACCAGCTGTCTTTTCAGAAGCTTACTGCCTCTCTTCCTTATTTGTACTCTGGCCAGTATAATTACACTGGGATGGATAATTGGCATACTAACCTATGCCAACACCTAACCTTCTTCTCTCTCCTTTCCTAACCTTCCTCTCTCTCCTTCCCTCCCCTCTCTCTGGTCTACTTGGGCTCACATACCTTTTTTTTTTTTTTTTTTTTTTTTGATGAAGTACTAGGAATTGCACCCAGGGCCGTTGCATTGAGCTACAATTCCCAGTCAACTACCCATCCCACCCCCAGTTTTTTGGAGACAGGATCTTGCTAAATCAGCTATATTGTCTAAGCTGGGCTAAAATTTGTAATCTTTACCTCAGCCTCCCAGAATGCTGGGATTACAAACCAGGTTTCCTATACTCTTTTGAAATTATCTTATTAAAGTCACAAAGAATTTCCCTTTGGAGTATGTTTCTGGGTGGGTGAATCCAACTATCTCAATCTGATTTTATTTTAACCCAAAATGCCATAATGAAACCACTACTGGTCACTTGAGGTTTTACGTTGGGGTTTAAAAGAAACTAATTCAAAGCTGTACTGGGAAAGCAGAGGGTTCAGATGACAAGTTGGAAAGAAAAACAAGGATGTTATAAATCTGGCCTGGGCCAACAGAACCCCAAAAACACATTAAGGAGGGCTAAGAATTTGTTTCCAGACCAAAGATAACAAAGTGAGAAACAAGAGGAGGTAGAAATCATTTAGGAACTTCTGTTTATTATTAATTAGGCAAAGGTACTTCCTGCCTCTACCTAACTGGCCTTTCCAAAAGAGTTAGAGGTAAACATACACTAGGAATCTTCACTGAAATGTTGGGTTTTTTACGTACTGGGAATCGAACTCATGACCAGGCTTGTCAGGCAGGTGCTGTGCTGCTGAGCTCTACTCCCCACCCCAACACTGTTCTAAAAGTGCTATAAATAGTATTTCAGGCCTTCTGCCTGCTCTTGATGGTAAAGTTACTAACTGGGGCTTCTATATGCTTTGCATTCTAATAACACAGGTAGACACCAAGTGAAACAATGAAAAACGAAAAAACAAGTAAAAAAAAAAAAGAGAACATAAAGCTAAGAAGTAGAAGGGTGAAAGAATTTAAAACTATTTAGAGGGTAAATTTGGTACAATTTTACAACAAGGCAAATAAGGGGAACTGGAGTGACAGATGACATAGAGATCACCAGATCACCAGATCACCAAAGGCCAGCACAAGAAGGAGCATCATGGGGGCTGCGGATTTAGCTCAGCGGCACAGCGCCTGCCTGGCAAGCACGAGGTCATGAATTTGACTCTCGGTACTGGTGGGGGGTGTGGGGGGAAGCATCATGACATTTAGTTAGCACTCCAATGCCAACTTTTAAGTGGCATTTTCAGGAATCAGTTTCTTAGGCAAAGTTTACTGAATTGGCCACAACTGGGACGCCACCACAGTCACCACCCTAAAATAATGTTTCCCACCTTCATCAGACTCCCAGAACCATAGATCTAAATTACTCTAGATCTGTTCACATTTATTAACATGTCACGTCACCCTCATGCCGTCTCACCAAAGTACCTAGAGAAAGAAAAATGGCGAGCAAGGAGACTCCAAGTCCCATAAATAAGCAGATGTTTTGTCACTAGAGTTTATCACCAGTGCATAGTAGAAGATCCATCTGAAAAGTACTGTCTTTCTTCTATTACGGGCTGAACGTTGCATCCTTAAAATTCCAGTGTCGAATTCCTAATCCCAAACGTGATAGTATTTGGAGGTGAGGCCTCTAGAAGAGATCATGTGGGTGGGCCCATGATGAGATTAGTACTCATAAAGAGAGGGCCCTCACCAAGAATCAAATCTGCTGACACCTTCATCTTATTCTTCCAACCCTCCAGAATTATGAAAAGTATCTACAGTTTAAGCCACCAAGTCTACAGTACTTAGAGCAGCCCAAGCAGACTAATACAATGCCCCCTAAACACTTTTAGTCTTTCTTCCACCCAGTAACACTTTCATCATAGAAGAGGGACATTTCAGAAACACCAGTTTATAGTGAAACTAGAAGCCCCTCAGGTAATCAGACACAGCCTACAGCCCACTTGAGCGTAAATACACAAATCCAGTAGTTTTCAAACTTGAGTGCATCAGAACAGCCTGAAGGAGAGTTCTGAGTTCAGTGTGTCTAGGCTAAGAATTTCTGAACAGGGCCAAGGTAATCGAAGAACCACTACACCAACCATCTCTCAACCTCCCACATGCTAGGACAGCACTCTATCATTGAGCTGAACTCTCAGTTCCTGGAGCTTAAAAAAAAAAAAAGAAAAGAAAAAGAAAACACTTATAAAATGCAGACATAGGGGCTGGGGATTTAGCACAGTGGCACAGCGCCTGCCCAGCAAGCGCAAGGTTGTGAGTTCGATCCCCGGTACCAGGAAAAAAAAAAAAAAAAACCCAACAACAACAAAAAATGCAGACATAGCTGTCAACAATGGAATAGTTTACAATTCAGTAACACCAACAATGTCTTCTTGTTTATTTTTGGTTATCTGAGACAGGATCTTGCTATGTAGTCCACCCTTGAACCCACTATATAGCCCAGGTTAGCCTCAAACTCACAGCAATCCTGCTGCCTGGGGAGTGGGGGGCGGGGGCTGGGATAACAGGTATGCACCACCAAGCCCAGTCCTCAACATTGTCTTTAACCATTCAATTCTCTCAAGTAGGTCTCTACCAGCCAGGGATCATGCTAGAATTTTATTTGATTAACAATGCTTTCATATATCTTAGTTGATACTTACTACAGCCCATCATGTATTTTTCCTGATTATATAGTTGTGAATACAGATTGAGAAGTTAAGTGACTTGTCTAAAGTCACACAGCCTAAGGGAAATTTAAACCTAGGCTGTAGAGTTAGTGCGCTTATGAAACTTTCTATGTGTTCACTTTCCCTAAGTGGCAAATTAAGACAACACCACCTTCTTTCTCCAGAAAGTGCTCCAAGTTTCTGGAAAGTAAAATTACTCTGCAAACGTTTTCTTTCTTTCTTTCTTTCTTTCTTTCTTTCTTTCTTTCTTTCTTTCTTTTTTTTTTTTTTTGGTTCTGCAAACATTTTCATCATACAGGCCACTCAGACCAAAGTGATTATCTTAAGAGTCTGAATCCTACCCCTACCCTCAAACATCTCTCTTGAGGTGAGGAACTATAGACAAATGCTGCTAGTTCTCACCACTAGAATCACAAAGCAGTTATAAACCAAGTGTCATGACCACTCATCAGAAGCCTACAATAATAAAACCCTAAATGAAAAGGACAGACAGGACTGACATCTAGATAGGATGTTAAATTGTAACTAAAGGATTTTCAGTCTTTGACCTCATTTAAGAGATCTATACAACTACAAAAATAACTTCTCAATCAGTCTTGGTTCTTGAATAATTTATTTTGGAGAAGCAAAATTAGTATTTTACGCTGGGGGTACAATTCAGTGGTAGAGCATCTGTCGACCTGAATGAGGCTCTAGGTTTTGAGTCCCAGACCATAAGATAGGGGTAGTATTTTATAATGTCATAGCCTTTTTTTTGGCACAGGGAATCAAACTCATGACCTCATGCTTGCCAGGCAGGCACTGTGCCACTGAGTCAACTCCCGGCACATTAGTGTCATAGCTTTGGAGAATCAGATTAACTTTGACTCAAACGAATTTCAACTCTTGCTGGGTGTGGTGATGCACACCTGTAATTCTAGCACTCCAGGGGCTGAGGCAGGAGGATCCCAGCAAGTTCTACGACAGCCTGGGCTACCTAGTTGTTCAAGGCAAGCCCAAACTACACCGTGAGACCCTGTCTCAAAAAGAAAGGAATGCCAGGGGTATAGCTCAGCAGCACAAGCCCCTGCCTGGCAAGCACAAAATCCTGAGTTCAACTCTCGGTAAAAAAAAAAAAAAAAAAAAAGAAAAGAAAAGAAAAGAAAAAGAAAGAAAGAAAGAAAGAAAGAAAAAGAAAGAAAAAGAAAGAAAGAAAAAAAAATACAGATAAAGAAAAAAAAAAAGAAGAGCCGGGTATGGTGGTGCATGCCTGTAATCTCAGCACTTAGGAGGCTGAGGAAGGAGGATCGTTGTAAGTTGGAGACCTGCCTGGGCGACAATGTGAGCTCAAGGCCAGCCTGAACTGCATAGTGAGAGCCTGTCTCAAAGAAAAAACAAGGAAAAAAAAAATAAAAACTACCAAATTTCAACACTTATCCTAAACTAGCTATTTTCCTCGGAGCGTATTTCTTAGAAATAATAGAATCCACCTCTTCTATAATTTTGAAGTTTAAATGAGGAAAGTCGTAAGAGGACCAGAACAGTACTTAGTGCAAAGCACACAAACACATAGTACCGATCACAAACACCCAACTCCAGTATACTGTCATTTCAAACTCAGAATCTCAATGAGGGCCAGATATGGTAGCACAGGCCTACAATGTCAGCACTTGGGTGGCTGAGGCAGGAGGATCATTGCGAGTTTGAGACCAGCCTGGGGTACAAAGTGAGTTCAAGGCCAGCCTGAACTGCATAGTGAGACCCTGTCTCAAAAAAAAAAAAAAAAAAAGGAATCTCAGTGAGAATCCCTGGCCCGGGACAACCACCTACAGAATCTCTCCCCAAATCCACTGGAATATAGTTTCTTTTGGCAATCTAGATTCCTAAAAGATAAAAAGTTAAAAATTTGGAGATTAAAAGCAAGCTATTCAAACTTGAATTTTAAAAGTTTCAGACTCCTGAACTAATGCTGGACCAACTAACCTACGAATTCCTCAGGACTAGAACAGAATGTTGCCCAAAGGGTAAAACAGTCAGCTATCTGTGGTTGCCAGAGAAGACATGGTAATAAATAGTAAGTAATTCCCAGCATTTCTGCCCAGGTGACTTGCTCTCTAAGGACAAGAGAAAGCTGTAACATCTACCACCAAGGAGAAAGGGGAAATCTCTGGGCAAGAAGAGCCCAAAGGCATAAAAGTCTCCACCCAGCGTAAGGTAGCCTGTAATCCTCTACTACATGGCCAGGTTCACACTCTTCCTAAAGTACAGCAGGCTGGAGTCAGTTGAGAGCAAACAGCTGGGCGCAAATGCTCTCGTGCACGGTGAGCAAGCTGTGAGCTCAAAGAAAATAGAAGGCAAAATAAAAACACCAAGCATACATAGCAAATCGGCTTTTTTAATGACTGATATCAGCGACCCCCAAACTCCTCTACTGCTACCATAATGATGTTAGATCTTGGGGGGAAAGGGAGGATTCCTTTTAACAGAGATGCCTATAAACAAGCAAGTTGAAAGTTAACTAATTTAGGAGTAAAAAAGCATACAAAAATCTTGGCTGCTGGTGATGAGCCTCAGAAAATCATGAATGTGCCAGTGCCAAGGGAGGAGGAAATCTAATATCTAGCATTGCAGGCTTGGGAACAGAGAAGCAACAAAGCCATAAGGAAGCCCAAATGCGAATGAGAGGAAAAAAGGCACATGGCACATTTCCTCTTCTTACGGGTGGCAAGTCAAGCCGTGCTCTGGGGCCTGCACAACACACAGCCCAGTAAGTATCCACAGCCCCTTAGTATTTAATATCAACACAATATCCTGGAGGGTGACAAAAATCTGTCCTGGATTACCGAGTGATTTCTAATATGTACCATAACCAACACTAAGTCAACATTTTAGGGATCAAATTTCCTACTGTGCAGCGTGCTGGAATGCATTCTTGGCATTATTCTTCCCATTTCAGTCTACCCTTAGAAATGAAGAAGCCACTAGGAAATAAAAACTCGACCTGTCCCAAGACAGTCTTCTAGTTATGCACAAATGACTAAGAAAAACAAACTCACTCAGATGTCTCTTCACATTGAACACAAAAACTAATTTCATCCACTTATATGGGAGAACAACAATTTTAGAGAACAACAGTCAAACGAGCTAAGTCAACGTTCACCCTAACCTGGATTCCTCTAAAAGGAAAGGACTGAGTAAGGAGTTCATCGCAAGGCACTGTACTCCTACTGCGAACAGCAGATGAACGATCACTCCCAATTCTGAGTTAGTAAAGGCCTGCTTTTGCAAAATGACAAGGTAAATAAAGAAGCTGGAATTTAAAAAAAGTTTAAAAAGACAGTTCTACAATAGACTCTTTTCAAGGCTCCATATTTACAGTGGTACAGCAAGACCCACCCTTCTCTTTCAGAAGGAAGCACTGTAGTTGGCTGGCACCAAACACATCAAGTTTATCCTGTTAAGCATCCACTGATGGCCCTTGACAAGTGCCAGGCACAACCACACAGACCAGCAAGTAAAGAGAAACCCAAATCACTATATTTCAGAGGCTCTATAAGGAATAAGCATGTGTTTGCAGCATTTACGAGCTTCTTGGCCACAGCCAATATAATAAAAACAATATTAAAGGCCATTTCTACAAACAGATGGGCAAACACTGTGTGTAGGTTTATTCAGCCCATCAACCCTCAAGGTAAGGTCCAATCCAAGTGACTCAGTTTGAGTATAACTCCCTGCTCTTCAGAAACAACCGCGGTGTAAGAGTCCCAACAGGTACTTCATTGCTTGTTTTAAGAAAGGTCAAATAAATCTGCCAAGAAATAAAATACAGTCTCAGTAACCAAAGTAGAACCACTGTCACGCAGAGCAGTCCAGAACACACACAAGGGGACATAACCTCTCAGCTCAGAATTAATACAAAAGAGTCCCTGAACTGGCCAAAAACTTAGCACGTTGTACCAGAGGCTCTATGTAGCCACAGGAACCACTCAGACCCTGGAACTACTTTTCCAGAGAACCTTATGGTTAAAAGTCTCAATTCTCAAAGTCACTTAAACACTGAGACCACTACAGGCCCACGGATAGCTGTGCAATTTGGATTCTATAAAACTCATGAAAGCCAGGTGTGGTAGCACACCCTGTCTCAAAATAAAAAATTTAAAAAGAGCTGGGAAGCTGGGTGTGGTGGCACATGCCTGTAATCCCAGCACTGGGGAGGCTGAGGTAGGAGGACCACTACAAGTTCGAGGTCAGCCTGGGCTACAGTCAGTTCAAGGCCAGCCTGAGCTATAGGGAGACACTGCCTCAATAAATAAATACATTAATTAATTAATTAGTTTCTTAAAAAAAGGCTGGGGATGTAGCTCAACGCAAAAGCCACAGGTGGTACATGCCTGTAACTCCAGCTAATTGAGAGGTTGAGACAAAATCACAAGCTTGAGGCCAGCTTAGGTAATTTAGTAAGACCCTAACTCAAAAAATAAAAAATAAAGTGAGCCGGGCACAGCTGTGCACACCTGTAATCCCAGCACTTGGGAAACTGAGGCACTGTTGTGATTTCAAGGCCACTCTGGACTATATAGTGAGTTCAAGGCCAGCCTCAACTATGTAATGGGACCCTGTATCAACAAACCTAAATAAATAAATAAACAAACAAGCAAGCAAGCTAGGAAGGAAGCAAGCTGGGGGCACATAGCTCAGAGCACTCCCTGGATTCAATTCCTAATATAATTAAATAACAAAATCCATGGAACTGCCAAGAATATAGCTCAGCAGTGCCTGCCTGGCAAGCCCAAGGTTGCAAGTTTGATTCCCAGTATCAAAAAAACAAAAAACAACAAAAAAAAACCACACATGGAACTTAAGAGTAGCATTATAGATACAGGACAAATGAGTAGTTTAACTTTCTCCTTCTTGAATATTTTAGTTTCACAAATACTACACCTAAAGAGTTATCCCAGGTTAACCCTATGATTGCTCCTTATTCTTGAATCCCTACAACCCATATATTTAGGGCTTTGCAAAGTTTTCCAGATGCTTGCTTGCACATAAGCAAGACTAAATTCCTCTGAAGCAGATACTGCCTCTACCTTTTAAATTCTTTCCAGTACCTAATCAGTATAATTATATAGAGCTATTTCCCATCCCCAGTGGAATCTGCAGAGCTCCCTGTCCTAACAATAATGCTTTCAGCAATAACTCTAAAGTTACAACATCAGCTTACTGGGAAAGGCCTTGGCAATACTGGGCAACCAATGTAACACTGACACAAGTTTCTCTGGATTTTGGTTTTTTGAGACAAGGTATAGCTATGTAGTTCAGGCCAGCCTTGAACTCAGAGCACTCCTGCCTCAGCCTCCCAAGTGCTGGGATTGTTTTCTTTTGAAATAAATTAATAGCCTTTGGTAAACTAGTTGAACCTAAATACTATGATCAGGGCCATAATTACATTCACATTAAAAAAAAAGTACTTTTTGTGAAGAAAACTGCTATCATGGTCAGTGGATTTAGTTTTAAGAGACCCCGAAGGTAAATCTGGTCACCTCACAAAGCTACCAAAACAGCCGGGCATGGTGGCGTGGTATAATCCCAGCACTTGTGAGGCTGAGGCAGGAGGATTGTTGCGAGTTCAAGACCAGCCTGGGCTACAAAGTGAGCGCACAGCTGGGCTGAACTGCACAGCGAGGCGCTGTCTCAAAAAGACAAAAAAAAAAAAAAACACAAAGCTACCAAAACAGAATGCCAGACAGCTAAAATGGTCATAGATTATTCTTTCTCCATAGAAAAAGTGTGTCACTGAAGAGACCCAGAAATATTTTTATTTCTAAAATAGCAATTTCAAAAACAAAGATTAAATCTACTCACAAAATTCTTCAAATAGGATCTAGAGAATCCCTAACATTTGGACTTTGTACTGACCCAGGAACGAGGGGGCGATAATTTTAACATATGTAAGTGATGCAGAGAAGTCCATTAAACTTCGTATAAACTTTGTATAAATAAAATAAGGCCAATCACTGGGTTGTGGGTAATGATTTGTTTTCTTTTCCCTTATTCAGGAAATGGTACTGGAGATTGAACCCAGGGCCTCTGCACCAAGCTATATTCCCAAGGCCTTTTTACTTTTTAAAATTTTGAGACAGGGTCCCACTAAATTACTAATATCCCCAGGTTGGACTAAAACATGCAGTCCTCCTGCCTCAGCCTCATAAAAATGCTGGGATCACAGATGTATACCACCATGTGCAGCAGGTATTATGTTTATAATCCTGAGCAGAATTAAGAGGTAAAATGACACTGGAAAAAAAAAAAGACGCTGAAATTGCATTACATTTTTCTCCTTTCAAGTGTTCCAGGGCAAAGTGTGGTGGTACTGGCCTGTAATCCCAGCACTCAGGAAGCTGAGGCAGGAGGAGGTCAGTCTGGGCTACACAGTAAGTTCAAGGACAGCCTGAACTGCACTGCAAGACACTGTCTCAAAAAAGAAAAGAAAAAATCAAATTGAATACTGTATTCCAAAAATGTAAACCCACGCCAAGGACATAGCTCAATGGCAGAGCGCCTGCCTAGAAGCACAAGGTTGTGAGTTCAATTCCTCTTGGTACCAAAAAACAAAAGTAAACCCAATCCAAAAAGCACCACCGAACTATAAAACCTAAGGGACAAGTTTTTAATTTTATTTACTTATTTAATTTTTGGTTTGAGACAGGGTCTTGCTATGTAGTTCAAGCTGGCCTCAACCTAGAGATCCTCCTGCCTCAGCCTCTCCAGTACTGGGATTACAGCACTGGAGATTACTTGTGCCACCAGGTCCAGCTTCAGAAACAAGGTTTTAAAGCCTAGTCTCATAAACCAAACTTTTAAAATACATTTTCCTTACTATTTAAACTTAGGGCCTTCTTTCCGAATTTCTGCTTATTTACTTACTTATTTACTTTTGGTACCGGGAATCAAACTCAGGACCTCTCACTTGCCAGGCAGGTGCTGCACCACTGAGCTATATCCTCAGCCCCTTCTGTTATTTTTACTATGTAATTAGCACTGACTTTTAACAGGACTTCACATGCCCTGAACTTAGCATGAAGCCAAGGCCACAAAAGGTTCACATGGAGGCCAGCATCTTTCTACTTTCAGGCTCATGCAGATCACATCTTTATCTTTCTTTATATTCCCTGTCCCCTCACCCAGCACTACCTTCTTCCTTATCCCCAAGTGTTGTTCACCAATGTTACTTTATTCTACCACATTATCTTTGCTTGAAAACTGTTTATTAATTTGTCTGTCAAACATTCTATAGAGCCATTTACATCTTACTACAGAAACCTCCTGGGTACATATTGATAGCTCAGCAAGTATTTACACAAAGCTCTGAAACATTTGGTTCCTTTAGAGCAGAAGAAGCTGCTGTGTCAAGTGGAGAATTATCAAACACCTTTCCTTCTACCTTTTCCCTCCTTTAGAAAGAGAAGCTTCCTTCTAGCCTAACTCCCATATGCCTAAATGACATTCCTAAACTACTAAAAGCCAGGAGGAAAAATAAATAAATTCAGTTGTGCTGGAAAAAAGAAAGAGTAGCATTTCTAGGACCACATACAAAACACACCATGTAGTTTTTTAAATCCCTATGAGAAGAGACAGATATACCTATGAAATTGACCCTGAAACACTCCGCTTTTCCTGTTCTGGGCTCTGGAACTTTTACTCCTCTCTCAACAATACTTACAGGGCAAGTCCAGGCACTCAGATTACAACCAACTGCCCAAACCAGACCCAGACTTGCCCAAACACCAAAAAAAGTCTTAAGAACTAACTGTTATCTCCCCCCACCTCCCTAACCCCAAACAAGAAGTGTTTAAGTTTATGAATATCCACTCTCCCTCCCACTCCCAAGTGTAAAGCCTCCTGGGAACTTGAAGCAACTATTTTTCAAGTCTTGTTTTAATGAAGTTTGCCTAATTTTTCAATTAATATTTGGTGTTTTAAAACCACCAGCCAAATGAAATGACTAACGACAAACAAATTAACAGTTTTAAAGCAACAGTTTGGCAGGCCTTTTTTCTTTTTTGTTTTGAGGCGGGTAAAGGTCCACAGATAACCACAAGCACCCAACTGTTCGGAGTTTGTTTGTTCCTGTGAATCCTCAGGAGAAGACAGTCTTCGTTTCTGCTATGGACATATCTTCCTTACACCCAGGAAAAGAAAGATGGTCAAGCTAGGCATGGTGGCGCACACTGTAATCCAAGCACTCAGGAGGCTGAGGCAGGAGGATTACTGCAAGTTTGAGGCCAGCCTGGGTTACATAGTAAGCTCAAGGCCAGCCTGAACAGCATAGCAAAACCCTGTCTCAAAAAGACAAAAGAGAAAAAGAAAGATGGTCAAGACCTCTACTGAAGTCCAGGAAGAAGATGCTCTTCTAACAAGCCAGTGAGGGAAGCACAGGCAGATGTGCAGCACTGCAGAATAAGAAGGTCATGTACTCCCACCAACTTCATTTTACTGGTGACAAAATACAGAGATGGCAAATGACTTACCCTATACCACACAGCTTAATCTGGAGCTCCACAAGGAAGCTAAACCTCCTCTCCTCTTCTGAGTCCTGCATTTTTAGCCCCTGGCCACTGTGTAACACACAATTCAATTTGTATCAGTAGGACAATGATCAATCTAAACAAGAAAACATCCAGAGATAAAAGCTAGAGGAACCTGGACTCCATTCCAGACCCCCAGGTAGCACAGCACACTGGCAGGAAAGAACTATTCATCATCAATTTGTTTTCAACACCAGATTTTAACCATATTTACATGCCTCCATTGCTTCTAGAATTTCGAGATGTGAGGCCTATCAACATAACCTTTAGGGGGATGCGAATAAGAGAAGGTTCAGTCCAACATGTTAGCCTATTCCCACACTAAAAAAAAATTCCACCAACTTCTTTGTGAAAGACCTACTATTATGAATCTCACACCCTATAGGAGCCAATCCAACATTTAATGCAATCCAAGACATCTTGTTACAACAGGTGCTGCTTGTCATGGTTACTTTGTGTCACACAAAGGAAGGAACCTAAAAAAAACACCCTCACAGGGATCAATACACAACCTGGCTGCTTGCTCTTTTCCCACACTGCCATTCCCAACTCCCATCACCTCCACTGCTCTCATGAGCAGCAGAGAAGCAGGAAGCCCCCTGCAGTGAAAGTGCCACCTCAGTGTGGTTTTCCTGGTCTCTCCTACCTGAGAGTGCTCCAAAAGTCCTGTATTTAGCCAGCCCAGCATTTCTGCCAGTAGGCATTCCCATAATAAGCCCTAATCTCTGTATCTGCCTCCCAGGAGTTAGAAATAATCATTTGATATGTCCATAGCAGAAACTAACAGCCGAACACCTACAGTCAAATTCAACTTGATCCTATGTTACATTCTGTACACCATTTTTTACTATGATAAACAGGTACTACTCTGAAGGTACTGCTGCTAAAAGTACTGCAAGTAGACAGACTCATTAAATTCACTATTTCATGAGTACCAGAATTAGACACCTTGAGACACAATACTACTTATGAAAAGGAAAAGGAAGTTTGTCTGCCGAGACTCTCCTAGCTCCTATGAAAAATAATTTTTATTTCATAAAGGCAGAGTCAAATTAGAACACCTTAGTTATATCAATAATGTGTTGAGGGAAAAAAAATATTTTTTGGCAGCACTGAGGATTGGACCCAGGGTCTCTGCACTGAGCTTACCCTCAGCCCTTTTTGTTTTGAGGGGTTGTTTTGCTTTGAGACAGGGTATCACTAAATGGCTAAATTGTCCAAACTGGGATTGAACTTTCCATCTGCCTGCTTCAGCCTCCCAAAGTGCTGGCATTACAGGTGTGCACTATACCATGGCTGGACTGGGAAAATATACTTAAACTGGGCTAGGGAACTAAGGGAGCAGATCAAGACTGGGCTAGGGAACTAAGGGAGCAGATCAAGACTGTATCATGTAAGAACTGCTAAAATCAGGGCATGATGGTGTGACAAGAGATTTATCCTCAAGTAGCAAAGCCCTCAAAGCAAAGTCCACACCCTTACAACTCTCATCTAGACTACTGCTCCACACCTAAAGCAGCTCACAAAACTAAAGTCGCACTCTTTCCACAAGTGAATGATCACCAGCCCATTCCTTGCATTTCAAGGGAGTAGGTAACTGAACTGAAATTAAATAGGAATCTACTTTGTATAGAGTGCTGGAAACTGGCGATATTAAATCAAAATCAGGAAATTATCCAACAGTAGCACCAACAGGCTTCTCAAGGACAGTACCTATTTTTCTAGGACAGAACAGAGAACAGTACTTAAGTGCACTAAAAACCACTATACAGGGCCGAGGATATATCTCAGCTGGCACAAGCACCTGCTGGGCAAGCGCAAGGTCCTGAGTTCGATTCCTGGTACCCCCCCCAAAAAAAGCCTGCTAAAAACCACTACACAGCTAAAGTTGGACTAAAACAAAGCAGAACTCTGCCCAAATATCCCGAAATCAACAAAATTCCAATCCACTTTGCTTTAAAAATGATCCTTGACTTATTCCATATTATTCCCTCTAACAGACTTCAATAAAAGTAACAATTTTCAGCAATACAGAAAGACAGGGGAAACAGGTGTAGATTATAGAATGACCCAGAGACATGAAAATAATTTGTCTTCCAAGACAAATCTTATCCTCCAGGCAGCAGAAAAACATTTTCCTATTTTTCACTCAGATGAAGAACATCAGGGAACACATGGAATCAAGACAGAGCTGTATGCCCATTAGAGTACCTAACACAGCTATCTGCAAAATCCCCAACTCACTAGAACAATAGAAAAGTAGTCCTAGGATGGGAAGAAAACATAGCTATTTAATGTCTTTGTCCTAAATGAACAAAAATCTCCAAGCACAATGGTACAACTACCAAGAATGGGGCATGAGGTTGGATTTCCCCTCTTTCAAAAGATACATGGTTCCATGAAATACCCAATATTCCTGACCAAGGCACTGATGCAAAAATAAAACTAAATACAAAAAAACCTCAATGTATTATTACCTAAAAACTGTAATTTCTAGGCCAATCGTGTCACTGTAAATCATGTCTTTACATCTTGTAAGACAAAAAAAATGAAACATAACTTAAAATGGAAATCGAAAAATTAGCCAATCTATTTCAAAGCTCTAAAATGACTGATGACAGATGAGAAAATTAGTGTTTTCGATACTGTAGGAACAAATCACCGATTTCACCAAACCAAGCCTTTAGAGGGACTGAGCTACTCTCCCAAAGTTCAATTAACAAAAGAAAGTGTTAACAAGATTCAACATGTAAACAAAGAATGAGGCCAGCTCTGCTTACAAGGGAACACTTGAACTTAATGTGAAATTCTCCCAGAAAGCTCCCCACTTCTAAACAAATATAACAAAAAAGGTTTTCTCCCCCCCCATACAGATTCCACATTTGACACTCAATAAAAAGCCCAGTAAAATAATTTCAGCTCTGCAAAGTGAACAGTGTCAAAATTACTCAAGACAAACACATCTTCAGAGCCATCAAAGAAGTCATTTATACCATCAGGAAAGTCACAAAACCAAAACAAACAGCAAACCCATTGTAGAGAAAAACTCAGCTACTGTTCTTACAACACAGAATCTATTTCAAGCTGCATAAAACATAACAAGCAAAATAAATCCAAGGTACAAGCAAAACGCCATTGCCTCCTCTTTTGTTTCGGGCACAATGTAACAAGGGCAGCCTGTCTGGGGCTCTGCTCCTGCTGATACAGTATTGCTGCTTAAACCTCCCTCCTCAAGGTCAGAGCCAATTTCAGCTCTGAAATAAAAAGGCAGATAGTGGCAGCGATGGTTTGGGTTATCACTGGCAGAAAAGCAGAGTGTAAAAGTTTATGAGCTCATCAGGATTGTTGTACCATTACATCAGAGGCAATTATAAATGGCCAAGAGCAGGAGATGGGGAGCCAATCAGATCACAGATAGGATGTCAACCTAAGACCAACTGTCTCCTGGCTTTGACAGAAGGATTTTACCTCCATAATTCAAATCCCAAACCAAAGCAATCTGCACTTACTACTCCAATCACTCAGCTGTTTACCAGCACTTCCAGAGAGAAGCCCAGGCCACGGGGCCGGCAAAGACTAAGGCAGGAGATGGCACGGACGCCCTGGGTGAACCCCAGCCCGCCTCTAGCTGCCCCCAAGCAGGCCCCTGGCCTCCCTCGAGCCCGAGGGGCCCCTCTTCGAAAACACACTCGGAGGGGGGGCGCTCAAGGAAGGCGGGGGCCACGGGGAGCAGAGGCAGGTGAGCAAGGGAACGTTCGCCCAACTCCCGGGCTCCTAACACTGCCTCCACACCCCTAACCCGAGCCCCCCGCACCCCCGAGCCCAGGCCAGGCCCTTCCCGGCACACTCGGCCCCGCAGCCCCCTGAAGAGCCCCGGAGTCCGAGGAGACTGGGGGAGAGGGAGAAGCAGAGCAGACACCTCCGAGGAAACCCCACACAAAGGCTGGAGGAGGGAAGGAGAGGAAGGCAGACAGGCAGCCATTTTAAGAGAGAAGAGCCAGACAATGGCAGCTCCCCGGCAGTGGGGGCCCGGGACCGAGGGGAGCCCACGGCCGCGGCCC
>NW_004955452.1:6032311-6036755 GCF_000276665.1 Chinchilla lanigera | reverse complement strand
GCTGCGCGGCCGCGGGCGGGCGAGCGAGCGGGCGGGCGGCCGGACTGAACGGCTAGAGCGCCCCACTCTCCTCCGAGTCCCCCTCACTCCGACACGAGGCTCAGCACTGCCATTTTACCCAGCGCCGTCGCGGCCGCCTGGAAAACCCGGAGTGGAGCGCGGAGCGGGCGCAGGCTGTGGAATGGACTCGCTCCCTTCCCCTCACAAAGGAGGAGGGGAAGAGAACAAGCCGCGGCGGCGGCGGCAGGCCCTCAGCCGCTCTCGCTCGGCAGCGCCGCCGCCGAAGGCTTCGGGGAAAACCTGGCCCGGAGCTCGCGCCTTTCCGGAGCCCGCGCCGCCGCCTGCGCGGCGTTCCGATCCCGGCCTGTGCCCTCCGGCAGCACCGCGAGGAGCGGGCAGCGTGAACTTTACCCGCGCCTGCAAAATTGGCCGGAGCCCGAGACCGCGGCCGCTGCGGCCCAAGCCTGACCCCCTGGCAGCGGGCCTGGTCTCTCGGCTGCTACTTAGCACCTCTATGGCACTTTTCTTCAAAGCCTTTTGCAGGCTTGCTCTAAAGACCCTGCTTTTCACCCCCTTTGGCAAGCGCCAAGGAAGGAGTGATCTTTGTTCAGACGATCGGTTTTCCCACTGCCCTGCCCTCTTTAACTGGTCCAGACGAGGTCCTGGGGGCCAGAGGTCCAGATTATCCCAATTTTACAGAATTGAAAGACAAAGGGGAGGGGACTGCCCAGGTCTCTTAAAGTCAGAGGGCAGAGGAGAGAGGCTATAAGAAGTGAAGTGTCCAAAACTGCCTCCTGTCTACTTAGTCTTAAAAAAAAAGAAGAAAAAAATCAAGTTGTGAGCAAATCCAACGGTGAGCACAGAAAGGGTTTGAGATCGAAGTTGATCATCTCACCACTGACTTAAAATGGTAGCCTCTGAAGCTGCTTTGGAGACAGCTTCAAGCAGAACCCGAGCCCCATTATCACTTCCTAAGGGAACTGAGCCCACAGCGACCAGTGGCCCATCTCCAAAGACGGACCTTAAAGAGTGTAAACAGCCCAGAAAAGGGGCTCCAAGACTAATGGAAGCTGAGTGTTTCAACAGACCGTTTCAGAAGAGGGAGTGAAAGAGAGAAGGTTCAGTCTAACAGGTCATACACAAAACGGAGACCACTCCCTACTCAGATTTGTTTTCTAACTTCGGTGTAAAGATTCTTTAAAGTTTACCATCACTTCCCAAGAGACCCTAAGGCCAGGTTTGTCTTCGAGATCAAGGCATTCATAGAAAACCCCAGTGTTGTCCAGCTCTACAGGCCCCACCAAATCCCAGCAGCCGTCTGTGCGTCCTCATGCTGACTTGGAATGAGCTGATTGACAAGTCTAGGGAAGCCAGGCTTCTCGCCAGGCCCAAGGCTACCCTGGGAAAGGCCCAGACCAGCCTCAGTAGACACCAAAGCCCCAGAGTCTCTTTCTCCTCGGCTTTTGGGGTTTTTTTGGAGGGGTGATCTAAACCAGGGTCATGCTCCACTGAGCTACATCCCTATCCATTTTTTGTTTTGAGGCAGGATCGCCCTAAATTTCCCAGGCCAGCTTCCAACTTGCCATCCTCGTGCTTCAGCCCCTAGAGAATCCTCAGGGAATTACAGGTGTGCCCTCCGTTTTTATAAACTTAAGACTTGGTGGCCACAGACCATTATCTTAGAACTTCCAGATTATCTGAGCCCTTGGGGTCCTGCGTCTCTGATTAACATGAACAATTCCAAACTCCCCCCCTCCCCCGAGAAAACTAAACATCCTGCTCTACAAAGGCAAGGCCTTTGGGTCAATGTAGAGCAGTGAGCTCCCCCCAGCCCAGAGCCAGGGCAGCCTTCCCAGGGGATCCGACAGACTGGTGTGGGCCAGTGCCCTCCTTTTACTCACAGCCCTCAGGGGCAACAGCTCTCCTGGTGCATTAGGTCCTAGAAAAGCAAATTATAGGCTGCCTCATAAATGGAGCTTGGCTATTTAATCAACTGCCTCAGAGCTGGCAAACAGTCCTGAGTCCTGCACACAAATGAGGAATTTTTTACATGCAATTACCCTGCCATTTTCCTGAGAGCTGAGGTGTAATGGGAAACTTGGAGCCCAGTGAAAACCTGGAAGCCACCATAAGTTTATCCAAAGAATGCCCTCATGGCTTTCTTTCAGCGGCTGTGAAGTACGGGCAGCGCCTCAGTCCCTCTCCCTACACGTGGGCACGGTGTTTTGAAGAAAAAAAGTCATTTTAATCTAGCAATAAGGTAAAAGTGCACAGAAATCTACCCACCCGGGTCGGAGGTGTTAATGTGGGATTTCTTTCCCACTTTTTTTTTTTAAAGAGATCAAATCCCTTAGGTATTCTCCCGCTCCCGTCTTTAGAGATCCACACCTTTAACCCAGGACCGCTGGGCTGAGAACTTTCTTAGAAACTGGCCCATCCGCTTTCTCTAGGGGCACCGGAGACGCGGGAGGGGGAGGGGAGGAGCCGGGCACGTGGCTGGCCCGAGCAGCGAGACCCCAGCTCGGGGCCGCGGGTCCTCCCCTCGGCAGAGTTTTCTCCCCCAACGCCCCTGCCTTTTAACCCCACACCCAGGCAGCTCAGGAATCCCGGCGCAGATTACAGAACTAGGACTAGGACAGCGCTCCCCTCGCGAAAGCGCCTCGGCCACCAGCAGCCCGATGGCAAACACGGACTGAATCGTTGACATGGAAACCGGACTAAAGTCTCGTTCGCTCTTCCTCACTGGAGAGTTCTTATCGCCGAGCCCGACCGCGCGGCACCCGGCAAACGTGGACTGGATCTGCGGCCGCGCGGACCGGGTGCAGTTTCGGGACGCAGGAGCTCCGGCGGCTGCTGCTGCCGCCCAGGAAGGGGGCAGGGCTGCCGGGACCGAGCGGCTGAAAATGGCAGAGGATGTGCTCGCGTTGTATCGGGCTGCACGGCGCGCTAGGGATGGGGCCTGAGCCTGGGGCAGTGACCTAGGAAGAGCCCACATAGTCAAGTGCAAAATGTGGAAGCGGGGCCGGGAGGCTTCGCTAGGAGAGGGGAACGTTCGCGGGGAGGGAGGATGATCCTTCCTCCCACGCCGTTTGTTTTCTCTCAACATGACAAAACTCAAACAAACAAAAGCTGGGGCTCGTTCCCCGGGCCCCCCACTCAAGTCTTAAGACCAGGGACCTCCCCAGGCGGGCCGCGCTGGAGCCGGCTGAGGCGTGGAGGTCAGCGAGGCGCGGGGCTGGGGTCCCCGCAGGCTCCCGCCGCGGCCCCCCGGCAAACGCCCAGCCGAGCGAGCGCTCCCCGAGTGCGAACTGGAGCTGCGAGTTTGAGCAAAAGGGCAACTGTGTCAGTTGACGGAAGCCAGAAGCAGAGTTCAAAGCCTGGCGTGGATTTCCGTCTGGAGCCGTCTGTTTCTTAAAGTTTGTAACTCCGTGTTAAGAAACAGCCCCAGCGGAGGCTTTGGGATCAGTGTGAAAGTCTAGCACTACCATCTGACAGCGAGCTGCAAAACTTTGGGCTGCATATTAAGCGAGGAAAGTGGATTGAAGCGAGAGTCAAGGCAATGCATTTTCTTCCCGGATCCCAGGCAGGAGCGGTAAGATATGAACTGGATTCAAACGAAGACAAATGGAATGGAATCCGAATGGTTCTCACCAGCTCTTCGCGGTAAAATTGTGCCTGGCAAGAACCTAGAATCTCAAAGAAAGGAACCAGGAGATCTCAAGCTTTAGGGGCGCACAACAGCGGCTTTTCTAAATTCCTTTTCCATTCATCAGAAAGTTTTAATAAACAAATTGAGGGAGTGTACATTTAAAAGTGATAATAAAGGAACCTATTTGGAGAAATGTTAATTTCTGAGTGAGACTTTTTTCACAAGAAGGGCACTGTGAAAAAATAGCCATAGGCATGTTAACTAGCTAATCTTGTACGGATATAAAATAAGAATTATCCTCATCACCGTCTCCCCCCATAACTAAAATAAAATAAGGTTCAGTGGTAGAGCTCTTCCTCAACATGCGCAAGTCCCTGGGCTTGATTCCCAGCACTGCAGAAGAAAAATGAAGGTCCAGCCTTGTCTGATTTGTGGCAGGTTTTAAATAAAGCATAACACCCAGGGTCAATCTAACAAGAGGAAAAAGTCCCTCATCTCTCACACTCTTCATACTGTAGGTACCTTCTCTGCCGGACACATTTCACTTGTGAGCCTTTTTTATTTTTATTATTTATTTATTTATTATTTAGTCTTTTTTGAGACAGGGTCTCACTGTGCAATTCACACTGGCCTTGAGCTCACTTTGTAGCCCACACTGGTCTCAAACTCCTCAACGATCCTCCTGCCTCAGCCTCTCGAGTGCTGGGATTATAGGCATGTGCCACCATGCCCAGCTCAGTGAGCCTTTAAAAAAAAAATTGAATAAAACTACTAACATTAAAAAAAAAAAAAAAA
>NW_004955452.1:6017813-6031971 GCF_000276665.1 Chinchilla lanigera | reverse complement strand
GAGGCTGAGGCAGGAGGATCATTGTGAGTTTGGGACCAGCCTGGGCTACAAAGTGAGCTCAAGGCTCACCTGAACTGCACAGTGAAGCCCTGTCTCAGACAAATAAAATAAAATAAAATAAAAACAGAAAACAAATATGGGACTGGAGCTTTCTAAAACAACTAGACAAATCAGGACTGTGGATTTCTCATTTCTCATGAGTTTCACTGAAAATTTTTGTTCACCAAGTGATACAAAAAGAGTATATAGAAAAACTTACTTGGAGGCTGGGGATATAGCTCAGTGGCAGAGCACTTACTTAGAATGGGAGACACTGGATTCACTCCTCAGTGCACCACCCCCCCAAAAAAGAAGAAAAAAAACCCTACATACTTGCAAAACTTGATAACCACTTTACACTCCATCAAAAGAAAAACGTGGATTGTGTGCACTGTCACATGCCCATAATCCCAGCTACTCAGGAGGCTCCCTAGGCAGTTTAGTGAATTAGCAAAACCCTATTCTCAAAACGTTAAAAAAAAAAAAAAAAAAAAAGGAGGGGGCAAGGATGTAGTTCAGTGCAAAGGCTCTGGGTTTAATCCCCAGTACAATTAATTAATTAATTAATTAATACAAGAAAAACTTGGACTAGAGGTGTAGCTCAGTGGTGAAGTGCAGGCTTAGCACACAGCTCCCTGGTTTTGCTCCCTAGCACCACATTTTTTACTAGCAACTTGTAACACTAAGCTGTCTTTAGATTTAGAGGGGCTAAATGCCAACAATATTAGCAAAGAAGCACCAGGAAAGGCAGTCACCCATCCTAATGTAGAAGGCTATTGCCCGGAAACAGGAACCCTGTTGTCTTTGACATTCCATATTAAACCAACATAGGTTGCTTTTGTTTTGTTTTGTCCTTTAAAAGCGACCTATAAGAACGTCACACCTACCAGAGAATTGTACGGGAAATTTTTGAGAGTGAAGTATGGAGAAGGAAATCAGAAGGAGAGTCAGATAGTCTAGCTGGGCCTTTCTTCCAGCCCTTGCTTGCATAAAGCTTTCTTAGCACTGCCATTTTACTGAGATGGGAAGGAGTCTGAGTGGGGAAGTTTCTCACAGCAACTCTGGAGTGGATCTGGAATGGAGTCTTCTGCTCTGTCACGAATTCTGTAGAAGAGACTCGAAGGGAAGGTAGTTTGGTCACAGACAAAACGGAGGGAGGTGGGCATGCAATCCTGTGAGACAGGGTAGGTGGCTGGAAGGCAAACATGCTGCTTGTTCTCTGCAGCACAGCCACCTCAAGAGAATCTCCGGCGTGATCATCCTAGGCTCTGTGCAAGAATCAAAATCCAAAGGCATGTATTAGACGGGAAGCGGGGCAGGTGAATGGCTCCTAAAGGACAACATTCTCACTAGCCTTAAAAGGGTGGAAAGCCATCTCTCCCTACAGAAAATGACTGTTTCCAAAGAAAAAATGGGTCAAACAAAAAAGTCAGGCTCCTGACTGATCACTGCAGTCGTAGTAGCGGTGAGTGTGGTATAGCGCCCCACTCCAGGGAAATGAACAACTTACCAAAGCCACCAGGAGAAAGCTACCAGGACATTACAGAGTTTGGGCCCTCGTCCACATTTCTTTTGGGAAACTTAGTAACATCGAAGCTAGATTCAGAAACCACCAGAGGGGTGTGGGGAGCACCAGCTTGGTTCTTATTGGCCTCCTCTCTGAAAAGACTGCTAGAGGTCTCTGTAGGGGTGTGTTGTTACCCTTCCAGGTTTGCCATAGGAGAGAGAGAATAGGAAGCAAAGGAGAAAATAACCCAATTCATTTCATCAAGCCTATCCAACAGACCATTTAAAAATAGCACTGAAGCCTGGTGTGGTGGGTCATCCCTGCAGCCCAGCTCTAGAGAGGCTGAGGCAGAAGGACAGAAAGTTCCGGACCAGCCCAGGCAACTTAGCAGTTGCATTAGTCAGCTTTCCTATTGTTGGGACACAATACCCAACACCCACAATTTAAAGGAAGAGAAGTTTATGTTGACGTCATGGTTTCAGGATATTCAGTCCATGGTTTCCAAGGTAGAAACATCATGGGGAAAGGCCATGGTGGAACAAAGCTGCCTAGTTCATAGTGGCAGGAAGCGGAGTAAGGGAACAGTGCCAGAGAAGAAAGGGGCCAGAGACCCTGGAATAGTACCCAAGTTACACCTTCCTGACTGACCCACCCAGACATATCCAAAAGTACGCTTTACTGCAAGGCATTTCTTAATCTAATCAAACTGCCATGAGTTCAAATTGCCATGAGTTCAAGGCCAATTTGGGCTACATAATCTGCAAGGCATTTCTTAATCTAATCAAACTGACATGCCAATTAACAATCACAACAATTTATTTTATCTTGAGATCTTGTCTCAAAATAAAAAATAAGAAATAGGCAGGATATATAACACAGGGTGAAGGCCCCAGTACCATAAACACACAACAATAATAACAACAACAATTCTTGTTGTGTGGTTGTTTGGTTTTTTGTTTTGTTTTTTTTTTTTCTCCGGTACTGGGAATTGAACTCACGACCTTGCACTTGCCAGGCAGGCGCTGTGCTGCTGAGCTAAATCCCCAGCCCCAACAACAACGATTCTTAAGTATATATACACACACAATCACAATGTGTTTTTACAATAGAGCCCATCTACACATTGAAATTACACTTTTTTTTCTTGAAGATGGGTTCTCCCTATGTTGTTCAAAATAGTGTTGAATTCATACTCCTTCCAACTCAGCTTCCCAAGCAGCTGGAACTACAGGCTCACACCATCTTACCTGGCTCGTACTACACTCTCAAACACTAGAGAACACAAGGCCGTCCAATATTAGGCACTATTTTTTGCCTCAAACTCCAAGAACAAGACATAGATTGAACATTTGGGGGCAGTATTTTGTGGTTTTTTTTTTGAGACAGGTCTCACCATATAGTGCAGGCTGGCCTTGAACTTGCTTATGTAGCCCAAATTGCCCTTGAACTCATGGCAATCCTCCTGCCTCAGCCTCCCGACTGCTAGGATTACAGATTGAACATTTCTAATGGTCTCTTTTGACTTCAAAACAAAGTCTAAGCCAGGCATAGTGGTACACTCCTGTGATCCCAGCACTTGGGAGGTAAGGAGGATTGCCAAGAGTTTGAGGCCAGCCTGCACTACATAATAAGTTCAAGGCCAGCCTGAACTATATAGCAAGACCCTGTCTCAAAAAACAACAACAACAAGAAAAACAAAGTCCAAGAGCTCATTTAAGCATTTCCCCTGACCCAGCCAATCACAGGTATCTTCTATCTAGCAAAGACTAGAATTTATGGCTGGTGTTCTTGCTCCTTTAGCCTAGCTGAAGTTGAAAGTTCAAAGTATTCTAAGAAAGAGATGTTTTTTTTTGTTGTTTTTTTTTTTTTTGGTCTTTTTGAGACGGGGTCTTGTTATGCAGTTCAGGATGACCTTGAGCTCACTTTGTAGCCCAGGCTGGTCTTGAACTCACAACGATCCTCCTGCCTCGGCCTCCCAAGTGCTGGGATTACAGGCGTGCGCCACCATGCCTGGCATGAGATATTCTTTGACTCCATACTTACCCGCTGGTTTTTTATGAAATATCAGTCAGAGTTTCCAAGATGGAATCACAGGGAAGTTGAGGTACCCCATCAGATACTCTCTAAGAAGAAGCTTAGAGATAAAGAAGTTGCAACCTGACTGGCAACTGAGGATTTTTAGTAATGCATCCTCAGGAGTCTGCCAGTAATTATAATAAAGAGATTAGACAGAAACCACTTTATAAGCATAACCGAGTACCGTAGACCAAAGGCATGCATCCTCTACCCCAAATACTGCCTTTTGTGATGAAGTAACTTTTCTCCACGCACCTGCTTATCTTCAGCAATGCTTGAGTTGCACGTGGTGTGGTGACCCAATTTCCACCAAAACTGGTGTTCTACTGAGGCTCAGAAATCTTGTGAGCATGTTATTCTTTCAACTAGAAATTAAGATAACTACTGCTAATAATAAGATGATACCAAAGCCGTATTTATAAACTTCGTTAAGGACCTTGTTCCCTGCTTTAACTATCTCCTAGAATTAGATTACGTATAAATGCTGTAAAAATTGCACTTATTGCTATTTCTTGGCAGTAGAAATGTCTAAAGCTCCACAATAAAATTCACAGGAGAGCCCTGCGATAACAGCCGTGCTAGGACCAGATGCAGTGGCAGACAGGAGCAGTCATGCTGAGCCACAGCCGTTTGCTAACATCATCTTTTGACTGCCTGTGAGTGATTCATATCCTCAGTGATCGGCTAATTGAAGATTAATTAAATTCGGTCAGTGCTTCACCATTCCATGCACTACACTAAGTCGCCCTCTCACCTCCACCACGCACAGGTGTACCCCTACACACATACATCTGACAGTGTGTTTTGGTGCTTGATGCCAAAATATGAGATAAATTGAACAGGTACAACAGGAGAAACATTTTCTAAACAACTAAAAATATAGATGGAATCTGGATAATGAGGAGCATTTCTATTTTATTGAAGAGTTTCACTTCTATACTTTGAACTCCAGAATACACTTCTTGTGTACAACACACACACACACACACTTATACACTTTTTTTAAAAACAGGATTATAGACGCTGGCCGGGATTAAGGTTATACCAAACATATTCTACACTGCCATTTTCCAAAACTAAATGAACCAGAGCAAAAACATGGAGAGGGAACTTATAGGAATGGAGTACACAAAGATAGGAAAACTTCACGAAGATATTTTTATCAGAAGTGATGGGACAGGGGAGACAAGAGCTGAAGGAGTTTGGCCTACCTAGTATTCAAAGCCTATGGTGTGAGCTAGCTCAACATTGGAGAAAAGCGTGTTCTAAGGTTTTCAAGTGGTTACATCCATTTATAAACTGCAGTGACAGAGATATCAAGTAGATTCGCAAAATCTAATTACATGGACTATGTATGCTCAGAAATGTCAGAACAGAGGTTCCGTTTGCATCAAATGACCATTTCTTCACTGTGACATTTTGAAACCAGTATGAGATTTTCTGCTTTTTGATTCAGGATGTCACTTCTCTCATTCAGTTTACTACAAAAGGGATGTCTGCTTAAAAGGAAAAATGTACCTCTTAAATAGGGTAGACCTTTTTCATTCAAAATTTGTTTATAGGGCTGGGGGGTGTAAACTCGGTGGAGGAGCACTTATCTATCATGCTCAACACCCTGGTTGAATCCCCAGCACTTAAAAAAAGAAAAAGAAAAGATTATTTATAAGTCCCTAGAACTTAGATCAAGATCCCTCATTTTCCAAGAGAAGTGATGAACAAAGAGATAAGGAAAAAGTGAAGACATAGAAATTCCCATTCTATAGGAATTTAAAAAGATTTTGGTCAGAACAAGAAGAGTATTTTGAGATAACTGACATGATTTTGAAAGGTATTATTATTTTATTACTGCTCTTATAATTAGGTTTATAGTTTAGTCTTGCCTTTCCCCTAGAGAAGAGAATTAAGGCTACTTCAACTCCTTTCCTCTTCCTTTTTTTTCTCCGTTCTCCTTTTTCTTTTTCCTTTTCTTTTCTTTTTTCTTTTTTTCTATTTTTTTCTCTTCAGGATCACTTGAACTCTCACCTATTGCATGACTGTACTTAGACTATGTTATGACTTGTACCTAGATGTCCCCCCAAAGCTTCTTGTGGTCATAGGTGGGGCTTTTTAGAGGTGGCTGGATCTAGGGTATGCGATGCTGGGATTAGGGGTGCCCCATCCTGGGTGTGTGTGCTACTTGCCCAAAGGATGGGTAGCCTGAATGGAATCTAAGGACAGAAACAAAGCTTGCTGCTGCTGCTGCTGCTGTTTCTTGCTGCCTTCTTCCTGCCCTATAACACCATGAACTGTTTCTTCTGCTATGCCACCCTGCCTTGCAGCCAGCCCATGAGAGACTGAAACCTCTACAAACTGTGAGCCAAAATAAACCTTTCTTCCCTTTTTTTTTTTTTTTTTTTTTTTTTTTTTTGGTCTTTTTGAGACAGGGTCTTGCTATGCAGTTCAGGCTGGCCTTGAGCTCCCTTTGTAGCCCAGGCTGGTCTTGAACTTGCAACAATCCTCCTGCCTCAGCCTCTCAAATGCTGGGATTACAGGAATGCTGGGATTACAGGTGTGTGCCACCACTTCCAGCAAAGCTTTCCTCCCTTAACCTCAGGTATTGGGTATTTTATCTTAGCAATGCAAAAAGTAACTAAGACTAAATGGCACAAAAATACCCACAATGTACAATTCATACCATACTGTACGCTATCAAAGATCACGATCCTTCCTGTACCTAACGGTGCTCATGCCAGGAATTCCTGCGTGTCTTGAAAGCTAGTGCTCCTAAAGCCGCTCTGTGGAATTAGGAGACATTTGTGCTACCTATTTGGCTGACTCTGGGTTTAGAATGGTCTTCGTAACCAGACAAACAACTGTCCACCAGAATGAATGGACAAGATGCACAAAATCAAATAATGTCCTTAATTGGACAGATGAGAAAGGAAAGAGCAAGCCCAACTTGGAGTCTATTCGATTGCAAACCTCTGGCAGAATCTGGGTCCTAAAGGAAGATACAGAATACAGTCTTCCAACCTTTTGATCCTTGCTATTGAAAAACTAAAATGTGATCTTTAGATCAGTGCTGGGTGGGTTTCAAAATTAGTGACCTGGGAAGTCCCAGATAGGCAGCCAGTACTTCCTCACTCCATAAAAGTGTGGCTGTCCCTTAGAGGCCATTGGTTCCTTGGTTCAGCCTTTTTGAGCAACTCAGCTGGCAGCTACACAAAGCAGAACAGTTAACCAAAGAAATCCTAAATAGTCAAAGCCACAATGAATATGAAGATCCCTGGTTTTCTTTTTCAAATTTGAAAATATGTTCAACAGAATTCTCTATTAAGATTTTTTTTTAAAAATGGCATCTCCAAATGGCATTGCTGTTTCCTACTATAGCATTTAGAAAAGTTGGAGTGAGCCTGGTATAGTGGCATACACTTTTAATCCCGGCACTCAGGAGGCGGCCGGGGATACAGCTCAGCAGCATAAGCACCTGCCTGGCAAGCATGAGGTCATGAGTTCAATTCCAAGCCATGAGTACAAAAAAAAAAAAAAATCAAAAAAAAGAAAAGAAAAGTTGGAGTGATATTTACCCTAAACTCTAAACATTTACCAGTTGACAATGTTAGACTCAGCTATAATTAAAAATATAAAACAAACTCTTAAGTCTCCATAGTGCTTAGGGTAATGCTGAGTACAAAGTGATAGAAAGGTGTTGACAAAAGGTTAAATATATAAAGGTGTAAAAAAAAAAAAAGATTTAAAAAAGAAAAACAAATTTCACCTAACGCTGCATGCCAGAAATTTGCCTGTGAAAATTAGTATTTGCCACATTTTCTTCCAGAGATCAGGAAAACCAAAGAGATAAAATTAGCCTAAAAGTCCAAATAATATGAAAACAAGCCTGGCAGCCTCTTGAGCTGTGCCTGTCCCCCAGAGCAGAGCTCAGGTACTGAGGGAGAACAAGACACCTGAGTACTGCTCACATAGCACTGCAGTCCGTGTATTTCCCAGGTCCTGGTGGCTCAGGAAGGAGGCGGCGGGCATCACGCTGGCCGAACTGTGAGCCTGTGATGCCAGGCCTTTTGCAGTGGTGCAGAAGGAGGAATCTTTTCTGTGGGAAGCCGTAGGTAAGCTCAGCTCCAAAACAGGGTTTTCCAAACTGCTTCACTATGTAGGCTTCCTTCAGGGCCGGGCATTAGAGGGACTTGCCTGTAGTATCTGGAAAGAAAAAGGGAAATGACAAAGGTCCTAAACCATGAAGGAACTCAGTGTGAAAGAAAATTTTTTTTTTAAATGGTAGGCTTAAGCCAGGCATGGTGGCACATGCCTATAATCTCAGCACTGGGGAGGCTGAGGCAGGAGTTGGGAGTTGGGAGTTGGGAGTTGGGAGTTGGAGACCAGCCTTGGCTACATAATGCGTTCAGGCTTAACTGGTACCTACATCCCAGAGATGTGGGAGGCTGAGGCAGGAGGATCCCAAGTTCCAGAACAGCCTGGATAATTTAACAAGACCCTGTCTTAAAGGAAGTTTGTGGAGAAAGTGAAAGTGCCAAATACCTTTAGTCCCAGCACTTTGGAGACTGAGGCAGTAGAGTTGAAGCACATGTGAGGCCCAACTGGGCTACATAGCGAAGCTCAAGTCCAGCCTGAACTGCGTGGTAAGACTGTGTCTCAAAAATCAAAAAAATGGGGCATGGGGTAGGATACAGCTCAGTGATAACATGCCCCTGTGTTCAGTCACCAATACCAAGGGGAAAAAAAAATCACTTTTTTGTCTTTTTTTTTTTTTTTTGTAGGATTTTTTGTCTTTTTGAGATAGGGTCTCACTATGCAGTTCACGCTGGCCTTGAGCTCACTTTGTAGCCCAGGCTCGTCTCAAACTCCCAACAATCCTTCTGCCTCAGCCTCATGAGTGCTGGGATTACAGGCATGCACCACCATGCCTGGCAAAGAAATTCTAAATCTGAGGTTTTCAACAAAAATGGACAAGCTGGGTATGGTGGCTCACGCCTGTAATCCCAGCACTCAGGAGGCTGAGGCAGGAGGATGGCTGCAAATTCAAGGCCAGCCTGGGCTACAAGGTGAGCTCAAGGCCAGCCTGAACTGCATAGCGAGACCCTGTCTCAAAAAGACCAAAAAAAATGAATGATAAATCCCACAGTACTAATGATGCACATCTTCAAGATACCAGTACTAGCTGTCATAGGAGCAGCACATACATGTTTATGTTTACTTGCTGTGTGTCTGTGTGTTTTATAATGCCACTAGCAAGCATGGAAAAGTCAAAATGAAAATATTTAATTGATCTTTTAACTTCATTACAGGGCTGACATAATATTAATCCCAATCTAAGAATGTAATTTTTATGTGTCTCTTAGAGCCTCTCATTTTTTACCAAGAATCAAACTCGGGACTTTGCACTTGCCAGGCAGGCACTTGTACCGCTGAGCTATATCCCCAGCCTGGCCTCTCATTTTAAAGTGTAATCCCAGCACTAGGAGTATTCACATCACCTTGGAGGTTCTTGTAAATGCACAATCTCAGGCTCCATTCTGAACTTCCAAAGCAGTCTGAATGCTGGGCATGGTGGTGCACTTGTAATCCCAGCACTCAGGAGGCTGAGGCAAGAGGATCACCATGAGTTCAAGGCCAGCCTGAACTGCATAGCACAACCCTGTCACAAACAAACAAACAAACAAACAAATCAGATTTTGCATTTTGACAAGATTCCTTATGATCTGTATGCAAATTGAAATTTGAGATATTCTGTTAGGGATGGGTGATTTTAAGAAGAGAGCTGCCTCTCACCTACATTCATAGGACCAGAGAAGAAAGGTAAGAAGGGGATCATTTTGTAACCCTTCTGCTCAGGGTTTGGGGTTTTGTTTTGTTCTATGGCGCTATATTACACTGTGTGTGTGAGTGTGTGTGGTACTGCCGACTGAGTCCAGGGCCGTGCAGACTAAGCAAGTGCTCCACCAATAAGCGACAAGGCCCACACCTCCCATTTTTTGATTTTTAATTTATTTTTGGCAGCACTGGGGATGGAACACAGGGTCTTCACACTGAACTACATCCCAAGTTCTTTCTCCTTTTTTGTTTTTATGTTTTCAAGACAGGGTCTTGTTATATAGTTCAGGCTGGACTTGAACTCACTGTGTAGCCCAGGCTGGGCTCAAGCGTGCTTTGATTCTCCTGCCTCAGCCTCCTAAATGTTGCACACACCACCAGGCCCAGTGTACTTATTTGTTTGTTTGTTTGTTTGTTTTAAGTACTGGGGATTAAACTCAGAGCCTTGGTACTGAGTTACATTTCCAGCTCAGTTTTAGTTTTTTATTTTGAGACAGGATCTTGCTAAATTCCCCCAGCTGGGTTTGAATTTGTGATTCTTCTGCCTCAGCCTCGAAGTGATGGGATTATAGGTATGCACTACTACACCTGTCTTTTTTTTAAAGATAGGATCTCACTAAATTGCCCAGGTTGTCCTCAAATTTTTGATCCTGCTACCTCAGCCTCCTAGATCATAGGACATTGGGTAGGTTCAGTGTGGTATAGCCATACAGAACCTCAGCCACCCAAATCGCTGGGATTACAGGTGTCTCCCATCATGTTCAGGCTGAGCGTGGTGGTACATGCTTGTAATCTCAGCACTTGGGAGGCTGAGGCAGGAGGATTGCTGTGAGTTTGAGGCCAGCCTGGGCTACAAAATGAGTTCAAGGCCACCCTGAACTACATAGTGAGACCCTTTCTCAAAAAGGGCCAAAACAGCATGGTGGCACACACATGTAACCCCAGCACTTGAGAGGCTGAGGCAGAAAGATTGCTGTGACTTCGAGACCAGACTGGGCTACAAAGTGAGCTCAAGGCCAGCCTGAACTGCATAGCGAGACCCTGTCTCAAAGAGACAAAAAAAAAAAAAAAAGAAGAAACAATAAAATAAACACACCATGTTGGGCTTTTTCTCTAGGTTTTTTTCCCTTCTTTTTTTTCTGTAGTGTCCATAGTCATTTTTTGAAATAACAGCTTTGGGGTATAATTATAATTCACCCATTCAAGTGTACAATTCAGTGATTTTTAGCATATTTATAGTAGTGCAACCACCACAGTCCACTTTAGAACATCTCATTGTCCTGAAAAGAAACCCTCCAGAGCTGTTAGCAGTCACCCTCATTCTAACTAGTTCTGAGCCTCACATGACCATTGATCTACTTTCTGTCTCCACAGATTTGCCTATTCTAGATGCTTCATACAGATGTGAAGATTCATACAAATAATGTGTGTGTGTTTTGTGACTGCCTTTCCCTTAGCATAGTGTTTTCAAGATTCATCCATTGTGTTCACCAGTCTTAATCTGTCCTCACAAGTGGTGACATTCTCTGAATAGATCTGCAGGTGCCAGACAGCAAGATAATCCCAACAGGGGTGGTGGCACATGCCTGTAATCCTACTACTCAGGAGGCTGAGGCAGGAGAGTTGCTGGGAATTTGAGGCCAGCCTGGGCTCCATAGTGAGCTCAAGATCAGCCTGAAGTACATAACTAGAGCCTGTCTCAAAAAAAAAAGATTCTTACAAAAAATGTAACGCTCCTCCTGATGGGGCTCTTGCGTGCTGCCGCTCTCCTGGAGAAGCCTTCCCCCTTCCATCACTAACTACCTGAATAAGCAGGCCCTTAGCAGAGTTCTCTTTTTCCATCCTCTCCCCGGGACTGAGTAGCTCAAGTACAGCTGGCCCTTGGCCAAGCTTCCTCTCCAAGACACCTGCAGGCACTGCCAGTGCTGCCACCTTATGCCCATTTCTTGAAGTAGTGGACACTGGGTCAGGCACTGTCTTCCTCCCAGAGCTCCCCGTTCTGTGTTGCTTTCACAGCAGTCGAGGTTGTGCCTCATGACCGAGTGCAACCAGGAGAGGTCCAGGGTGTGCTGTGTGGGAACTCGAATCCTGTCCCTGCACAACCAAGAGGCAGAGAAAGAGGCAGGTGTAAGCGTGCAGGGGGCCAAAGGCAAGTAAGCTCTTACACTCTCTTCCCGTTTCTTCAACTCCCATTTCTTGTCCTCTCCTCACTTTTCCTAATTTTGATCTTAAGTGTGCTCATCTGGAGCACCTGGCTCCACTGTGGGTTATTATTCCCTATCCTGGGCTCCCTGAGTAGCCCGTGACCTCTACATCGTGCCCTTATTCCCAGGCAGGGCTTTCCAAATGAAAGCTTCAGATAGCTCTTCTACCTACACCCTCACTATCACTCTCTCATATTCCTTCCAAAAAAATATCTGAGCTGGGCGTGGTGGCACAGGCCTGTAGTTCTAGCACTCGGGAGACTGAGACAGGAGGATCGTTGCAAGTTCAAGGCCAGCCTGGGCTACAAAGTGAGCTCAAGGCCAGCCTGGATTGGATACTGAGTCCTTGTCTTAAAAAGACAAATATATATATATATATATATATATATATATATACACGCTAATCAAAAAAATATCTGAATACTACTTACTGCATCCCGGTCCTCTACAGCCAAGGTTCAAGTTCCTTTGTTTTTTTTTGTTTTGTTTTGTTTTTAACTTGCATCCAAGTTTCAAGTTGAGCTTCTGGGCAGGGAATATACCGGTGGACTGCCTTCCAGACTTGTCCTGTGCTTGGCTAAGTCCCTCAGTGTGTCTTGATGAATCCCACTATCCCTGAGTGAAACAGTCCAGAAAGACCCTGCTGTGACTGGGTGTGGTGGTGCACAGCTTTAATCCCAGCACTCGGGAGGCTGAGGCAGCAGGATTGCTACAAGTTCCAGGTGAGCCTGGACTACATAGTGAGATCCTGTCTCAAAGAAAAAAGCACCAACAAAGAAACTTTGCTGCTTGGGACATTGAAGAAGAAAAGTAGATTCAGTGCTCTGGCTGATAGCCTCGCAGAACCTTCTGCCTTCGTCTTACTTTGACCCTTGAATAACTTCCCAAGAGCTACAGAAGTGTTATTACAAAGGCTGAGAACCATAGCATTAATGGACTGCTTGATGTTACTGAATTCTTAAATTATTTATATTACGCATTGCTTAGAAATCATTTTATATATAATTTTTGTTAATTTATATATTTTTATATTATCCAGCAGTGTGAATAATTTACATTGTGGGTTTGTTTTATGATCATTCCTTAAACAGTCCCTGAAAACTCAGAACAAAGTGATGCGGCCTATTCCTTTTTTCTGCTCCTTTTGTCTTTCATAGGGCTGGTTGGGCAGTGTACCAACAGGGGCTTGTTGAACTTTTACTGTTAGTCCCCTCCTACAGGAATGCATTAATTGTTCTCTCTTGCTTGGGGGTCAAAACAACCAGCCACATCTAAAGATATATTTAGAAGACCTGTCAGTGTAAACAGGTGTTTACTCTGACTTTGCTATTTACTCTTGACTTTGCTATTAAAATTTAGTAAAGCTTCATTTAGCTGACATCTTTGGAGAATGTGAAAAGCCTGAATTCATTTTATAAATGATTGAAACACCGCTTTAGGTACAAAGTGTTTTTAAAATCTGCCTTTAATGAAACATTACTTTAAATACAATAGATCCCTGTCCTTCTAAAATGTATAGCAAACACAATTTAACCTCTTCTTACATTCTTGGTCATTATTCCCATTCAGAAATGATTATAGCCAAGGGGCTGGGGATTTAGCTCAGCAGCAAAAGCGCCTGCCTGGCAAGCGCAAGGTCGTGAGTTCGGTTCCCGGTACCGGAGAAAAACCAAAAAAAAAAAAAAAAAAAAAGATGATTACAGCCAGGTGTGGTGGCGCACGCCTAGAATCCCAGCACTTGGGAGGCTGAGGCAGGAGGATCATTGCAAGTCTGAGACCAGCCTGGGCTACAGAGTGAGCTCAAGGCCAGCCTGAACTTCATAGGGAGACTGTCTCAAAGGAAAAAAAAAAAAAAAAAAAAATTAAAAAAAGGAAATGATGACAAAGTAATACATCTTTGGGAAATATTAATAATATGCTAAATCTTCTGCTCTATCCAAAATGATCCAAGGATGTTGTGGCTTTGAGCTCTTTTACGTCCTTTTTTTTTTTTCTGGCACCAGGAATTGAACTCAGGACCTTGCACTTGCCAGGCAGGCGCTTGTGCTGCTGGGCTATATCTCCAGCCCTGTCCTAATAAATTTATTTCTATTTTTTTCTCTTTCATTATTAATCTGAGACAACTCCTCTTACTACTACTCCTTGGGTGCTGGTTTTAGCGGATGTTGTTTCCCATTTGGAATAGTAGGAAGTCAAAGAACCAAAGTATTAACATTGTATACAAAGGAAGAGCAAACAGGTTTGGAGTCTGAGAGTCTTTCATAGCAGTGAATAGTATCAGCTTTTCAAAGGCAATTGAATAGCCCATTTCCTTTGCTTCAGTATTCCCAATTCCAGTGCTGATAGCCAAAGTGATAAACAACTTACCTTCTGTGGAAAACTAAGGCATTTTTCTCAGGGTTTTTTTTTTTTTTTTTTTGGTCTTTTTGAGACAGGGTCTCACTATGCAGTTCAGGCTGGCCTTGAGTTCACTTTGTAGCCCAGGCTGGTCTTGAACTCGCAACAA
>NW_004955452.1:6014661-6017138 GCF_000276665.1 Chinchilla lanigera | reverse complement strand
AGAAAAAGGTCCAAGTTTTGTTTTGTTTTGTTTTTTTGATACTGGGAATTGAATGCAGTACCTTGCACTTTCCAGGCAGGCACCATGCCACTGAGCTATACCTCTGGCCTGTGAAGTTTGAAATTAAGACCACTGCACTCCATTTCTTTGGTCTTTTTTGGCGGGGAGAGGTGTTCTTTTTGAGATAGGGTCTCGCTATGCAGTTCAGGCTGGACTTGAGCTCACTTTGTAGCCCAGGCTGGTCTCGAACTCACAACAACCCTCCTGCCTCAGCCTCCCAAGTTCTGGGATTACAGGCTTGTGCCACTATGCCCGGCCTCCCTTAACATTTAAAAGATCTAATTCTAGACAGGGTATGTAGCTCAATAGTGGAGTGCTTGCTTAGCATGTGTGAGACCCAGAACTAGAAAAAAACAACAACAAAAGCAAACAAAAAACTAATCCTATCTCTTTTAATGTCTGTTCATCTCCACTGAGGCAGAAACTATATGTAGTTTTGCGGGTTTTTTATTTTGTTTTTGTTTTTGTTTTTTTGAGGTTATTTTTGTCTTTCTGAGACAGGGTCTCACTATGTAGCCCAGGCTGGCCTCGAACTCACAACGATCCTCCTGCCTCAGCCTCCCAAATACTGGGATTACAGGCATGCGCCACCATGCCTGGCTACATGTACTCTTTGTTTTGTTTTGTTATTGGTACTGGGAATCAAACTCAGGACCTTGTGCTTGCTAGGCAGGCACTGTGGCACTGAGGTATATCCCTGGCCCTACATGTAGTTTTTCATCATGTACAACTCCCAGCATTCAAGAGAGACTCAAATACTTTTTAGTAAATGCCTAGTAACAAACAAAATGTCCTACACCCAACAGTGATTTGCTACCAATATTTTGTATCCCTAGGCTGGGTGTGGTGGGGCACATCTGTAATCCTAGCACTTGGGAGGCTGAGGCAGGAAGACTGCCATGAGTTCGAGGCCAGCCTGAGCTACAGAGGGAGACCCTGCCTCAAAAAACACAAAACAATCAAATATTTTTTATCCTTGGAACATGTAATGATGTCTTTCTCTAAATTACCCTTCATATACAATTAAAACATTTATGTGGCTCCATTGTAGTATTTATCACATCAAATAATAATAATGATGATGAGACTGGCAATGATAGTAATATTAATAGTAATAATAAATAGTCTGTGAGTTCCTTCAAGGTAAGAACTTTGTATTTCCAGCACCAGCAAGTGTCCACCACTAACGTTCCACATGCTTCCTTTTCTCATATGCTTATTGAGTTATAAATTAAGAGAGATAAACAAAAAAGGAAGGAAAGTAGCACCAGCTGTGGTTCCAATTTGGGACATGGAGAACGTAGAAGTAAATAAGACATACAGATCCAGAGACAACCAGTCCCAGTTCACACTGAACTTGAGAACGCAAAGCTATCAGGTGCTGATTCTGCATGTTAGAAGGGCTCTCCCCATAGAGAATGCCATTCAAAATATATAGGAAAGCCAGATGAGGTGGTGTACGCCTGTAATCCCAGCACTCCGGGAGGCTGAGGCAGGAGGATCATTGTGAGTTCAAGACCAGCCTGGGCTATGAAGTGAGCTCAAGTCCAGCCTGAACTGCATAGTGAGACCCTGTCTCAAAAAAAGACAAAAAAAAAAAAAAGAAAAAAAAATATACATAGGAAGCCAAGTGATGACTTGGTGTGGATGACTCATGATACCTGGAATACTAAGCAGAGAGCAAAATGCCTCAGGCTTATATTGTATTTACAGGAATATTCATAAAGGGCTATGAGTGCAAACACCATTATTATTGTGTCAACAAGGTAGCAGATACTTTTTTGCAATGAAGTTTTACTTTATGTTACTCTGCAAATTTACAAGAAAACTATTGAAGTCAATCTAGGGGGAAAAATACATTGAAACAATAGGTTACATTAAAACATCTAAAAACGCAACCTGTCCTGACTTCAGCCAAAGTTGCTTATACAAATTATTTAAGTATAGATACTAATTAAAACTCCCCAGCCTATCTGTTCAGTTAGGAATGATTCAAGCTGAATCAATGAACTTTCTCCTGTTGCTTCTATAGCAGCTATGAGAATTCATACTAATGTATCTATGCACAACTCCCCCATAGAAAGGGGACCACTTCCTACATTGGTCCTCTTTCTGCCTAGCTGGTGACCTTCTTGTGACTTATAAAAAGAACTGCCATAAAGCAATAATAAATATGAATCTAGTTTAAATAGACAAAATGTAATGGAAAGCATGGAAAACACAGATCTCGGTAAGGAGGCAAAGACAAAATATGAGCTATCCTCTCAGAGAGCTCCCATGTTTGTTTTTCATTAGGTCATGTATAGCCCAAAGGAAAAGCACAGTTATGGCAGCTCCGGACCACATAGGTTTTAAGAGGACTTCTGAACAGCCGCAGGAGCTGCAGTATACCCATGAAGCTTGCGTGGAGCATTCTC
>NW_004955452.1:6005318-6013610 GCF_000276665.1 Chinchilla lanigera | reverse complement strand
AAAAAAAAAAAAAAAAAAAGAAGTCAGGGTTTCACACACACCAGGCAAGTGTCTAATGCTGAGACACTTCTCCAGCTCTTTTAAAAATTTTATTGTGAGACAAGGTCTCACTAGTTGGCTCAAACTGGCCTCCAATTTGCCCAACCATGCCCAAACTTAGTGTTTTGTTTGTTTGCTTGTTTTTTCTTTTGTGATATGGGGGATTGAACACAGGGCCATTGTCTTGAGCTACAGTCCTTTATTTTTTATTTTGAGACAGATCTCACTAAGTCACTTAATTGCCCAGTCTGGGTTTAAGTTTGTAATCCTACCTCAACATCCCAGAGCCTAGAATTACAAGCATGTGCTACTATCCCCGGCTCTTGGTATCTTTTCTTGTGTGGATATGAATGCTTTCGGAGCAGAATCTAACTCTCATGACTGCATCTGACCTTGTATATCTCCAAGAAGTCCCTACGTCCAAATAGGAGACTACACTGGAACTTAGAGCTTCATTGTGTGAACTTGGGGTGAGGGAATGGTTCAGTCCATAGAAGGGAATAAGTACTAGCACAGCTAAATAAGAGATAAATGTTTTAGGGAGAGTTAGGACCAGAGGTATAAATTAAGAAGTTGTCAGCAAGCATATAATATTTAAAATCATAATACTAGATGAAATTGCCAATATAGTGAATAAAGTAGGAAACAAATCTAAGGTCCAAATTCTGGTACACAGCAAGCTAGGTGTCATGGTGCTGTAATCCCAGTGCTCAGGAGGCCGAGACAGGAAGATCACCATGAGTTTGAGGCCAATCTGGGCTACATAGTGAATTCAAAGCCACTCTGAACAACAAAGCAAGACCTTGTCTCAAAATTAACCACTCAACCAATCAAATTCTGATATATATCATTATCTAGAAGTCAGACAGAAGAGGAAAATCCAGCAAGAAGACTGAGAAGGAGCAGATAGCAGTGGAGTAGAGAGAAAAGTGAAGATGAAGTATCCCAAAAGCGTCATACAGTATTTCAAGAAGGAGGGAATGAGATGCCAGGGATATAGCTCAGTGGCATAAGCACCTGCCTGGCAAGCAGAAGGTCCTGAGTTCAATTCCTGGTACCAAAAAAAAGAGAGAGAGAAAGGAGAGAATGAGAACTGTGTCAAAAAAAGATTAAAGCTGGGCGTGGTGGCACACGCCTATAATCCCAGTACTCGGGAGGCTGAGGCAGGAGGATCGTTGCAAGTTTGAGATCAACCTGGGCTACAAAGTGAGCTGAAGACCAGCCTGAACTGCAGAGCAAGACAAAAGAAATAAAAAGATTAAAGCCAACTCTTGTCCATTGGATTAACAACATGAAGGCCCCTGCTGACCAGAGCAGTTTCAGTGGAATGGATAAGGTAGAACCTGGTGGGGTAGGTTCTAAAGAGATGAGAGGAGAAGAATTTCAAACATCAAGTAGACAAGCAACAAAGAAAAAATAAGCTTGACCATATCGAAATTTCTGGATTTTATTTATTTATTTATTTATTTATTTAGAGACAGGGTCTTGCTGTGCAGTTCAGGCTGGCCTTGAGCTCACTTTGTAGCCCAGGCTGGCCTCAAACTGGCAACGATCCTCCTGCCTCAGCCTCCCAAGTGCTGGGGTTACAGGCGTGCACTACCACGCCTGGCTGACCATATCAAAATTTAATACTTTGTGTTGCAAATGATACCATCAAGACAGTGAACTGGAGCAGCCGGGCATGGGGGCACAGGTGTGCAGGCGCAGATGTTCCAGAGGCTGAGGTGTGAGGATCACTTGAGTCTGAGTGTTTGAGGCCGGCCTGGACAACACAGTGTGATCCTATCTTAAAACAAAACAATATTTTTGGCAGGAGGCGGGGGGTGGGGGACAGGATCTTGCTAAGTTGTCCAGGCTCGAACTTGTGATCTTCCTATCGCAGCCTCCCAAAGAACTAGAATTATAAGTATGCACCACCTGCCCAGTCAAAACAATATTTTTCTTTTTTCTTTTTTTTTTTTCTTCCTTTTTTTGTTTTTTTTTCCGGTACCAGGAATTGAACTCATGACCTCGCGCTTGCCAGGCAGGCCCTGTGCTGCTGAGCTAAATCTCTAGCCCCCAAAACAATTTTTTTTTTAAATGGGCAAAGGATTTAAATAGCTATTTCATCAAAGAAAATATATAAACATGTATGTGAATAGCCAGTGAACACACGAGAAGATGTTCCACCTCACTAGCCAATTGGGAAAAGCAAGTCGAAACCACATGAGGTACTGCTTCACACCCACTCATATACCTACTGTCAAAACGATATCACAAGCACTGGTGAGGACATGGAGATAAAGGGCTTCTCCAAGTCGCTGGTGGGGATGGAAAATGGTATGGTGTTTTGGAATAGAGTTTGGCAGTTCCTCAAAAAGCTAAAAACAGCAGGGTGTGGTGGCCCACACCTGTAATCCCAGCATTTGGGAGGCTGAGGCAGGAGGATCGTTGCAAGTTTGAGACCAGCCTGGGCTACATAGTGAGCTCAAGGCCAGCCTGAACTGGATAGCAAGACCCTGTCTCAAAAAAGACAAATAAAATAAAATAAAAAAGCTAAAAACAGAGTTACCTTCATTTATTTGTTATCTATCTATTTATTTATTTATTTATTTATTTATTTTTGTCTTTTTGAGACAAGGTCTCACTATGCAGTTCAGGCTGGCCTTGAGCTCACTTTGTAGGCCAGGCTGGCCTCAAACTCGCAACGATCCTCCTGCCTCAGCCTCCTGAGTGCTGGGATTATAGGCATGCACCACCACGCCTGGCTCTGTTTTTCATCTTTTGAGACAGGCTGGTTCTAATTAACGGTGGTTTTTTTTTTTCCAGTACCGGGAATTGAACTCACGACCCTGCACTTGCCAGGCAGGCGCTGCGCCGCTGAGCTAAATTCCCAGCCCCAAGTGGTGATCCTCCTGCCCCATACTCCTGAGTAAAAACAGAGCTACCTTATGACCCAGAAATGCCACTTTAAGGTATACTCACAAGAGAAATAAAAACATGTATCACACAAAAATGTGTATGTTTTAAAAAGTTTGTCACAGCAGCATTACTTATAAACAATCAAAATGTTCATCAATTATTGAATGGATAAGTGGAAGCATTGTATCCACTTATTGGAGCATTACTTAGCAATAAAAATGAATCAAATACTAATACATGCTGCAATATGGATGGCTCTGAAAGCACATTAAGTTAAATGAAAGAATCTAGTGACAAAAGAGCACATATTGTGTAATTCAATTATCTGACGGGTCTAGAATCAGCAAATCCAATAGAGACAAAAAGATTCATGGTTGTGTAGTGTTCTATAGGCTGAGAGTGACTAATGGGCAAGGAGATTTATTTTGGGGGGATGAAAATATCCTATAATTGTGGTGATGGTTGTACAATTCTACAATTCTGTGACTATGCTGAAATCATTAAATTGTATGATTTAAATGAGTGAATTTCACGACATGTGGGTTATTTCCCAATGAAGATTTTTATAGAAATTGCCCAAAAATCAGAATCTTATAACATATTGCATCATATGAGATGTGCGGGCTGGGGATATAGCTCAGTGGCACAAGCACCTGCCTGACAAGTGTGAGATCCTGTGTTTGATTCCTGGTACCAAAAAAAAAAAAGAAAGATATGTGTAGTGTTGAGTGGTTTACCACAGGTGATTAGTATCAATTCATTCAATATCTACATCTTAGCATCTCAGAGTTTTTTGTTTTTTTGAGACAGGGTCTCACTCTGCACTTCAGGCTGGCTTTGAACTTACTTTGTAGCCCAGGCTGGCCTCCAACTCCTAGTGATCCTCCTGCCTCAGCCTCCTGAGTGCTGCGATTACAGGCATCCGCCACCATGCCAGGCTAGATCAATTTATTCTTGAAAAAATTCCATTCTTCTTTATCATTGAATAATACTCCATTGTTCTTATATACCACATTTTCTTAATCCACTCACCTGTTGATGGGCACCTGGACTGGTTTCATATCTTGGCTGTTATGAAAAGAGCCACAAATGTGCCACAGCTATCCCTATAGGAGGTTAACTTTAATTTTGGGGGTATATATGAACGAGTGGTATAGATGGATCAAATTGTAACTGTTTTTACTTTTTTTGAGGAATCTCCATACTGATTTCCATAGCGCCTGTACTAATTTACAATCCCACCAGCAATATAAAAGATTTCCTTTCCCCCATATCCTCACTAGTATTTATTGTTTTGTCTTGTTTTTGTTTTTTGAGACAAGATCTCACTATGTAGTTCAGGCTGGTCTTGAACTCACTATGTAGTCTACTTTTTTAAATTTTTGGTTTTTTTCCAGTACCGGGAATCGAACTCATGACCTCACGCTTGCCAGGCAGGCGCTGTGCTGCCGAACTAAATCCCTAGCCTGTCACTATGTAGTCTAAACTGGCTCAAACTCACAGTAATCCTCCTGCTTCTCCCTCCCAGATGCTGGGATTACAGGTGTGCACACCACACCCAACTTGTTTTTTATTCTTGATGATAACCTTTCTGACTGGAGTGAGATGAAATCTCAACAGTTTTGATTTGGATTTCCCTAATGGCTAATGATGTTGATCAGATTTCATCTCTCTATCTATCTATCTATAGTTTTCAAGTATTATATATGCCTTTGTACTTTTTTTTTTTCCTTTTTTTTTTGGTACTGGGAATCAAACTCAGGACCTTGCACTCGCCAGGCAGGTGCTTGTGCCACTGAGCTATATCCCCGGCCTGCCTTTGTACTCCTTTTAAGAAGTGGCTGTTGAATTCTTCTGCCCTTTTGTTGATTAGGTTATTTGATTATTTAGTGTTAATCTTTTTAGTTCTTTATATATCTACATATTAATCCTCTGTTGGGAAAAGTAGCTAGCAAAGAATTTCTCCCATTCTGTGGGATATCTCTTTATTCTGTTTTTTCATTTTATTTTGTTTTTGTGTTTTTGAGACAGAGTCTCGCTATGCAGTTCAGGCTGGCCTTGAGTTCACTCTGTAGCCCAGGCTGGTCTCGAATTCGAAATGATCCTCCTGCCTCAGCCTCCCAAGTGCTGGGATTACAGGCGATGATATAGTCTGATAAATGAGTCAGAGTTCTTGGGTCTAGATCTTCCTTAACTTTTTTTTTGGTACTGGGAATTGATCTCAGGACCTTGTGCTTGCCAGGCAGGTGCTGTGCCACTGAGCTATATCCAGGCCTTCTTTATTCTGTTAATTGTTTCTCTTGCTGTGCAGAAACTTTTTAATTTGATGTGGTCCCATTTGTTGAGGTTTGCTATTATTTTCTGTGCTATTGGAGTCCTACTCAAGAAGTCTTTGCCTGTGCCTATAGAGCTTCAAGAGTTTCCCTTCTGTTTTCTTTTAGCAGTTTCAAATTCAGGTCTTATATCTAGGTCTTTGATCCATCTTGAACTGATTTTTGTACAGAGTGAGAGGTAGATATCCAGTTTCAATCTTCTACAAGTGGACATTCAATTTTCCCAGCACCATTTGTTAAAGAGGCTGTCTTTTCATATATCTCCTTTGTCCAGAATCAGGTGGCTATAGTTGTGTGGGTTCATTTCTGTGTTGTCTGTTCTGTCCTATTGGTCTATGTGTTTATTTTTGTGCCAGTACCATGTTGTTTTTGTTTGTATGGTTTTGTAGTATAATTTCAAATCAGGTACTGTGATGCTTCCAGCCTTACTCTTTTTGCTTAGAATGCTTTGCCTATTTTGGGTCTTTTATGTTTCCATATGAATTTTAGATTTGTTTTATTCTAGTTTTATGAAGAATGTTGTCAGTATTTTGATAGGAATTGCACTAAACTGCTTTGCTAAACATGGCCATTTTCACAATACTAATTCTGTCAATCATGAACATGGAGGTCTTTCATCTTCCAGTGCCTTCTTTGTTTTTTGTTTTTGCTTTTTTTTCCGGTACCAGGAATTGAACTCACAACCTTGAGCTTCCCAGGCAGGTGCTGTGCCACTGAGCTAAATCCTCAGCCCCCCCCCCAGTGCCTTCTTTAATGTCTTTCTTTAGTCTTCTGAAAATTTCACTGTAGAGGCCTTTCATCTCCTTGGTTAGACTGATCCCTAAGATTTTTTGTTTTTATTTGAATATACTTTTTTTTTTTGATACCAGGAATTGAACTCAGGACCTTGCACTTGCCAGGCAGGCACTATGCCACTGAGTTATATCCCCGGCCCTATTTGAATATACTTGAATGAAATTATTTTACTGAATTTCATTCTTAGCTAATCCATTACTGGTATATAAAAAAGTTATTAATTTTTAATGTTGATTACTAGAATCTCTGGGATTAAACAAAACATTGCACAGAGGTGACTTGAGAAGCAGAGAAATTAAAGACTAGAATATATTTACTCAACACCACCATTTGGGATTAAATTTGAAGTCTGTCTCTTTCCAAAGTGTGTGGGTTCTTAAACATTTTGCTATACTGCCTCCTGAGAATTACTTCCTTGCATTAGATTCCCAGTAGAATTGGAGAGACAAAGGATAGGAACAATTTACTAGAACAGCTGAAGCCCATGCAGCCATCTGGACCTGTTAGGTACTTGGCCCCTTTCTGGGTAAAGTGATCAAAACTGTTCTTTCAGGGATAGTAGTTTAGGATTTTAAAAAGTACTCAATGAGCAATGGAAAATCAATCCAGGGCCAGGGATGTAGCTCAGCGGCATAAGTGCTTGCCTGGAAAGCCTGAGGTCATGAGTTCAAGTCCTGATACCAAACAAACAAAATCAATCCAATCAAATTCTCTCTTTAAGGATATATAGGCTGTGCGTGGTGGCGCATGCCTGTAATCCCAGCACTCAGGAGGCTGAGGTAGGAGGATCGCTGTGAGCTCAAGACCAGCCTGGGCTACAAAATGAGCTCAAGGCCAGACTGAACTGCATAGCAAGACCCTGTCTCGAAAAAGACCAAAAAAAAAAAAAAAAAAAAAAGGATATATAAACATCAGATGAACAAGGGGAAGGGAAGTCACTCAAGCTCAAGTTGTCAAGCTTTTAGCAGTTGTGTGATGTTTTTTGGAGACTCTTTCCAGAGTGAACTCAGGAAGAGTGGGTCATTGAAAGATTCAGGGAAGAAATTTTAAACTCCCTAGCATAAAATGAAAAGGGCAACACAACGTAATAGAATCTCTGGGATTTAGCTCAGTGGCACAGCACCTGCCTGGCAAGTGCGAGGTCGTGAGTTCAATTCCCGGTACCAGGACCCCCCCCCAAAAAAAGTGAACTCATACGCCTCTTAAAAACAAGCCCATCTCATTAGAAACCCACAGGACCTTAAAGGCAAGTCATTGATAGGTACTGTTAGGAAAATATAATCTTCTGACGCATTCTCCAAGGATAAAGAAGTTTTCAAAGAAAAACCAAGTCATCCCGTAAGATTGAGTCATTCTACCAATAAAAACTTTAAATAAGCTATGTTTTGTTGGGGGGAGGGGAGAAGTTGTAATACCTAATCCAACAAGGCCTCTAAACTTTCTGAATTTTCATCTGTCCTCAAACCTTAAACCGCTTTTCCTTTGTGCACTCTCTGCTAATGAATTTGCCATTTATACCACTGGGAAAATACAAGCAATCGGATAGGAACGTGCTCACCCTCTGACCGCCACACTGGCCAACCTATCTCCTCAGCACTCATATCGTCTTCTGTCCTCTGCTAAGGGGAGAAGGGTCCCTGCCCCTACTCGACACCAGTCATCCATCTGGGTTCTTTACCCAGCCCCCAGCCTAGTGACAGACTTTGCTCCTGAAAATGTCCTGGATCTCTCCTCCTTCACCAATTTTTGGCTTTGAAAACATACAAGGATGCTCTAGTTTCTTCCTCCTTCCCCATACATAAAAAAGAAAAATTTTTAAAATTTCTGTGAAATTTTAAAAAAATACTTTGAAGTGGAGATTTTTTTTAAAAAGTATGACACACAGCTCAGATAAATTCAACTACATAAAAAGAAAATTTTCACTGCAGATGTAGCTCAGTGGTAGAGACAACTTCCCAGCATGTGCACAGCCTGGGTTTAATCCCCAGTAACACAAAAGGAGAAGAATTTCTTCAAGAAAATAAAATCAGCATTAACAAAGTTAAAGACATATTTGCAACTCTTCACAGAGGGATAATGTGCCTGATAGAATAAGATCTCCTACAAATCAATAAGAAAGATTAGGAAAATGAGTAAAGAGGGGGCTGGGGATTTAGCTCAGTGGCACAGCACCTGCCTGGCAAGCGCAAGGTCGTGAGTTCAGTTCCTGGTACCGGAAAAAAAA
>NW_004955452.1:6002020-6004581 GCF_000276665.1 Chinchilla lanigera | reverse complement strand
AAAAAACCAGTGGTGGTGGCACACACCTGTGACCCCAGCACTTGAGAGGCTGAGGCAGGAGGATTTCTGCAAGTTCAAGGCCAGTCTGGGCTACATAGTGAGTGAAAGCACAGGGAGACCCTGCCTCAAAAAGACAAAAAAAAAAAAAATTATTTACAGCTTCCTTTGTAATAGCAAAACCTGGGAACCACCTCAGCATTCATCAGTAGGGATCACATTGAACAAATACATTATGGTATGTAAGGGTATAACAACAAAATGCAGCCATACATAAAGCAGAAGACATTTTTGTATAGATATATGCAACAATCATCAAGATAGGCTGATAAATAGAAAAACGAGGGACAGGGGCAGAAACTGTAGAATTGGACAGCTACCAATTGTATATTTGTTTATTTGTTTATTTTTTGGTACTGGGAGTCAAACTCAGGACCTTGTGCTTTCCAGGCAGTTGTTTGTGCCACTGGGCTATATCCCCAATTGTATATTTGTTTAAAAGAAGGGAAAATGGACAAATGCATACACACCCAGTATTGCTTGTCTATATGGAGGATATTTCCAGAATGACCCATATGAGGCTATAGACATTAAAATTAGGGTGGACGCCAGGCATAGTGGTACACGCCTGTAATCCTAGCACTAGGGAGGCTGAGGCAGGAGGATCAATTCGAGTTTGAGGCCAGCCTGGGCTACATAGTGAGTTCAAAACCAACCTGAAGCCAGGCGTGGTAGTGCACACTAGTAATCCCAACACTTGGGAGGCTGAGGCAGGAGGATCGTTGCAAGTTCAACACCAGCCTGGGCTACAAAGTGAGCTCAAGGCCAGCCAGAACTACATAGCGAGACCCTGTCTCAAAAACACACAAAAAAAATTTAAAAAACGCAGCTTGGGTCTTGTTCTGTAATCCATGCTGGACTGGGACTCACTATATAGCCTTAAACTTGCAGTTCTCCTGTCTCGGCATCCTGAACGTTGGGAATGTAGGTGTGCGCTATCACACCTTGCTAAAACTCTTGATTTTTATGGCTCAAACTTCTATTTATCTTAGTCTTCTCTAGCTCAATAAAAGGCTTTTCCAGACATTTAAGTTGCTCAAATCCAAAACCTAGGAAGCATATTTTAATTCCTCTTTGTTTGATACCTATACCCAATCATCAGTTTCAATCTTCCTAGGAAACTAAGGCCAAATCTTACACCTATAACACTCTGGCCCAAAGCACCATCATCTTCCTAGGATGGTGCTCACTTTTTTGTTGTTATTGGTAATTTACCTAAGTATACTGAGCTTCTCAAAAGCAAAACCCAGAGCCTGGTGAGGTGGCGCATGCTGTAATCCCAGCACTTGGGAGGCCGAGGCAGGAGGATCGTTGTGAGTTTGAGACCAGCCTGCGCTACAAAGTGAGCTCACAGCTGGCCTGAACTGCACAGCAAGACCCTGTCTCGAAAAGACCAAAAAAAAAAAAAAAAAGCAAAAGCAAAACCCATGTCTTAGTAAACATGGTGTTCTGTTATAGTACAGTGCTTTCTACATCACAGTTATAGGAGTTTTAAGAAATACTTGTTGAGCCAGACGCAGTGGTGCATCCCTGTAATCCCAGCACCTGAGAGGCTGAAGCAGGAAGATCACTGTGAGTTTGAGGTGTTCAAAAGACATGGTGTTCAAAGGCAGCCTGAAATACATAGTGAGACCCTGTCTCAAAAAAACAAAATAATCATAATCATAATCATAAATCATAAATAATCATATAATAATAAAAAAGAATAAATATTTGTTGAAAGGGGCTAGTTGTGTAGTTTAGTGGTAGAGAACTTACCCTATTCCCAGTGCTACAAAGAAAAGAAAAAAAAGTTTGTTGCGTGAATAAATAAGCAATTGGAAGAGAAAGAGTGAGTAGATAGTGGCAAGTACTCTATGACTCAGTAGCTAACAGCCCCTATATCCAGTGTCTCCTGACATTCCTTGGAATTCTTTGCTGTAAAGGCAACATCTTTACAAAATTGCATAGAGTAGGCAGCCATGAAGTTTTCTGTCTACCATCCTACTTTCTGGGAACTGCCTTCCCCATCTCCCACCACTCTAGATTGATTCAATGGTAGTAAGACTTTGGCAGTGAAAAACTAGTCCAGGCTGGCCTTGAACTCACTACAATCCTCCTGCCTCAGCCTCCTGAAGGCTGGAATTACAGGTGCACACCACCATATCAGGCTTTTCTGAGAAATTTTTATATCAGCAGACAATATATGGCTGACATGGTAATATACAACCCATAATCCCAGCACTCTGGGAGGCTGAGGCAGAAATATCACAAGTTCAAACCCAGTCTGGACAATGTATCGATGTAACAAGATCATGTCTCAAAATAAAAAAAAAAAAATAAGTGCTTACTGAGGCAGCACATATACTAAAATTAAAAAATTAAAACAGGACTAGGAATGTAGCTCAGTGCAAAAGCCCTGGGTTCAATCATTAATACCACAAAACAAAACAAACAAAAAAACAAGTGAACAAACAAAAAACCCCTACTGCAAATTAACATTATAATTTATCATTTTTGCCAGG
>NW_004955452.1:5997285-5999531 GCF_000276665.1 Chinchilla lanigera | reverse complement strand
AAAGAAAGAGAAAAAGAAAAAGAAAGCCCTGGGCCAAAGCAGAAGGTGATATACCAAGGATATTACCCTTTATAGGTCCTGGATTCCGTATTTTGTTCCAATGCATTTTTTTCTTTTCTTTTTTTTTTTTTTTTTGTCTTTTTAAGACAGGGTGTCACTATGCAGTTCAGACTGGCCTTGAGCTCACTTTGTAGCCTAGGCTGGTCTCCAACTCACAAGGATCCTCCTGCCTCAGCCTCCCGAGAGCTGGGATTACAGGCCACCATGCCAAACTTTTTATTTTTTGGTACAGAGAATCAAACTCAGGACCTTTTGCTTATGCCACTGAGCTATATCCCCAGCACCCAGACAATTTCTAAGTTTCCTCACATCTTACATTCTATGATTATATAGAATCTCAACTCTAAAAAATAACTTACTTTGGTGGTTTTTTCTTTGTTTTTGTACAGCTAGAGTTTGAACCTAGAGTCTCATGTGTGCTAGGTAAGCGCTCTACTACTATGCTATACCCTCAACCCATAATTAATATGTTTTTAAGTCCTCTATTAGAAATGTTTTGTGGATGAACAAATGGGTAGCAGAGAAAAGCTGGGGATATCAGGAATAGAGTAAGTGGATGATCACCCCTTCAATATGCTCTTTCATTCCTTCTTTTGTCATAATATCAAACACTCCCGCCTTTTTTGGAGGTACTTTGGATTGAACCCAGGGCCTTCTGCATGTCAAGCAAGCACTCTACCACTGAGCTAAATTCCCAGCCCTGTTTATTTTTTATTTTGAGACAGAGTCTTGCTAAATTGCCCAGGCTGACCTTGAGCTTGTCCTCCTGCCTCAGCCTCTTGAGTAGCTAGGATTATAGGCATGGGCCACTACGCCTAATTATTAATACATACTAATTGTACAAATTAGTAGGATTTACTGTGGCAATTCCATACCTGTGTCTATCCTGTCTGCCTATCCTTCTGCTACCCTTTTTCCTCTCCTTTTTCTTGCCCTCTCCCAAAATGCTTTTTCTTCAGGAAAACTAGCCACTTATGTGCTATTTTGCCAAAAATGGTTAAATGTAATTATAAAGAAATAATCAGATTAGTCCACTTAAAAGTGGCAGAGTAGTTCTAAAATAAAGGAAACGACAGAGACCTTAGTACTAAATGCAAACTTGAATTTTTTGTTTGTTTTGATTTTTGTTTTTTTAAGACAGGGTCTCACTATGTAGTTTAGACTGGTGTTAAATTCACCATCTGGCACATGATTCTCTCAAACTCTTGCTATCCTCTTGCCTCAGCCTCCAGAGTGCTGGGATTACAGGTTTGTGCCACCACACCTGGCCCACAAATTTGAATTTAAAAAAATAACTACAGGTTGGGGATATAGGGTATAGCTCAGTGGCACAGCGCATGCCTTGCAAGCACAAGGTGTTGAGTTCAATTCCCTGTACAAAAAACAAAAAACCTACAGGCTTCATTATGAGAATGTTTGGGAACACTTGACTATGGGTCATGTGTTAAGTGATAAAATTGTGTTGATGTTATGGTTTTTTTTATTTGTTTTTCTTCCGGCACTAGGAATCAAACTCACGACCTTGTGCTTGCCAGACAGGCGCTTTTGCTGCAGAGCTAAATTCCCAGCCCCTTCCTTGTTATTCTGAGTAGCTTCCTAGAGAAATGTTCTTTCCTACTAGATCCAAAGATAGGCCTCCTCAAAGTGTCTGTAGCCATGTTGAAGGAATGCACTTTAAAATGTCAAATATTTTAGGAGAAATGAAAAGAAATCAGGTTTTTGTTAACACCATTTGAGGACAATACTTAGTCTGAATTTTCAGTTTGTGACTAAACCCCTTAATTGTTTAAAACAGTTTGAAATGAGTTTTCTGTTGCTTGCAGTCGAACTATTACACTGCAATGTTAACAAAACATTTTTATAGTATTCATAATGCAACTCTGAGCTACATGAATTCAGTGGTAGACATATTGGATTCTGCCTGAGGGATTTGTGAAAGGCTTCATATGGAAAGTGACATTTGAATTACAACCTTCCATTTAGAAAGAATTGACTAAGTACAGTGGGCTAAACAAAATTAAGCAGATTTTTTTTACTGCAGACCTTCTGAGAGCCTTTAGTATACTAATGTGAATTATGAGTCTATTCAAGAATATAAAATACTGTTTATTAAATTTACTTTACCTTGACTACCTAGAAATATCTTAAGGAATCCAGTTGGCATAAAAATACTAGTACATATATTG
>NW_004955452.1:5994414-5997010 GCF_000276665.1 Chinchilla lanigera | reverse complement strand
TTTTTTTTGAGACAGGGTTTTGCTATGCAGTTCAAGCTGGCCTTGAGCTTACTTTGTACCCAGACTAGCCTTGAACTCGAAGCAATCCTCCTGCCTCAGCCTCTTGAGTGCTGGGATTACAGGTGTGAGCCACTATACCAGACAGGAAGTTTTTATGAGGAGGGCATTTGAAACTTTTGTTTTTGAGATGGGATCTCACTATGTCACTATGTAGCTGAGGCTGGCCTAGAACTCTTGGACTCAAGCTTCCAACTATGTGGGAACAAGGACACACTGCACCATGCCTGCCAAAGCAATCTTTATAGATTGAATAAGTATAAAGTCTAGGTAACTTCTGTTGTTGTTGTTGTTTAAAATATTTACTTAAAAAATACAAACCGGGTTTGGTGGCCCATGCCTATAATCCTAGCACTCAGGAGGCTGAGGCAGGAATACTGCCTTGAGTTGAAGGCCAGTCTGGGCTACAGAGTGAGTTTGAGAGCAGCCTAAACTGCATAGTGAGATCCTGTCCCCAAAAAACAAAAAAGCCAAAATAACAAAACAAACAAGGGGCTGAGGATTTAGCTCAGTGGCACAGCGCCTGCCTGGCAAGCACAAGGTCGTGAGTTCGATTCCTGATAGCAGAAGAAAAACAAAAACTAAATAAATAAACAAACAAATAAAGTATGGTTAATAGCCAGGCATAGTAGTGCACACCTATAATCCCAGCTGTAATTCCAGCACTCTGGGACACTGAGGCAGGAGAATCACCCCAAGTTCAAGGCTAAGATGGGTTACATAGTGAGTTCAAGGCCAGCCTGGAATATATAGCAAGACCCTATCTTAAGAAAAAAAATACAATTAGTGTCCATATCTAATCGTACATGCTAGGAGCCAAGCGTGGTGGCGCACACCTGTAATCCCAGCACTGGAAGGCTGAGTCAGGGGGATTGCTACAAGTTCGAGCCCAGCCTGAGCTACATAGTGAGTTCAGAGGCAGCCTGAACTATAGTGAGACCCTCAAAAAAACAAACAAACAAAAAAACCCGGAAAAACACACAAAAAAAGAACTGTTTTCATATGTAGAGGAAACCTAAGAGCCCTCAAAGCACCAAACATCCACCCTCACATTTTGCTACTTAGTAGATGGATCACTAACCAAACTACTTTGGAAATTTTTTTTTTTTTTTTTTTTTTTTTTTTGGTTTTTCTCCGGTACTGGGAACCGAACTCACGACCTTGTGCTTGCCAGACAGGCGCTTTGCCGCTGAGCTAAATCCCCAGCCCCTTGAAATATATTAACTATAAGAAATCAATTGCCAGACAGGTGTGTTGGCACTCAGGAGGCTGAGGTAGGAGGATTGATGAGAGTTCAAGGCCAGCTTGGACCACATAGTGAATTCAAAGCCAGCCTGAACTACACAGGGAGACCCTGTCTCAAAAAATAAAACGACCAGGGAGATAGCTCAGCAACATAGCACCTGCCTGGTAAGCAAAAGGTCCTGAGTTTGATCCATGGTTAAAAAAAAAAAAAAAAAAAAAGAAAACAAAATCAATTGCCTCTCGCCTTCCCTTTAAAATTGTTATAATATTCTTAGAATGCAAAATTTTTTCATTATTTTAAAATTTTTCACTCTATTCATACTAATTTCTCTGATCCTAATATTTTACTCTATTCCCTGGCTATGATTCACAAAGCTCTTTCCACATAAACGATTCAGTACTTTAGGAACAAAGACATGGCATATTATCAGCAGAGTCAAAGTTAATTCAAGTCTCTACTCTTTGGGGCTTAATGATATACCGCTTAGGCCAGTCATGGTGGCACACACCTATAATTACAGCTACTAGGGAGGCTGAGGCGGGAGGATTGCAAATTTGAGCCCAGCCTAGACAATTTAGCAAGATTCTGTCTCAAAATAAGAAGGGCTGAGGATATCAGTACTCCCTTGGTTCAATCTCAGTACTGAAAAAACTAACACACACTTCATTAAAAAATACATAGTTATCTGATTCTTTTTAGTTCTTTCCCTTGAGCCAAGGAAATTTTTATTGTGGAGAAAGATGTTATCAACCACTATTTTCCTTATTTTTTAAATATTCAGTAAGTATAAGATAACACACAATAAGTATGCAAATATGCAAAGGTGTCTGGTTATTATTATTTTGGGTGCTGGGCCTTGAGTGTGCTAAGCATGCACTCTCCTGCTGAGCTACACCCCAGCCCCCGGTGTGCGCTTATTTGCTTTTTTGTTACAATGCTGGGTATTGAAACCAGGGCCTTCTGCAAGTGAGGCAAGGGCTCCATCACTCAGCTCCACAGTCCCAGCCCTCTCCTAGTTATTTTTTAAATAAAAGTATCCCACCTATTCCCCCATAATATCACCCAGGAAGTAAAAATCAAGAAGTACAATTATTTCTTTACTTTTCAACAGTGGCAAAGATGGAAAGAGAAAAAATACACAAACTAAAGCTGCTCTGTTTTCCTGTTGTTGCTGTTTTTTGTACCAGGAATTAAACTTAAGACCTCACACTTGCCAGGCAGGTGCTGTGCCACTGAGCTATATCCTTGGCCCACTAAGGTGCTCTTTCTTTCTTTTTTTCTTTTTTTTTTTTT
>NW_004955452.1:5989617-5992816 GCF_000276665.1 Chinchilla lanigera | reverse complement strand
TATCATACATTATTTTATTTTATTTTATTTTATTTTTAGTACCGGGAATTGAACTCATGACCTCAGGCCTGCCAGGCAAGTGCTTAGGCCGCTGAGCTATATCCCCGGCATATAATTATGAGGGCTGGATATATAGCTCAGTGGTAGAGCACTTACCCATATGCATGAGGCCCTGGTTTCAATCTCCAGCACCAGGGAAAAAAAGAACATTGACCCTTCACACAAAAAAAGAAATATCCCAACTGTACAGTTCAAAAAACTTCAAACTGATCCTTGCCTAATCATGAAGGAACTGAAAGAAGTACTTAGGTGCATCACCCTGGCTCTCTGGGAGAGGAACTAGCTCTAAGGAACTAAGACACTGAAAAGAGAAGTAAAAAAGGGTGGCTCAACCTCTGTCATCCAAACATAAGCACCCAAAGGTTCAGTTCGTCTCTTAAAAAGAGGACTGACAGATGGAGATTTGAGTTTTGGCCCTAATTCTGCCACTAACTTAGCTTGTTGTGTGAAAGTCTTCATTTTTCAAAGTCTGAAGTTTCCCACGCATGAAGCCCTGGGTGCAAACCCCAGAGCCATTTAAAAGAAACAAATAAAAACCTCAAACTGAAGTTTCATGTCTTAAAAGTGAAGGAACAGGGGGCTGGGGATTTAACTCAGCGGCAAAAGCGCCTTCCTGGCAAGCGCAAGGTCGTGAGTTCAGTTTCCGGTACCGGAGAAAAACCAAAAAAAAGAAAAAAAAAAAAAGTGAAGGAACAAGTGATCTAAAACAATACAACTTTGAATTTACGGAAATTTTTAAATAATACAAGGAGAGCTGAACATAGTGGCACTCAACTGTAATTCCAGCATTTGGGAGGCTGAGGCAGGAGGATCATCACAAGTTCCAGGCCAGCCTGAACTACATAGTAAAACTCTGTCTCAAAAAAAAAAAAAAAAAAAAGTACAAGGTATACCCACAAATCCTTTATCCAAATCGCAAGTTATTTACATTTATTATTCTCTTTACATATATAGTTATCTATGTCTATATAGATAGGTATAGATATTTTTCCCCCTGAATCATTTAAGACTAAGAGAATGATTTTCTCACGTAACCACAGTAGGAATATAAAGATCAAAACATTTAGAACTGATACAACGCTATTACCTTTGTCTTTGCTTTGTTTTGTTTTGTGTGAGACAGGGTCTCACTATGTAGTTCAGGCTAGCTCTAAACTCACTGTGCAGTGAAGGCTGGCCGCAAACTCACAGCGATCCTCCTGCCTCAGCCTCCTGAGTACTGGGATTACAGGCATGCGGAACCACACCCAGCTACAATGCTATTACCTAATTCACAGTCCATATCAAATTTTGTCAATGATCATAAAAACACTATTTGCAGTGCTGAGGATTTAGCTCAGCGGCACAGTGCCTGCCTGGCAAGTACAAGGTCGTGAGTTCGATTTCCGGTACTGGAGAAAAACCAAAAAAAACCAACACCACTATTTGCAGCTTTTTTTCTTTTCTGATCTAGAATCAATTTGCAAATCACATATTCCATTTAGTTGTCATATCTCTTCTATATCCTTTCATGTGAACCAGTTCCTAAGCCTTCTCTGTGCCTGATCTTGAAAATTTTCTAATAGTTCAGGTCAGTTATTTTATAAAATAACTCAGTTTGAGTATTTTAGTTTATCTTTTTTTTTTTGTCTTTTTGAGACAAGGTCTCCCTATGTAGTTCAGCCTGGCCTTGAGCTTACTTTGTAGCTCAGGCTGGCCTTGAACTCACAGTGATTCTCCTGCCTCAGCCTCCTGAGTGCTGGGATTACAGGCAAGCACCACTGCTTCCGGCTATCTGACATTTCATCATGATTAGTATCAGTGTGTGCATTTGGGTAGGGTTCCCAGGAACACACTCTTGTGTCCTCACTGCTTCTTATTAGGAGATACATAAAGTTAGTTGCCATGTAAATATTCTCATCAAATTTTCACCAACTAATTTTATATCTTTTTTTTTTTTTTTTGGTCTTTTTGTTTGTTTTTGTTTTTTTTGGTTTTTCTCTGGTACCGGGAACCGAACTTACGACCTTGCGCTTGCCAGACAGGCGCTTTGCCGCTGAGCTAAATCCCCAGCCCCTTTTTTGGTCTTTTTGAGACAGGGATTCATTATGCAGTTCAGGCTGGACTTGAGCTCACTTTGTAGTTCAGGCTGGCCTCAAACTCACAACAATCCTCCTGCCTCAGCCTCCCAAATGCTGGGATTACAGGCATGTGCTACCATGCCCAGCTTCACCAACTAGTTTTATTTTTATTTTATTTTTTTTGATCTTTTTGAGACAGGGCCTTGCTGTGCAGTTCAGGCCGGTCTTGAGCTCACTTTGTAGCCCAGGCTGGTCTTGAACTCACAACCATCCTCCCGTCTCAGACTGCTGAATGCTGGGATTACAGGAGTGAGCCACCACTCCCAGCCTTACCAGCTGGTTTTAAAATCCATAAATTAGTTTACTTCATTATTCTGTCTATACTTACTAGTTGTCAGGGGCCAGGGATATAGCTCAGTGGCACAGCATCTGCCTGGCAAGCTCAAGGTCCTGAGTTTGATACTCAGTAAACAAAATAATAATAATATTGGTGTAATTGCTTATTAGTTGTCATCTCATTATAAAGAAATGCTTTCCCTTCCCCTACACTTAATTTCTTATTTATATGTGTATGGATTAATAGATTCTTATTTTATTCAATGGCTTATAATAATTATCAATATTATTTATTTTGATTAAACAGAGAGTCTTAACCTTTGTACCATGGCAGTATAGAAAAACCTACAGACCTCTTTTCCTTTTCCTTTTTTTGTTTTTTTGTTTTTTGTTTTTTAGCGACAAAGTCTCATTACATAGCCCAGGCTGGCCTTGACCTCACAGCGATCCTCCTGTCTCAGCCTTTCAAACATTGGGACTACAAGCGTGCACCATCACACCTGGCTCTCTTTTCATAATAATGTTTTGATTTGATTCATTTTATTTTATGGTATAAAGTCTTAGCTGTGTTGCCTAGGCTATCCTTTTTTTTTATGTCTTTTTGAGACAGAGTCTCCCTGTGCAGTTCAGGCTGGCCTTGAGCTAACTTTGTAGCCCAGGCTGGTCTTGAACTCACAAGGATCCTCCTGCTTCAGCCTCCCGAGTGGTGGGATTACAGGCATGTGACACCATACCGGGTCACC
>NW_004955452.1:5986909-5989107 GCF_000276665.1 Chinchilla lanigera | reverse complement strand
AGCAGCTGGGTGTGATGACACACACCTGTTATCCCAGCATCTGGGAGGCTGAGGCAGGAGGATCTCTGGGTTTGAGGCCAGCCTGGACTAAGTAGTGAACTCAAAGTCAGCCTAAACTACACAGCAAGACCCTGTCTCAGAAAAAAAGGGGCAGGGGGAGGAAAGCACAGCACAAATTAGTGAAAAACAAAGATATGCCCCAGAGTATAGTCTCAGTACTCTAGAACCCTAAAGCAGAATAATCACAATTTCAAGCCTAACCTGGGCAACTCAGCAACTTAGTGAGACCCTGTCTCCAAACAAAAATTAAAACATTAAAAGGGCCCTGGACATAGCTCAGTGTGAAGGGCCCGGATTCAACTCTCAGTACTAAAAGAGGTTGGACGTGATGGTGCCCCCCTGTAATCTCAGCCCTCAGGAGGCTGAGGCAGGAGGATCACAGTGAGGTCCAGGCCAACCTGAGCTATAAAGTGAGTTCAAGGCCAGCCTGAACTGCAAAGTGAAACCCTATCTCAAATCAATCAATCAATCAATCAATCAATAAGAGATATAGCTTTTTCCACCAACCATGTTCATGGATCAAATGGTTTATTTCCTTGGATGCCAGGTTAAGAAGCCCATTTGGTTTTAGTGGACTAACAAGGGGCTTTAGGTTACTGAACGTTTCTGAGGTAAGAATGCCTCTCCTTTCCCTTAGTGCTATGGGGCTCTATATTTCTCGTTTGCTTTTGTTTTTTGGTGCTGGAGATGAAACCCAAGGCGTCAAACACACTAGGCAAGTGCAGAACCACTGAGCTATATCCCCAGCCCTGGGACACTGGAATCGTAAAGAAATTTACTTTGTTCAGCTCTGTGTCCTTTTTGAGTCTCATTTAGTTTTGATACATTGATGAAAGATCATTATACTGGAGAATTGAAATTATTGGCCTGAAATATAATACAATGTAATAGAGTCACTAAAATGATTGGAGAAATGGAAGGCTTAAGAATTCTGGTTTAAATGGATCGTGATGGTGCACACCTGTAATCCCGGCACTCAGGAGGCTGAGGCAGGAGGATTGCTGAGAGTTCAAGGCCAGCCTGTGCTACATAGCAAGACCTTGTCTCTAAATTAATTGATTAATGAAAGAAAGAAAGAAAGAATTCCAGCCTAGCTGGAAATGTAGCTCAGGGGACATAAGGCGTGGGTTCAATCCCCTGAACAACAAAAAGTCTAGCTTGGAGGCAAGAACAACAAAGAGAATCTGCCACATGGCACAGAGGTTGATGATAAAGGAAAGGCGAGGAATCCTTACGCTAAAGCTGATGACTTGTGTCACTTTTTCTACTATTTTTAGTCTACAATGTGATTTTCTCTCAAGAAATCGGATAATGCCACTGTTCTCCCAGTTCAGTGATACATAAACCACAATAGTTTGACTCTAATGTCCATGGGACTCTGTTGTAGGTTATGAAAATCAATATAGGAACATACAAAAACGCTTCTCGGCCATTTGGCAAAGATCAAGTGTAGGAACATACAAGAGTTCTGAAAATTATTACTGAAAAAGAAATGAAAATTATTACTGGATTTAATAAGTAATATAGTTTGCCGGGCTTGGTGGTACCCACCTATAATCCCAGCACTTGGGAGGCTGAGGCAGGAGGATCACTGCAAGTTTGAGACCAGCGTGGTTTACAAAGCGAGCTCAAGGCCAGCCTGAATTGCATAACAAGACCCTATCTCAAAAAGACAAAAACAAAAAAGTGGAAAAAAAAAAAAAACCCTTGGGTGTGGTGGCACAGGCCTATAATCCTAGCATTCAGGAAGCTGCAACAGGATAGCTGTGAGTTCGAGGCCAGCCTTAAGTACATTGTGAAAACCTATCTCAAAAAGACAAAAAATAAAATAAAACTACATGCCAGGGCAGTGGGTATACTCAGTGGTACAGTACTTGCTCAGTATGTGGGAGGTCCAGGGGTTTGATCCCTAGCATTGCAAAGTAAACAACAAAAACCTACTCGTCAAATCTATATATGTAAGCAAATGCTTAAACACAAGACTATTCCACCCTTCCTAACTAAAAGCCTATGTCTGTTACTCAACAGTACAGAATTTCTAAGGCTTTTTCACTTTTCTTCAGTAATTAAAATCTGGAGCCAGGCATGGTGGCACACACCTGTAATCCCAGCACTGGGGAGGCTGAGGCAGGAGGGTC
>NW_004955452.1:5983592-5986789 GCF_000276665.1 Chinchilla lanigera | reverse complement strand
GTGAGACCATGTCTCAAAAATAAATAAATAAATAAATAAATAAATAAATAAATAAATAAATAAAATCTGGAGACCTAGCCATCCTTACACTTAAATTTCTCTTTCCTGCCATTCCTTTTTTTTTTTGTTTCTACTGTTAGGCTGTGTCATCACATCACCATTTTTTTTTTTTTTTTCCGAGATAGGGTTTCACTATGCAGTTCAGGAGGCTGGCCTCGAACTCACAGTGATCCTCCTGCCTCAGCTTCCTGAGTGCTGGGATCACAGGCGTTCACCTGGCCTCATCATTCTTTATATTCTGGGTAAACCCACTCCCCATTCCTATTTCTATCTCGATACTTTTTAGCACTGTTCCCATCTCCTGCTGAACATGTTCAGAACTTGAGAATGAGATGTAAATACGTGGGGAAAACAGCCTGAACATCTCTAATGTATTACTTAAGTGACAAAATAATGAAGTTATCTAAAAATAACTGTGAATGTTTACTGATTAGAAGTTTTATCCCTGTTGTTGATTACTTAAGAATAGCACTAGCCAAGGCAGACAGGGCCCAGAGTGCTGGAGCACATCTGTAACCCCAGTACTCCGGAGGCTGAGGCAGGAGGATGGCAGACTCCAGCCCAGTCTGGGCAATTTAGCAAGACCCTGTCTCAAAACAAAGAGCTGAGGATGCAGCTCAGTGTGAAGGCTCTGCCTTCAATCTCCAGTACTAAAAAAGAAAGAAAGAAAAACAAAGTCTTATCTTATATAACTTGATATTCCCCAAAATACCTATGCACACAGAAAACATTCATTTACTAAGTAAATGTTCAGGAAATGTTAGCATGCAACACACTCCCTGTCTACTCAACAAAAATTGCTTTGTAACAAATCAGACCGCCATTGTTTAAAAGACATCAGTCTGATCAACAATTTAGGAGTACTTACAATGGGGAAAAATGATAAAGCTATCATTTAAATGAAACTGAACAAAAACAGATCTATACTTACAATGTTCAGAATGAGACCCTCTCAACATTTAAATATGAAATAACGAATTTCTGAATATCTATGACACAAATTTCTTGTTTGCTTCAATTCCTAGTTATAGCCTTTAAATTGGGGTGCACAGAAGGCTCACAGAGGCAATGATTCAAGAATATCCATAGCATCCATCACTCTTCTTGCAAGCAAACCTCTCCTGGACTGGAGGTAACCAATCAGAGCCGCAACCCAGGGAGAACTACATTGGGGAGTAGGGATGGGGCTCCGGGTAACACCTACAACTGTAAAACAAAAAGTTGATCTTTTAAAATAAAATGGCAGAGGGGCTGGGGATTTAGCTCAGCGGCACAACAGCTGCCTGGCAAGTGCAAGGTCATGAGTTCGATTCCCCCTACCGGAGAAAAACAAAAAATAAATAAATAAACAAATAAAATGGCAGAGTTTCTGTTTGTTTTAGGGAACGCATTCAATGAAAACATTTTCAACACCGGAAAAAATGGTCTCAAGTGGGGGCACGGAAAAAGAGAATAACAAAATCTAGGCAAATACACCATTTTAAAACGACTTTAAAAAAAAACCTGCTTGCTGGGCGTAGTCGCGCACGCCTGTAATCTCAGCTCTTAGGAGGCTGTGGCGGGAGGGTCGCTGGGAGTTCCAGGCCAGCCTGGGCTACAAAGTCAGTTCAAGAAATCCTGAACTGCAAGGCGAAACCCTCACTCAAAATAATAATAATAATAATAATTAATTAAAAATAACCTGATTGACTTCTAAGAGCTGGTGTGCCAACTAAAATCTCTAATTAGCCCTCTTCTAACACAGGCATCGCCACAAGGCTGGTTTGAGGTAAACTTGCTATGGCGTTGGGGTCGGGGTGTGTCAGCCCGAAAAGCTGCAGATCCCGAGAGGGGAGCTTGGCGGGCTGGCTTTGGGAAGTGGGTGAAATTGTAGAAAATATAAGACTGATCCTTCCCAAAGCGGTTGGCATGCTGGTTCGAGGAACAACTCAAGGAGCTTTTAGGGCCTTGAACCTTAATCTCCCCATCTGCAAAATGGAGCAGGCGCCCGCAGCGCGGAGCCGCAGGGACACGGGGCCGCGCCCGCTCCCCGCCCCTCCGCGCGGGCGCAGCCATCCAGTCAGCGCCGGGCGGCGGCGCGCGGAGCGGGGCAGTTCGCAGGAAGCGCTGTAGGGTAGGGAGGGGACACCGAGGGCGGAGGCGGGAATGTGAAAGCCGAGCCCTGCTCCGGAGTTTGTACCGAAGCTCTGGAGAGGCGGGGCGAAACTGGGGTGAAGGGGTTAGGCAGTGGATGGGCCAGACCCGCCGCCTCCCCGAAGAGGGAGCGCTGGGTGCGGGGGAGGCGCTGAGGTAGCGGCTGAGGAACGTGGGGGGAGGGGAGGAGCGAACTCGCTCAGGAAAGGGGCGGGAGGAGCGCTCCCACCGCACGCATGCGCGCGCCCAGCTCCTCCGGCCCGCAGGCCTGGGATCCTGCCCGCGCGCCCAGCACCGACGGTGCGGACGCGGGAGCCGAAGGAGGCGCATGGCCCTGCCGCCGCGCCGGGACCCGGGAGGCCCGCGGCGAGGCCCTCGAGGGGGCGGGCGGACACCTGTTTCTTAAGTGGTGGTTTAAGAAGTTAGGGAAGGGAACGCGGCTCTATCCTCGGCGCTCGTCATCCCCCTCCCCCACGAAGAGTGGGACGGCAGGTCCTGGGCGTGTCGGAGAGAGTCCGCTCCGGGTTTTCCCGCCCACTTTAACTCTGTGAGCGCTTCGACCGCGCGGTGCTCCGCTCCACCGGGCGCGCCCGAGCCCTCCGCCGGAACTTGTTCCGCCTCCCCCACACATCCTTCCACAGAAACGGAGAGTGGGCGCTCGGACCTCTTTCGCTGCGGGCCCTCTGGCCGGGCCGCCACTCCCTGTCTCTCGGGGTTTCGACTCACGCAGCCCCTGACAGTTCGAACTCCCCTCTAAAAAGGTCGCTCTAAGGGACTACTTGACGTCTCCGTGCGCCCGGTGGTGCGGCCGCGCTCCGAGCTCTTCCTGGAAACTCCCGCCTCGGGGAGCCAGGAGAGCCGGGCGGGGGGAGGGGCGCAGGGGGGACGCGCACGCCCCCTGTCCCGGGGGAGGGCTCCGCGCCCCCGCCCTTCTGCGGGGGGTGGCAAGGCGGGGGAGGGGAGGAGCGGGGCGCGGAAACCGAGGAGGGGGCGGCTTCCCGTCC
>NW_004955452.1:5980218-5983492 GCF_000276665.1 Chinchilla lanigera | reverse complement strand
CCGCGCCTCTGCCCGCCTCAGAGGGGGGCGTCGGGGGCGCCGCAGCCGCTGGGGCCGTGGGAACCCGAGCCGGGACGTTCAAGACCTGACCGGTTTCCTGTCAGAAAACTTGCAGTGCCTTTCGGCAACACTGTTGGAGCGGCTTGGTCCCAGCCCGCCGGAGTTGGCCGCATTTCACAAGCCCAGGGACTTCCTTTTTACTGTACTTTAAAACGACAGGGAAAAAGCTTGGGGGGAGCGGTCCGTTGGCAGAACGAAGAGCAACAGCACGTTGTACTGTTCTGACTCAAAGGAAATCAAACAAAATAGTAATTGGGGGGGATTTTTAAAAAGGGTGACCGATAGAAGGAACTCGGGGTTTTCAACTGACGTCCGCCCGCCCCGCGTGCGCGCCGCGTACACAAAGCTCTAAGTCATGGGAGTTGATCACAGCGGTGCATCTGCTTGGAAGCGTCCTGGAGTTTGTGGTTTCAAAAACCTCGTGGACTTTTCAAAAGAGAGGCGTTTGTTTCTGGATGCAACAGGAGGAAGAGAGAGGGGGAAAAAAAACAACTCGAAAGCCTGAAAAAGTTCAATTAGAACAGCAGCCACATTTCAACATTTCCCAGATTTTGCAATATTAAACTGGGAGGGCCGGTGCCAAATTTGAAGGCAAGAATTCTTCCTGCCAAATTACAAATTTCTGAAAATGAGGGGTGTTCAACCAAATTGTTGCCAGACCCCATAAACAGGCACTAACAGCACTGCTATAATTACACCTTATTATCTCCCTTGCAGCCTCGTTTGATTCACTGCTGGAAGAAATCCTCATCCCGGCTGTCTCTTAACTGGTCTCTTTCTGGGGCTAAACAATCGCACACCTCCCATGCCTCAGTCCGTCTAAGGAACTGTATAGTCCATCGCCTTCGATTCCATTCTCCAGTTGAGCTCTTCCTAAAATGCAACCCAATCAGATAGGTTATTTTCACCCCAGGCTGCTCCAGGAACTGCAAAATGAAGAAGATGAAAACAAAACATCAGAATTGCAAGAAAAAAAATTTCTTCTTCTTTGAAGAAAAAGATTGAGCCAAGAAACCAAATGTATTATTTAATGTGAACCCCTTAAGGGGATTTAGCATAGGGGTTTTGAATGCAGTTAAACCAGCTTAATCACTTTCTTTGTTCTGGCTCTTTGCGTTTATTTAATGTACTTTAAGGAGATTTGATACAACCTAAACTGATTTCTTCTGTTAGCGTAGTATACACGTGAAACATACATTATAGCCAAAGATAAATTTCTGTAGAACCCTTGACATTTTTGTAGAATTCTGTAATAAACTGCTATGTGACCAAGAATTAAAAAGTAAAAATTCTGGAGCGATAGGGTGGAAAGGGAGAGAAGATCATGTTTTCATTTTTTTGGAAATGTGAAAATTTTTAAAAGAAAAATTGGGCTGTATAGACCTTTTTTTTTTTTTTTTTTTTTTTTAAGATCTAGGAGCCGGGTTTACTCATTTCGTCTGAAAGGTTTTGTTTTTTGTTTTCTCAGAAGGGAAGGAAGAGATTATGCTGGATCTCATCTCCGGACAGATTTTAATTCTCCTATCCTCTCCCTCTTAACACTCCTACCCTGCTCTTCACCAGCCCCAGATTGAGGGGGCCTTCATTCACAAGTGACTCTTGAGCCTCCTTGTGAAAGTCTTCTTCCTTATAAAGCCAAGACTGCAGCAGTGCTTAATGAATCATGGCTTGTAAAGATGCAGGCAGAAAATCCAAGTACCTGGGAGAAATTATCTTGATTCCATTCTATCTTTAAAATCCTCTCACAACGCACAGGAATAACAGTAGTAGATGTTATTTACTATAGGTGAGCCAGGCACTGTTCTCAGCCCTTAGTATGGATTAAGTCCTTTCAGGAGGCCTGACAAGTGGGTACAATTTTTGCCACTATTTTACAGATAAGGCAATTGAGACACATAGAATGGGGTAATCCGGCCTGGAAATAATAGAAGTAGAATTTGAATCCAGGCTGCTCCTGGCCGCTTCTCACTACCCAAAGTGTAACTCCCTGAGGAGTGAAGCCACCATTACAGCAGTTCACCATTTGCATTCAAGATGTCACCTACACGACTGACCTCATCCTAGGCCAGGTTTCCTCCCCCCCTCCGGCCCCCCCTCCCCGACTCCAGTATAGTGAAATTTGTTGTGATCTGCTTAGGGAAAGCATTCCCAAATCAGATTACTCTCTTGGAAGCCAGCCTCGAACTGTCAGCATATGCACTAGAAGTACTAACCAGGACAGACACATCCAATCTTACTGGATAATAACGTTTCAGAACATGCCTACTTCACATTATAAAGAAGCAAAGTGGTTAGAAAGCAGTTTGGATTCTCTGATGTTGGACAAGGTAAAAACCAGGAAGTAAAAGTGGAGAGAGAAGGCAATGCGAGCTGAGAAAATAAATGTAACATATGTGTGTGTGGAGAGATCAGTACCACACTGCAGAAAGTGAGGATCAAGGTCATGCAGAAGAGAAGTGTGTGGGCGTGTTATGACAGCAGGAAAGGAGCATAAACATGAAAATAGTACATGGCAAGGGGAGGTGGTGGGGAGTCAGGGTTTATGTTCCCCCTCCATATGGAGCTTCCGAAGAAGTACAGTTTTAGGCTGGATTAATAGAAATGCAGTGTCTGGAACAAGGAGAGAAAGAGCTTCCTTCTGTTACACTACCACCTAAATGACATGTTCTTTCGAGGGATATAATAAAGAGCACAACCAACCAAAGAGGCGACGACAGTACTTGAAGCTCTGGCTTGTGAAGAAGAGTTGAAGAATTCACAAGTGATCCAAGAGCCATCCTGAAATACCTAATGGGCTATTGTGTAAAAAGGGAATTGGACTTGTCCTGAGAGGCTCCAAGGCTCTGGAATGATGATGGGTAGGAACTTTGGAGGCACACACAGTATTTTAGCTCAGAGTGTGGAAGAAGTCATGTAAATGTGAGATAGGCTGCCAAATATGACAGATTTCCTGTCATGGGTGGCATTCAAAGTGCACGTTGGCACTATCGTATATGATGTTTAAGACGCTTTTCGTCATTTACCATTCACTTGGACACAATAAAAAGGGGGAACTAGTATAACCTACCTCATTAAATTGTTGGAAAGAGGCCGGGCGTGGTAGCGCACGACTGTAATCCCAGCACACAGGAGGCTGAGACAGGAGGATCACTGCAAGTTAGAGACCAACCTGGGCCAGCCTGAACTGCATAGGGAGACCTCTGTCAAAAAGATC
>NW_004955452.1:5970793-5980118 GCF_000276665.1 Chinchilla lanigera | reverse complement strand
AAAAAAAAAAAAAAAAAAAAAAAGCTGCCGGAAAGCACTTAGCACAGTGATAGCCCTCTAAAAGTCAGAAAATAATGATATCCCCGAAGTCCCTAGGTTTGGTATTTCTAGGTTTATCTCTTCTCTGTTTTTTTGTTTTTTTTTTTTCTTGGTACCGGAAATTGAACTCAGGACCTTGTGCTTGCCAGTCTAAATTTATCACTGGGCAGTTATTTAATCTTTTGTGTATAGAGTTTTGTGTTTTTTTTTTTTCTTAAAAGACAGGGTCTCAGTGAGTAGTCCAGTCTGGCCTTGAACTCACTATGATCCCCCTGCTTCAGCCTCTCGAGTGCTGGGATTATGTGCTTGTGCCACCATGCCTGGCATATAGATTTTTTTTTTTTTGCGGGGGGAGAGCAAAATAACTTTCTTTGGGGCCTGATAATTGTAGTTAGAAAAACAGATTTGGACAGTTCTAAGCGAGTACTCTGCAGACCACTTTTTTGACATCATTACTATTATCCTCGGTGGCTTTGGTAATCACTTGGCATGCTTAGGATTTCCTTGTGCACCTAAAATTCAGTTAGTAACATTCAGGGAGCAATGTTGTGACTTTTATACTGCCAAGATTTTTTGTTGTTGTTGTTGTTTTTGTTTTTTTCCGGTACCGGGAATTGAACTCACGACCTTGCGCTTGCCAGGCAGGTGCTTGCCACTGAACTAAATCCCCAGCCCCACCACCAAGATTTTAAAAATCAAATTGTAGCACCACACTGCCATTCCAAAGGCCAGCAGTGTAGGAAGAGTTGAGAAAATAATGAAAGTCTGGCAGACTGAAGGAGAACGTAAGCACTGCAAAAGAATATTGACAGTTGAGAAGCAATAGCAGGTGACAGTTGTCTTTCCTTGTTCTAGATACTGTATTACTATTAATCCAGCCAGGCATGGTGGCATATGCCTGTAATCCCAGCAGTCTTTGAGGCTCAGGCAGGAGAATTAAAAAGCTCCAGGCCAAGCATAGTGGTACATGCCTGTGATCCCAGCATTTGGGAGGCTGAGGCAGGAGGACTGATTGAGCCTGGGGTACATAGTGAATTGAAGACCAGCCTGAAATACATAGTGAGACACTGTCTCAAAAAAAAAAAAAAAAAGGAAAGAAAGAAAGTTCTGGACCAGCCTGGACAACTTAGAGATTGAGCAAAACCATTTCAGAAAAAAAAAAAAAAAAAAGAAAAGAAAAGAAAAGAAAAGAAAAGAAAAGAGCGAGGATTTAGCTCAGTGGGGCAGTACCTGCCTGGCAAGCATGAGGTCTTAAGTTCGATTCCAGGTACCAAAAAAGGGGGTGCTGGGGATATAGCTCAGCGCAAAGGTCCTGGGTTCAGTGGGGTTGGGGTGGAGAAAAATAATACCGACCAAGGTTAGTCTCATATTTTAAGCACCTGGGAAAGCTGAGAACCTGGAGGTGAAGAAGACAAGTTAACCAGTGAACTGGTTATCTGCTCACCCTGGTAATCCAATTTTGTAAAGACGCTTGTTAGCAGTACTGGGGTTGAGTCTGGGATCTTTCCACTGAGGTACATGCTCAGCCTTTTTTGTTTTTCCTTTTTTTTTTTTTTTTTTTTTTTTTTTTTTTTGAGACAGGGTCTTGCTATGCAATTCAGGGTGGCCTTGAGCTCACTTTGTAGCCCAGGCTGGTCTTGAACTCGCAGTGATCCTCCTGCCTCAGCTTCCCAAGTGCTGGGATTATAGGCGTGCACCACCACGCTTGGCTTTTGTTTTTCTATCTTTTTTAGAACAGGTCTTCAGAATGCTAGGATTATAGGCAAACATCACAACTGGCTAAAACTATTATGCATGGAGAATAAGAGTGACTTCAGCTGCATTAAAAAAAAAAGTATATGACAGTTACAAGGGACAATGATGTTGTTTTAGTCATCACACTATTTAAATTTGTGTGGGGTTAGGGGTATGGCTCAGTGGTAGAGTTCTTGCCTCATATGCACAAAGCTCTGGGTTTGATCCCCAACACCACCAAAAATAAAAAATAAAAAAACTTGCGGTCCCTCCAACCAACTCAAAAAAGTAGACTGAGAGAAAGGAGTATGCCTCTGCATCAGATGAACTTGGATGTGGAATCCCAGTTCTGCTTCTGCTAAGTAAGTGGCTAGAGCAAGTGACTTTACCTCTCCACACCTCAGTTTTCTTATCTGTAAGTGGAAATGACAACGCTCAAATTGTAGCAATGTTGTGAAGATAATGTGATATTAAAAGTACACTTAGAACAGTGCCTGATACATAGTGCCTACTGTGTTACCAGAGTAAAGATTTTGGGGGGAGCCGGGCATGGTGGCTCACTCCTGTAATCCCAGCACTCAGGAGGCTGAGGCATGAGGATCGTTGTGAGTTCAAGACCAGCCTGGGCTACAAAGTGAGCTCAAGGCCAGCCTGAACTGTATAATGAGACCCTGTCTCAAAAAGACAAATAAATAAATAAATAAATAAATAAGATTTGCCGGGGAGATCGAAGAAAGTACCCATATTAATGGCTGTGATATGGACGCTGCCGTACAGAGACTGACTTTATGCAAAAGGGGAGAGAGAGCCATGACTACCACTCAACTCTCCCCTCTTGGAGGGTCACAGAGGGCCTAAAACTTAGAATTTTCCTAACTTATAGAAGAAAGCTGGCTGAATGGAATTGCAAGTGTCCTTGCTCCAAATGCAAGGTAAATGATCTCCCTTTTCTCTCCTTTGCTTCTGTTTTTCTCTTCATGCTTTAATCATTTTGACACCAGGCTGTACAAAAGTAATTTAAAATTAACATGTCTGACACTTGGTAGCTGGCAGAACCTGATTCTGAACCCTGCCCCCTCTCCAAGGCAGGCAGAAGTCATCTTTCATTGGCTACTGGCCCTACAGCAGCTGATGAAGAGCCCAGGAAAACATTCCTACAATTAATTTGCTAATTTAGTTTTCTGTTTCATTTGAAACCAGAAAATCTTCAATCACCGAGGAGCTTGGCTTTCTGGCTCAAGCACTGGTTTCTAAAACTTCTCGTTTAGTAGGTGAGCAAAGAAACAAGAGAAAGGGAAAAAAACTTCCTGGATAGGTGTATCAGACCACATCCCCATTGTTTGCAGTTCCAGGGGTTGAACCAAGGGTCTTCACACTGTTATATCATCAGCCCTTTTTTGTTTTTTAATTAATTAATTATTATTATTACTTTTTTTTTGTCTTTTTGAGACAGGGTCTCACTATGCAGTTCAGGCTGGCCTTGCGCTCACTTTGTAGTCCAGGCTGGCCTCAAACTCCCAACGATCTTCCTGCCTCAGCCTCCTGAGTGCTGGGATTACAGGTTTGTATCATCATGCCTGGGCAGCTTTTTGTAATATCTTCTAGTAGGGGTCCCCTTTTTTTCACTATTTTCTATTTTGTACCAGGAATTGGATTCGGGGCCTCACACTTGCCACGTAGGTGCTGCGCCACTGAGCTATATTCCTGGCCTTTTTTTTTTTTTTTTTTTTGAGATAAGGTCTCGCTATGTAGTTCAAGCTGGCCTTGAACTCACTTTGTAGCCTAGGCTGGTCTCAAACTTGCAGTGATCCTCCTGCCTCAGCCTCCGAGGTGCTAGGATTACAGGCATGCGCCACCACGCCCGGCTTCCCTGCCCTTTTTTATTTTGAGACAGGTCTTATTAAGTCACTGAATTACCCAGGCTGGGCTCAAATTTGTGATCCTCCAGACTCAGCTTCTCAAAGGAATTTGTATTTTTACATACTTGCCCAGAATAGCCAGTCCTCTGACAGGAGCTGGAGAACGACTGGTCACAGCACATGGCATTGGAGATACTCAAATCTGAACATTTGGGTATAAACTCCTCATGTAGGCTGGGCGTGGTAGTGCACACCTGTAATCCCCGCACTCGGGAGGCTGAGGCAGGAGGATCATTGCGAGTTCAAGACCAGCCTGGGCTACAAAGTGAGCTCAAGGCCAGCCTGAACTGCATAGCAAGACCGTCTCAAAACAAAAAACAACAACAACAACAACCTCCACATGTATATATGTCACGTAGACTGGTGTTCTGCTCAGTGGTAGAGCTCTTCCCTAGCATGAATGACGCTCTGGGTTTGATCTCAGCACAAGGGGAAGAAGTAGTAGTTTACTTACATCACACAGTCACTCATGGATGGGCACTGCACACCCACATCTACACTTTAGGTAGAGCACAAGTTCAAAGGCAGATAACCTGGTTTATACACTGTGGCACTAATTGTTTTGTTTTTTTTTTGTGTGTGGTTTTTTTTATTTTTAAATTTTTTGTCTTTTTGAGAAAGGGTCTCACTATGCAGTTCAGGCTGGCCTTAAGCTCACTTTGTAGCCCAGGCGGGTCTCGAACTTGCAAAGATCCTCCTGCCTCAATTACAGGTGTGCGCCACCACGCCTGGCAAGTTTGGTATGCTTAAAAACAGAGAATCTCCTCCCCACCTTATGATTTCTTGGTAATTACAATAGCTGAGGAGTTCAAGTTGGTACAATTGAAGCTGTTTAGAGCCAGAATCGTGTTCTCCACCAGGCGTAGTTTGTAGCATTTGTTCGTGGGCTGATGTGTAGGAGCCAAGGGAATCTGTATGTGAAAAAACTGGTCAGATGCTGCTCCAGGCACAACTGCAAAATTAGTGAAAGGAGGCTTCACTCTTCATCCACATCCGAAACCCAGCTCAAATGTTAAATGAGGGGTTAAACTGTGATCCCCTGTAGCGGTACTTGTGTTTCAGAAAGAACCCTCTGGAAGAGTGGGGAGAGGATACCTGAATGACCCCAAGCGTCTTTGTCAGGCCCCTGGCCCGGAGCCCAGGATTTGGAGAGCACTCTTCAAGAGGACCCCATCCTGCTGTGCATCTCCCCAAACTCTACGGCCCTGGATAAACAGTCACCAGCAAAGTTAGCGCTATTCTCACAGCCCAGGGGGACCCTATCAGTTGAAATGAGATGTGTTGCTAGAACCACCTGGCTCATAGGGTTTCATTGCTATTTTACAGAAATGTCACCTTCTGGATTTGCTTATACTATTTAATGCAAAGAGAAAATCCATGAAGTGTTTTTTAATTCATTCCACAAATATTAACTGAGTGTTTGTTGTATCTCATGTACATCCTCACTTTGGGGACACATATACTCTTGTATGTCCAGCATGCTAGAGACACAACAGGACAAAGCAAATTTGTGGGCGGGACATTAGGCACGCACACACACACACATGCACTACATGCACACACCCCACATACCACACCACACACCCCACACACACCACACACACATAATAAATGATGTAATACATTAAATGACAACTGTTTTATTTTATTTATTTATTTATTTATTTTTTCACTGTGTAGTTCAGGCTGGTCTTGAGCTCAGTTTGTACCCCAGGCTGGCCTTGAACTCACAAGGATCCTCCTGCCTCAGCCTCCCAAGTGCTGGGATTATAGGTGTGTGCCACCATGCCTGGCTGAAATGAGGAATTTTGAAGGAAGGCCAAGTATTTAAACTCAGGTCTTGAGCCGGGGATATAGCTCAGTGGCACAAGTGTCTGCCTGGCAAGCGCAAGGTCCTGAGTTTGATCCCGGGTGCCAAAAAAAAAAAAAATAAATTCAGGTCTTTCAACTCCAAATCCCATGTTTCTTCTCTCTATTATAGTTGCCTTTTCAATTCACAAATTAGGAAAAGAGCTCCCCCGCAGTATTTCCTTACAGGATTTAAGCAACCTCGAGATGCCCTGTGAAACTACATCTGTCTTATAAAAAAGGAGAAATATCAGCAGTGTATTAGAAAAACTGGTTGTGACGTTAAACTTAAAACCAAAAGGACAGACAGTTGGCTCCGGTTCCTAGCATCAGGCTTAAGGGCTGGAAGTCTAAATCACAGCAGAAATATTATCCCTCTCTACCACTGGGCTCAGGTACAAGGAATGCTTTCCACCGGGCAGAGTAGATTCTGAGAAACAGTACAATGTTCCATTAAGTACTAAAATTTATCAATACCCTAATTTAGGCAGAAAGAGATATAAAGAAGTGGTTATGTTTCTCAAACTTGATTCTTTTTCCCTATTTCCAAAACCACTCTAGTCAAAGCTCCTGTCACATATTCCTCACATTTCTATAAAAGTCTGCTATCTGGTTCTCCTACCTCTGTTTTCCCTTCCCCTGACCTCTTTGCCAAGCTTTTATCATACTGTACTTTCTTTAGGTGACCCATCCTAACTGCTTAAAAGGGTAGTTCAGTATGAGAAAATTAAGATTCACTCCTGTGAAAAAAAAATTCTAAATAATTTATGTAGGTACTCTGGTCTCAAGGAGGGGGAATATAGTCAGATGTGGGGGCCCACAACTATAATCCCAGCACTCTGGAGACTGAGGCAGGAGAACTGAAAGTTAGAGCCCAGCCTAGGCAACTTTTTTTTGGTACCAAAATTGAACTCAGGGCCTTGCTCTTGCCAGGCAGGTGCTATGCTGCTGAGCTATATCACCGGCCAAGCCTGGGAAATTTAGCAAGATCTTGTCTCAAAATAAAAAATAAAGCCAGGAGCTGTGGTACATGCCTGTAATTCCAACACTCAAAAGGCTGAGGCAGGAAGATCACCCTGAGTTGGAGGCCAGCTTGGGCTACATAATGAGTTATTCAAAGCCAGCCTGAATTGCACTGAGAGATCCTGTCTCAAAAACAAAGAAAAAGAAAGAAGGAAAGAAGGAAGGAAGGAAGGAAAAGAGAGAAAGAAAGAGAAAAGAGAGAGGATAGGAAAGGAAGGGAAAAGGGCACAGAATGTAGCTCAGTGAGGGGCTGAGGATTTAGCTCAGTGGCACAGTGCCTGCCTGGCAAGCATGAGGTCGTGAGTTTGATTCCTGGTACTGGAAAAAAAACAACAAAAAGAATGTAGCTCAGTGAAAAGGCCCTGCATTCAATCTCCACTACAGGCACACACACCCCACACACAAAAGAAGAGGAATGTACCTTCCTTGCCCTTAGGTCAGGTCTGTATGTAGTAGCTTTCTTTCAAAGAGCACAGTATGGGAAGGGGTAGGTAGGGAAATAACTTTACAGTGGAGGAAACTGACAGACAAGCATTATTCCAGCCAGATGATCAGCAGTCATAAATTATGGTGATAGTGTACACATCTGATATACAGTTAGATTAAAAATAGCACTTTACCTCTGTTGCCTCCCCACTAACCCTTAGCCCCAATCTTATCACAAGAAAACATCACTCCAATTCAAATAGTAGAGCGTTCTACAAAACACATAACCAGTATTCCTTACATGTATCAAGGTCATCCAAATCAGGTAAAGTCTAAGAAACTCCCTAAGAGGAGCCTAAAAAAATGTGACAACTAAATGCAATGTATCTTGGATATGATCCTAAAATTAGAAAGAAAGAAAGAAAGAAAGAAAGAAAGAAAGAAAGAAAGAAAGGGAAAAAAGGAAAGAAGAAACAAAGAGGGGAAAAAAAGAAAGAAAAAGAAAGCCAGGTGTGGTGGCACATGCCTATAATCCTAGCACTCCAGAGGCTGAGGCAGGAGGATCATTGCGAGTTCAAGGCCAGCCTGGGTTACATAGCTCAAGGCCAGGCTGAACTGCATAGTGAGATCCTGTCTCAAAAAGACAAAACAAAAAAAAAACGAAAGAAAGAAAGGAAGGAAAGGAAAGAGAAAATTAGGTAAAAACTAGGGAAGCTGGGCTTGGTGGTGCATGCGTATAATCCCAGCATGTGGGAGGCTGAGGCAGGATTGCCACTTTGAGGGCTTCCTGGGCAATTTAGCAAGAATATGTCCCAAAATAAAACATAAAAAAGGAATGAGGATATAGTTCAGTTGTACAGCATTTGCTTAGCATATGTGGGCCCCTGGCTTCCATCCCCAATATTTAGAAGAAAGAAAAGGCAGGGAGGGGAGCTGGGTGTGGGGTATATGTCAACTCTCTGTACTACCATCTCAATTTTTTTCTCTAACTCTAAAACTATTCTAAAAAATAAACTCTAAACTAGGTACAGTGGCTCACACATGTAACCCTACCACTGGGGAGACTGAGGTAAAGGGATTACTGTGAGTTCTAGGCCAACCTGGACTACCTAGTCAGTTCAAGGCCGTTCTGAATTACAAAGAGACCCGGTCTCTAAATAAATAAATAAAAATTTTTAAAAAGTCTTCGGCAACCCATTTGGGACCCCTCCTGTCTCTCAGGAGCTATTCCTGTTCCCCATTCCTTTTCCCAGTAAATTTTTTACTGTTAAAAAAAAAAAAGTCTACTGGCAGGCATGTTGGCACATTTCTATAACCCAGCACTGTGGGAGGCTGAGGCAAGAGGATCTAAAGTTTGAGCCTATCCTGGGTAATTTAGGGAGACTCTGTCTCAAAAAAGGGCTAAGATGCAGCTCAGTGTGAAAGCCTTGGGTTCAACATCCAGTACACACACATGAAAAAGTCTACTAAAAAAAGAAAAAAGATTCAGTCTAGTTTCTAAAGTTTTCCTTATTTAACATAATTTACTAAAATGGACACAAGATGAAACATGAAACAGAAAACCCACTAGGCGTGGTGGCGCACGCCTATAATCCCAGCACTTGTGAGGCTGAGGCAGGAGGATCGTTGTGCATTCAAGACCAGCCTGGGCTACAAAGTGAGCTCAAGGCCAGCCTGAGCTGCATAGCGAGACCCTGTCTCAAAAGGACAAAAAAGAAAGAAAGAAAGAAAGAAAGAAAGAAAGAAAGAAAGAAAGAAAGAAAGAAAGAAAGAAACAGAAAATCCAAATTGTCCTCTATCTTTTTTTTTTTTTTTCGGTACCAGAAATTGACAACCTTGAGCTTGTCAGGCAGGCACTGTGCTGCTGAGCTAAATCCCCAGCCCCAAATTGCCCTCTATCAATTGAAAAAATTAAAATTAAACTTGTTATAAAATGTTTTCTCCAAAGAAAGCTCTAGGCCCAGATAGTTTTACTGGTAATTTGTTTTGTTTTGAGAGAGTCTTTCCATTTAGTTCAGGCTGGCCTGGACTCACTTTGTAGCCCAGCGTGGCCTCAAAGTTACAGCTATCCTCCTGCCTCAGCCTCCTGAGTGCTGGGATTACAGGCCACCACGCCTGGCTAAATTCTATCAAACATTTAAAGGAATAAGTAAGGATAATCTTATACAAAAACTTCAACAAATACAGCAGGAGGGAACATTTCCAGCTACAAGACTATGCCTAGCCAACCTGATCTTTGCTGTCCTTACTGCAACCACCAAAAGCATGTATGTAGCCTGGTGTGCTGGCACATGCCTATAATAGCAGCTACTTGGCAGGCTGAAGCAGGAAAATCA